>NC_072023.1:6933205-7234330 GCF_027791375.1 Indicator indicator | reverse complement strand
CATGAACTCTACTGAGACAGATCATTTGAGGACATGGGGAGCTGCAGCATTAACTTGTGTGGATTATTTACCATGTGATTTTGGACAGGCAGGGTGGGCATGAAGGAGTGAGCTCTCTGTCCTCTGCACCCTGCTTGCCTGGCAATGCTTACCAGCAGCCACTGCTGGCTCCCCAGCTTGCGTGACATGCTGGTTATGTCAGTGGGGTGGCATGCGGACAAAGGCTTTACTGGCAGGGGGGCTGGAACTAGATGATCCTTGAGGTCCCTTCCAACCCTAACGATTCTATGATTCTAGTGTGGCATCAGGTACCTGCCGCGCTAAAGGCGTTCCATTCCTCACATCTAAAACCAAATCCTTACCCACTTGCCAAGTTTTCTAGGAAACTGTGAGCACCCTCAGCTGGGTGCACGACACACAAATCCGTGGGACTGACATTGTTTTGGGGACGCTACATTTACACCCGCACGCTGATGGTTACATCAAATCTGCCTGTGGTACTAAATTGTGGAGATTATTGAGATTTTTTTTCCCTTTGTTCTGTTTTGTTCTTTACATAAGCTCCCGGGACTGCGAGAACTAACCCAGAACTACAGGAACGGACAGAGGGGACCCGCCAGCGCTCCCCAGGGCTTGCCCAGGAAGCCAGCACCAGTTCCCTGCCAGGCCCCCGCCCCGGGGTGGTTCCTTGGTGAGGCGCCATGGCCGCTGCTTACGCCGCCGGGGCGGGCGGAGAACCACAGCTCCCGGCTCCCCGCGGGGAGACCGGTGCGAACAAGCTCTTCGCTGATTGGCTTTCCTTTCCTGGCTCTCGCCAATCAGAGGCGCCGCTGACGGGGGGCCGTGTTCCACGCGCGTGAGGCGGGCTAGCGGCGTCCCGGGAGACCATGGAGCAGGATCAGGGGGAGGTGAGAGGCGAGGGCCGGGCCGGGGGCGCCTCCGGGGCCAGAACCGTACCAGAGAGAGGCCGTCTGCTCCAACAGCCACGGAGCTGCTCGCAGGGTGCTGGGGAAAGCCTTGGGGCAGTGCCCTGAGGGAGGGCGGACGCGAGGCCCGGGCTCGCATGTGTGAGCTGGGTAACGGCTGCGGTGTGGTGCCCGCGGCCGGGAGGGGGCGAGGAGCTCCGGGACGCCTCCTGGCCGTAGTGGTGTTGCCGTCGTGGCCGTTTGTCCCCGCCTCCGCGCTGCTGGGGACCCGGCGGCTGCAGGAGGGGTTAATGGGTCTGGCTCGGGCGGCATGGGCCTGTGCGTCCTGTCGCCTCTCCGAGCCAGCCGCGGCTGGTGCTGTCCTTGCTCCTCAGTCCTGCGAACTTGAAACGCGTCCGCAAGTTATGTTCGCCTTTCACTTCCTGTGCGGTGAAGGAAGGTGCATCCCCAGAGAGGGGTGAGAAAAAGATGAATGTGCTTGCGTTTGAGGAGCTTAGGCCTTTCAGACGTCAGGAATGCTGTCTTGAGGCTGTAGATCTCAGGAGAGCGACTGTGTCTTCAGAGAACAAGCTCGGTACCTTGTGTCTGTTCTTTGTGTAAGCCAGGGAGGATGTGAGGAGACAGCAGTGAGTGAAGTCTGATCTTCATGCGTCTATAATAATATCCACAAGTCAAGAATCAGAGGGAATTTAGCACTAGAAGGTGATGGATTTATTGCTGAGTGGTGGGGATTTGCTTCTCACTTGGATGGACGGTTATATTCTGGTGCCTCATATGGCTGTTGCAGTTCACCTGTTTCATCCTCTCTTCATCACTCATGACAGAAGTCATCACTGACTCCTCGCAGCTTTTTCATGAGTTGCAAACACATTTTCCCAGCCTCTTTTGTGCTTATTTGGAACCCAGTTAAAGATTCTTCTAATCTGAGAAACAGTCACTGGATTTCTGTGCTTTCTTTAGTTGCTGCCTCACTGCTCTTTTGCTGTAACTGCAAGTATGAAGAGCTAGTGAAGATGTTTAGTTAACAACCATTGTTCTGTCATCCTGCTGATGCAGCTTCTGAACTGAGGTCAGCTATGGACTTTCTCTAGAGTCAGTGTCTTATGAGCTATGGTGGACAGAGTGTGCAGCTCTGTGCTCTGCACTGGAAGTTTACAGTGACTTTAATGTTGATGCACTGCTGTGGAACTGTGTTGCATGAGACAGTGCTTGGAAGGGCACAGTCTCCACTGTGTTTGTCAGCATGGCACTACTTCCCTGTATTCTTGCCATGTTCCCCCAACTTTTTTCTGTGTAGCTGCAGTTCTGTGACTGTTTCCTCTTGGGAAGCAGGATACAGCCTGTGAAATATTTGTGAAGGGACCTCTTGCAGGGGTAATTGCTTCCCTGATGAGGATTCAGACTCCTGCCTTTGGGCTTGTTATGTGGGCTCACTGCTCACCCTGAGGTCCCTCTCTGGCCCAAGAGGCCTCCCTGGCAATGAAGGCAGGTTTGTTGTGGAGTGTGGTATAAAATGCCTATTTTAAAGCAGACTGGCTCTTGTTTCAGTTGGCATCTCCTCTATGCCACAAAACTTCATCTTTGGAGCGGATGGAGGAGGAAGGTGATAACGATGAGGAGGAGGACGAATTGGACGTCTTTGGGGTTTATGAGAACTTCCAAGGCTTCAACAACAGCATGGGCAGTGAGAGCAGCTCCTGTCTGGATGAGTCTAGTGACGATGAGGTGGCAAACCAGGAAGCTGGAGAGCTTCCAACCTCTCCTGTACAACAGCCATCCACCGGCTGGCCCACAGATGACAGTGGCTCAGAGCCAGGTACTGCACTACCTACCTGTTCAACCTAAAATCTCTGCATGGTGGAAGGAACAAGGGCTGGGGGAGCTGAAGGGTGCATGGCTGCACCTTGTGTATGCCTTGGAAGCAGCATCGGATTGAGATTGCGTTTTCCGGGTTGCCCTGCCAACTGCTCATGTTTTTGTGCCTTCCTTCTCTCAGCTGTGTGCGAGATGTGTGGGATTGTGGGCACCAGGGAGGCTTTCTTTTCCAAGACCAAACGTTTCTGCAGTGTCTCCTGCTCCAGAAGCTACTCCTCAAACTCCAAGAAGGCCAGCATCCTAGCTAGACTGCAGGTGAGTTAAAACCCTTCTTTCTTTCCTGGGGTGAAGCTGGATGTGCCTGTACACGGGGGTGGGTGGTTGCTCTCTAGTTAAAGATCAGACTGCCATTACCAGTAGCATTTTGTTCCTGCCTTAAACCCCCAGAAAATGCATGCCAGCTGAAAGGTGGTGCTTCCTTGAAGCTGAGGAAGGACACATTGGTATCTTACCTACTTGTTCCTGTGAGCATTAGTAAAAACTGCAAATTGCCTCAGGGAAGAACCGCATGCCCTCTGGCCAGTTGCAGGGGCTGGCTTCCACTCCTGTACCACTAGTGTTCCTGATGTTCCTTTTTTGTAGGGAAAGCCACCAACGAAGAAAGCAAAAGTCCTGCACAAAGCAGCCTGGTCAGCCAAGATTGGGGCCTTCCTCCATTCACAGGGAACAGGACATCTGGCAGATGGGACACTGACAGGCCAGGATGGTGAGTGGAGGAGGTGTAGGAAGGTGCAGTTACTGCTGAAGCCACAGAAATGAGGACACCTGGAGGGCTGGAAGCTCTACAGTCTACTTTTACTCCCCTCTGATACACTGCCTTGTACTGAAATAATGTGTGTGAATTGCTCTGAGACAGCCTGGCAGGACATTCTCCCTGCTGCTGCTAACAGAGCCCTGGTGGGTTGCTGTCCATCCACTACTGCAGCCTCATCCTTGCTCCTGGTGCAGCTTGGCCTGGTGCACAAGTTCTATAGTCACATTCCCATGAGATTCTGACTTCAGCTGGCAAAACTGGTTTTAATAGTGTCCTGCTGCTCCAAACCATTTGCTGCCCAGTTCCTGTGGAGTTATATTTAAGCCAAGTCACTCACAGATCAACTTGAGCAGCCAGTCACTGCAGCTGGAGGAGCAGCAGGCTGCTGTGTGAGGGCAGAAGTGATTTCCAGGGGGTGGCAGGAGGCACTGACCTCTGAGCAGACTGCTGCTGGAGCAGAGCTGTAGCCTTGGATCAGGAGTGACTGTGGGATTAGTATCCCAGTGCCTCACTCTGATTTTTCTGGCACCCTCTGGGGAAGCAAGTGCTGCTCATAAGACCCTGCAGTGTGGCTGCTGAGAGGCAAAGCTTCTAAGTGATTTAGCAGTAAAAGGATGCGGTCTCTGCTCTCCCTGGAGTGCTTGAGCCCTGGGCTGGATTTCACCTGCTTTTTTTTTTTTGCACCACCTTTCCCAAAAGCAAGTTACAGAAAGGATTTATTAATAATACCTTGTGCATCTTGCAGGGGCTGGTCCCCATGCGCTCACAGGATCTAGTTTCCCACGAGGAAAAACGCACTGGAGTGCCCTGTGTGCTGGGGCAGAGAGTTCTGTCTCAGAGCAGGCCACAGTGTGGCTGCAAGCTGTAGTCCAGAGTAACTGAGCACCCCACAGCTATCTCACCTGATTTTCTGCTCTCATGTCTGCTTGCAGCACTCGTCCTGGGCTTTGACTGGGGAAAGTACCTGCAGGAGCATGGCTTCAAGGTAGCTCCTGTCAGCTGCTTCAAACACGTGAGTTGTTCTTTGCTGTGCCTTGTAGTGTGAATGGGACCTGTCATGTGCACAGGGCTCTCCTGTACTCTTGTCACAAGTGATGGGGAGAAGCCTGGATTGTTAAGCCCCAGATGATGGATGGAAAGAAGTTGGGGCTTCTCACAGCTGAGGATGGGAATCCCACAGAGGGACCAGGAGTCTTGGGAGAGGAAGCAGAGGGGAACTTGGTAGAAGCACTGTTTGTGGCAAAGGCCCAGTGCTGGCTGGAGACAGAATCAGTTCTGACTAGAGGGGACAACAAAAAGCTCCCAGTTGCCTCTGCAGTTTGTTTGAGTGAGCACAGGCCACGGTGATGTGCATGGAGGAGCTTAGCTTATGTTGTCCTAGGGGTAGCTGCCCCTCCAGCTTGGCTGCTTCCTGCTGTACTGATTTTCAGTCCTTGTGTGCCAGTAGCTGAGGCAGGTACCTGGAAGAATGGCAGTTCCTAGGTCTTACAGCAGCCCCAGCCTCTCTGTGTATTGACTCATTTGTCGTGCTCCTTTTGAGTTGTGACCTGTGATGATACTTAAAAGGTAATACTTTCTTGAGGATGGATCAGGAAGACATGGCAGTTTGATGGTTAGGGATTTTGATGGCAGCAGCTACTTTGGGATAACAGGACAGCTAGCAGCAAAATAATTAAGTGTTGCTATTCAGTGTTCTGCCTTTTGGGATGCTCTGTGAGCAGCCCAGTGAGATGTGGGGACAGTTCAATTGCAGTTCAAGCTGTTGGCACATAAAGGAAGGGTAAGGCATGCAAACCAAGGTCTGAGGTGAAAGTGTAGCTGCCTAAAACGTGTCTGAGAGCTAGGATTGAGGGCCTAGGCCCTGCTCTAACCGTCAGTGTTCCTCTCCCAACATGGCTAATTCAACCCTTCAGGTGCCACTCTTTGATCAGTGGGATGATGTGGTGAAAGGTATGAAGGTGGAAGTGCTGAACAGTGATGCAGTGCTGCCCAGCCGTGTGTACTGGATCGCGTCCGTCATCCAGACTATAGGTATGTCTCCAATGTAATTCTTGACAGCTGGGCATGGCTGACCTCTCAAGGAAGTTTTAGGAGATGAGTGGAGCTGGTCAAGCAAAACACAAGCTCTTTGGAGCTCTGAAGCTGCTGAGAGATGTTAGAACAGGAAATACCATGGTGTGGGGGTGGGAGGAAACCAGAGTCTGGTTCCTCTTCTGGTTTCTGGGCTCTTTGCCAGAAGAGTTCTCCCTCCAGAATGGCTGGAGAAGTTCTGATAACCTATGCAAGCTCTGAAGGCCGTGCTTTGGGGCCTAATCCTGTGGTGCCCAACAGGGAGAGGAGAAATGCTTTGTTTCTAATGCCTTTCTCTGGTTGTCTGCTCTGTCCTGGCAGGGTACAGGGCCCTTCTGCGATACGAGGGCTTTGAGAACGACGCTGGCCATGACTTCTGGTGCAATCTGGGCACAGTGGATATTCACCCCATTGGCTGGTGCGCCATCAACAGCAAAATTCTGGTACCACCACAAAGTAAGTGTGGGGGTGGAGGGGTCTGCACATGCTTGGGCATGGGGGAGCCCTGGTTTTTGCCTAGCACAGTGGGACACATGCTCCCACTATACGTGAGCCCACAGCTCCATTTCTCCTCTTGAATTACAAGGAACAGTTCTTTGGGAAGCTGGAGACTGCTTGGACTGCTCCCTCTGTGGTTGATCTGGGGATGCTGTGTGCAGGGCTGGTGTCAGACCTATGGACAGAGGCTGATGCAGATGACTTCCTCCTTCTGAGCCACACAGGGCTTAACATTTAGGGAAACGTTTTGGTCCGACATCCCGGACAGTGTCTCTCAGGAGTGCACTGGATCCGGTTCCTGCTCAGCTAGCACTTTGGGGGATGCCAGTTGAGAGGATTCTGGCAAGCTGAGGTTTGCATGGAATGGCCTGTGTGTTTTTGCCCAACTACCACTTCCACATCTGGATCAGTGCAGCTGGGTGACTCCTTGGCCCAGGCTGTTCTGTAATGATGACCCCTGGCAGCCAGCTGAGTGGGCAAGCCTTCAAAACGGGGTCTGCCTGAGAGCAGGTACAGGACCCGAATGTGAAGGAGGCCTTTTAATGCAAATGGACTCTCAGAGAGGAAGAAAGGTATAGTGTGATGCTCTAATTCTTTTGATCATAAAGATGTGCTTTTTCCCTCTGTGTATGTAGCTATCCATTCCAAGTACGCTGACTGGAGAAGTTACCTCATGAAAAGACTGGTGGGAGCCAGGACCATCCCAGTGGATTTCCACGTCAAGGTAAATGTGGGAGGCAGTCATTCTATGTGTGGAGATGAAGCTGAAGCCTGGTTCTGACCTGTGCAGCTCCCGTGTCCGCTTGAAACCTGGGCAGAAAAGGGGCAGTGAGACACCTGTCACAATGCTCTTGGTAACCTCACAGCCCCTGTGCCCTGTCAGCAATACTATTTCTCCTTTGGGTTGTTAATGGGCTTTAAAAAACAATGCAGCTCCCACCTGGCCTTTCCCTGGCCCATTTCAGTACTAAGGAATGGTCAAAAATCAAAAGTCAAAAATCTTTACCTTCACTGTTGGTAGCACATAAACCTGGAGGGAGTGAGAGGGACACAGGCTCCTTTAAAGTGCGTGGAAGCATCTATGCTGTGTCTTGCCAGCTTTTGTAGCTCTTATGGCTGAGTTGTGTAGCCTGCACTGAGGTTGGATCTTGTCAGAGAGAAGAGACTGATTTGTTGTTGGCAACTTTGTAAACTACAGGTAAGGAAGATGGTCCCAGAGACATTGGGCAGGAAGGCAGCTGATGGGTTTTCCACTGTGTGAGGTAATTGGTTATGCCGAGCTGGAGATCTTGATACAGTTGGTGTTTTTCTTGTTGCTTCTCAGAAAGTTGAGATGTTTATAGCTAGGCCTGGGCCACAGTTTGTAGCTGAGAGCTCATGACATGGAAGGAAAGAGATTAAGGGAGACAGATCTTGTCAGCGTCTTTCTAACCCACAACATCTCTGCTTCCATCTAATGAATAGGAGGTAGAAGAGAGAGACCTCCCCTTAAAAGATCTTCTGCAATCAGGTGTAGGCTGGTTTGAATGTCTGAGTCTGTTCTGAGCTGTTGCTCTTAGTTGCAGTACAGCATTTCAGGATCCCCAGTGCCAAAATGTCAGGTGTTCTTCAAACACTTTCCATGTTTGTGGATGTGTAGAGCTAGGCTGTATCAACAAACTGAAGCTCTCAAAGCCAACAACTGGTTAGAAGGCAACCAGTGACCCTTCTGTGCCTGCCCCTTTCAGTCAGTCTGCTGAGGAATTGGTGTTGGAGGTGGAGTTGGCAGTTAGTCATCATGTTGCTTTACCTCTGATCAGAGTAATAAAGCGGAAATAAGGACCTGACCTCTTCTAAAGTCAGCTAAAAATTGTGTTGCTCTTTGGGAAGCTACACTTCTGACTGCTTCTAGCCTTGAAACCCTTCTGGTCCTACGACTGGAGAAGACACACAATTCCTCATGCAGTTCCTGCTGAACACGAGTAACGTCTGTTTCTCATGCTCAGAATATTCACACAAGGTGCTGGCTGAGCATGGCTTCTGGGCCAGGCTGGAGGAATCTGTTGCAAGGCCACAGGACAGGGGACACTTAGTGTGCATGTGCCCAACTGTGCTGTCCTATGGGGCTGACATCTCCTTTTCCCTCTGATGAATCCACTCCCATGCATCCCTTCCCAGAGGCAGTCTCCCAGCCAGCTTTGGGCAGTGCAGGGGGTGGTCTGAAGTGTTTGAGGAAACACCAAGTGCAGCTGATCTCACCTCTTGTGTTGGTTGCCAGATGGCGGAGAGCATGAAGTACCCCTTCCGGCAGGGCATGCGAGTGGAGGTGGTGGATAAGAACCACATGTCCCAGACACGCATGGCGGTGGTGGACGCGGTCATTGGGGGCAGACTGAGACTCCTCTACGAGGATGGCGACAGCGACGATGACTTCTGGTGCCACATGTGGAGTCCCCTCATCCATCCTGTGGGCTGGTCACGAAGGGTGGGCCATGGCATAAAGAAGTCAGGTAGGGATCAGGCCATCACAAACATCTTCTTGTTTGCTGTGAACTGATTGGATCCTGCTGTTGACACCAGGCCTGACATGCTGGAATCCTCAGGACCTAGCAAACGCTACATCGTTGTGTGTCTGTTGCTTTGCCCTTTGGATAAATAAAAGCCCAACGGATTGCTCTTACAGGTCAGGACCAGGGGTACAGGTAGTCTGTCCCCTCAGTGTGAGACTGCAGAGTTTGCAACATCACAGGTGTTTGTAATCTTGAGGAAATTCCTGCTGGCTTCTTAGGACTGGATGCCATCAGGTTGTATTTTCTGGACTTGACAGAGAGGAATTGTCGATCAGCTTAGTCTGGAAGGAGAAAAACAAGACTTGAGCCCTTCTGATTCATTTGGTTGTATCTCCCTTCCTTGCTGCCTCTCCCTCATGATCAGAGCTGCATATAGAGGCTGCATACTTGAGGCCACACCTCAAGTATTGTGTTGTTTTGGGCACCTCAATATGAGAAGGACATAGAGGTGCTGGAGTGGGTGCAGAGAAGAGCAACTAAGCTGGTGAAGGGTCTGCAGAACAAGTCTTATGAGGAGCTGCTGAGGGAACTGAGGCTGTTTAGTCTGAAAAAAAAAAGAAGGCTCAAGGGAGACCTTGTTGCTCTCTACAATTACCTGAAAGGAGGGGGGTGTTGGTCTCTTCTCCCAAGTAACTGGGGATAGAACAAGAGGGAGTGGCCTCAGGCTGCACTGGGGCAGGTTTAGGCTGGATGTTTAGAAACATTCTTTCACAGAAAGGGTAGCCAGGCATTGGCACAGGCTGCCCAGGGAAGTGGTTGAGTCATCCCTGGATGTGTTTAAAAGCCATGTAGATGTGATGCTTTGGGATATGACTTGGCAGAGTGGGGTCAGTGGTTGAACTCAGTGATCTTGAAAGTCTTTCCCAACCTAAATGGTTCTACGATTGCTAGTGCTCAGGAAGCTCAGCCATCTGCTCTTGAGCAAGCCCTTCACCACAGCCCATGTTATGAGAAGATGTAGGGACTGTTCTGTTCTTTATATTACTTTTGTGGTCTCTGATCTAGGTCTTCTACAGCAGCTAAGGTCTCACCAGAGGATTAACAACCAGGGTCTTCATACTGCAGTTGCTGCAGGTTTCTTACCTCTTTTTGTTTCTTCCATTCCTCACAGAAGAGAAACGAAGTGACATGGCAAATCATCCCACCTTCCGGAAGATCTACTGTGATGCTGTCCCCTATCTGTTTAAGAAGGTAGGAGAGGTCTGCCTTTCTGTCTTGGCCACAGCAAAGGGAGCAGTGGCACTTCCTTCCTTCTGTGGACTGTTGAGGGTGGCATCTCATACAGCTGTAAGGCAGTGAGCTGTTTGGGATGTCAAGGCTGTGGTTGGGCAGGGGCAGGTAAAAATAGAAAGATGGAAAAACTAAATGGCAACAACAGATTGAGGGACTCAACTGAAGGACAAACAGTTGCTTGGAGCTTTGAGCTGGAAAGGAAAGATGATTGCATGGGAAAGACCAGTTCCAACATGGAGCTGGATCATACTGGTAAGGACTGAGATGAGAAGGAGACTTGGCTTTGCTGTGGAGTAGTGGCTGAGTGCTGGGCCTGGCTGCCTTGGCAGGAGGTTGCTGACACAAACAGTGCTGGTTTGGCTGCCTCTTTGTATTTCTTGTAATATGTCTTCTTTCTCCTCCCAAACTGGGTTGAGCCAAATCTGCACTTGGTGTGCTTGGTGTTGGGTTGGGGCTGTCCCATACCCCCAGGAGCATGTGGTATACCAGAGTCTCCCTTAGGTACGAGCTGTCTATACTGAAGGTGGATGGTTTGAGGAAGGCATGAAACTGGAGGCCATTGACCCCTTGAATTTGGGCAACATTTGTGTGGCCACTGTTTGCAAGGTAAGTTCAATGGGCAGAAGGGGGTCTGCAAGGGTTTACCTGAGGTAACCCAGCCTCTCCCCAGGTCTTTGCAAATGATTAAGACTGGGTAGGATTTTGTATAAGGGAGAGGAGAAAGCTGTCAGAAGAGGTAGGCAGTTGGTATGTGGAGGGAATTGGGGCATTACCTCAGAGGTCTGAGAATCTGAGGAGACCAGCAGTTGTCCACATGTGCCTAAATGGACAGCATGGAGATGAGCATGCTTGGTCTGCAGTCTAACTGTCCAGTGTGTAGGACTGCCAGCCACCCTTCCTTCAGCCTTGGGCATGCAGCAGGGAAGATTTGTTCTCCAGTTCTTGGAGTGCATAAAGAGAGGTATCTGTAAATGCTGCCTTGAGGAAAGAAAGGAAGGGGGAATAGTGGGGTGACCTCTGGAATGGGCTGTGTCTGTATGGGCAGCACTCACTGGTGTAGGAAGCTGAGGATGGACATGTCTCCTGCCAGCCTGTCTTGATGAGGTGGTAGTGAGCTGGGAAGTAAGCTGCTTGGCCAGGTTTCCTCGGTGAAAAGTGTTGCATGTCCTAAAACACAGCATCAGCTTGGGCTTTTCCTGCTCCCTCAAGAAGCCAGTTGCTCTCACAGAGCCCAAGCAGAGGAATGCTGGCAAAGCTCTTTGTGTCTTCAAAATTGTGCCTTCCACCATTGCTTGGACATGTGAAGAGTTTGGGGCAGACATGCCTACCACATTTGATAAGCACCAATTGCCACTGAGTGACAGGATGGGACAAGTCTTGTTGCTGTAGAAGTGACAAGTCTGAAGATGGTGTCTTTCCCATCTGCCCAGTGACAAATTCATGCCATGGGCGGTGTAGAGGGCGTCTGGGCTCCCAGTAACGTTTGTTTCTGAGGGAGAACAGAGCTCCTGACCATTTATGGCTTTACTCCCATCTCAGATCCTCTTGGATGGGTATCTCATGATCAGCATTGATGGAGCCACGTCTGATGATAGCTCTGACTGGTTCTGCTATCACGCCTCCTCACATGCCATCTTCCCTGTCAACTTCTGTCAGAAGAACAACATCGATCTGACCCCTCCGAAAGGTGAGATTTGGACTCTGCCCTGTGGTACAAACCTGCATGAAGAACCTGCTGGGCCATGCTTTTCTGAGAGATGTCAGGTTCAGATGGATCAAGTCCACAAGGAGATAGGGTTGGTTCAGAGAGTCAGTCCATTTGAGCTCTGCCCATATAGCTGAACCCTGGTACTTTGTAGAAAGAAGTAACATCTCCAGAGGACATTAATGGCACAGTGATTAGCTCCTCGTGGACCAGTGGAAGAGCTGTGTGATCTCCAGACTGAACTGAATCAAAGATTTAAAGGACAGCAAGGAAGGTTGAAAGGTGTCTATGTTTAGCCTGTATCCAGTACTGACCTACAGTAGTTGCTGTAGTTCACCCAGTGACCCCTCCTCAGCCAAGGAGGAGGATCAGGAAAAGGAGAGGACACACCTGGGCTGAAATGAAAACAGCTTTAATGAAACAGCCAACTAATATTGGTGCTCATAAACGTACAGCTCACAATAAGTGGGAAAGCTGTACATAAGCAAATGCCTCCAGGGATGACAACCTTTGAAAAAAGGGGAGAGGGAGCCACTATGGTCAGCAAACTTGCCCCTTTATGATGAGTGTGACATTTATGGTGTGGGATGCACCTGTGAACCAGGTTGGGTCCACTGCCCTGTCTGAATCAAAACTGCTAGTGGCCTGCAGACCATTGCAGGCCTCTGACTCTGTCTCAGCAAATCCAGGACAGAAGGGATAAGCAGAGCCATTGCTGCATGACTCCAAAGTGTCAGGAGTATAATGGTTTAGCACAAGGGCTAACCTGTCTGCTTCCCCCACAAAGGAGTGAGGGGAAGAGTAACACAACTCAGGGTTGAGAAAAAGAGGTAAGAGTTTAATATAACACGAGATATCATAGTCATGATGCATAATTACCTTAGCTAATAGTCTAATTGATCTAAGAATACAATGCATGATTACCTTAGCTTAGCCTATTTGCAGAAGAAGCACAGTGAAATACACATGGGGAAAAAAAAAACAGCATAAACCAGAAAACCCAAATCAGCAGCTGCCCAACTCCCACCTATTCTGCTGCCATACCTCCAGAGCCACCCACACCCAAGAACCTGGAACCCAGGAGCAGCGACCAGAACAGGAAGCCTCCCATGTTGCAATCTGAACTTCAAGCCCCGTAATACCCCCAGTCAGCACTTTCACTTTTTGAAGCTGGCATGGTATGAATAACAGCAGCAGGTTCAACTCAATCCATGACAAGGAATCCCCTCTCTTCTTGTATGAATCCATCTGCACAGTTCTGAGAGGCAGTCACCCTAGGAGTGTTCTTGCTGCCTCGTCTGGCCATACCCAAGAAGGCCTGCTCTGAATTTCTCTGTTGCAGCACTTTTGTGCGGTGCAGTTCTGTCTTCCTTTGATGTCCTTGCTGGTGGGAGAAGGCTTGATCTTACTGGTGTGTGTTGAACATAGATCCTGGCTTCTGCTTCCCCTGGCCTTTCTCAGGGATCAGGACATGTGGCTGCCGCGGGCGCTGTGTTGCAGCTCTGTGCTCTTCTGTGTTTGCCCACTGGAGGGGGGTGCTGAACTGTGCTGGGACCTGTGAACTGGATTTGTGTCCAAGATCAGGCTATACCTGCTGATTCATGAAACTGCTTTGCAACCAGTTGCTATGCCTCCTTTCTGCCTGCTATGCCTTTTTCTCCAGCTGGCCTACTCAGTCACTGCCTTTTTCCCTCTTTCCATTTTTTTTCCTGCTGCAGGGCAAGATGCAAAGACTTTCAGCTGGGAAAGTTACCTGGAAAAGACTAAATCAAGACCTGCTCCAGCACGGCTCTTCAATACAGTGAGTGCTGCCAGGGAGATGTGTAGGGATGCTTGCAGTCTGCAAAGAGGGAGCACAAGAGTTCTGGCTGTCACAGAACAGCTGAGATTGGAGGGGACCACTGGAGTCACCTTCTCTAACACCCCTGCTCAAGCAGGGTCACTTATGGCAGGTTTCCCAGGACCATGTCCAGACAGCTTTTGAATATCTCCATGAGTGGACACTCTACAACCTCTCTGGGCAACTAGTGCCAGTGCCCTCACAGCAAAAAAGTGTTTCTGATGTGCGAAGGGAACCTCCGGTGTTTGAATTCATGCCTGTTGCCTCTCTGGTCTGTCCCTGGACACCACTGGCTCTATCTTTGCACCCTCCCTTCAGGCATTTATACACATTCATAAGACTCCTCTGAGCATTGTTTTCATCAAGCTGAACAGTCCTATCTCTCTCCTCATATAAAAGATGCACCAGTCCCTATCTGGCCTTTTGCTGGACTCTCTCTAGTATGTCCATGTCTCTCCTCTACTGAGGAGCCCAGAAATGGGCACAGCACTCTATGTGTGACCTTACTAGTGCTGAGGGGAAGGATCCATCTTGCTTGGTCTGCTAGGAACATACCACATAATGCAGCCAAGGTTACCATTAGCCTTGTTTGTTCCAGGGACACATTGCTGGCTCACGTTCACTTGGTGTTCAGTAGGACCCTAGGTTCCTATCTGCCAAGCTGCTTTCCAGCTGCTTGGTCCCCAAAACGTGCAGGTACCTGGGGTTGTTCCTCTGGTGCAAGACTTTACTTTTTGTTGAACTGCAGGAGGTTCTCAGCAGACCATTTCTGCATCTTGTCAAGGTCTCTGGTTGGCAGCACAACCCTCTGGCATGTTAGTCTCTCTTCCCAGTTGTGTGTCACCAGCAAACCTGCCGAGTTTGACCTGACGCTATCATTTCACCCAGATAATTGATAAAGGTGTTGGACGGGATTGGATCCAGTATTGACCCCTGGGGTACACCACTAATTACTGCAACTAGATTTCATACCACTGATCACCATCGTCTGGGCCCAGCTACTTGGCCAGTTTTCAATCCACCTCACTGTTTCTTCAGCTATACTTCCATCAGCTTCTCTGAGGATCCTGTGTGAGACAGTGTCAAAAGCCTTCCTGAAGACAGGACAGACAATATCCAGTGTCTCTACTGGGCTTCTCTTTGCAGCCAGCCAGCACTTCTAAGGAGAACCCAAGGCACTTGAATATGTACTCTTCAAGTAAAGGCCCTGTTTGTCTGGTTGGGAGGAGCAGTATCCCCCCCAGGTGTGACCTAGTTCTCTACTCTTTCCAGGAGCTTGGTGGCTTCTGCACCACTTATTGGTCGTGTGGGTGGAGTGAGTCTGCTTTGCACCTGAGCCAGTTATGCTCATCTTCTGATTTCTCAGGGCTGTCTCAGGTTAATGCGTTTGCTCTGGTGTGTCTTAACTGCTGCCTGCTGGTCAGGGTCTTCTTTCTAAAGGCTGAGCTGAGATTCACTAAGGACACAGCTGGCCTTGGCTCAGTTCATGTGTGACTGGTTGGTTCTGCTGCACCACTGTGGCCTTTTCTCTCTCTGCTAGCTATAAGGAGCAGACAAGCCTCTTCTAGGGTGCTGGTGGCCAGATGTGGGTACAATGGCCTTGGGGTTTTTTTTCAAAATTTTTCTTTACCCAGGACTGCCCAAACCATGGCTTCAAGGCAGGCATGAAGGTGGAAGCAGTGGACCTGATGGAGCCCCGACTCATCTGCGTGGCCACGGTGAAGCGTGTAGTCCACCGTCTCCTGAGCATCCATTTTGATGGCTGGGACAATGAGTATGACCAGTGGGTGGACTGCGAGTCTCCAGACATTTATCCTGTGGGGTGGTGTGAGCTGATGGGCTACCAGCTTCAGCCACCTGTTGTTCTAGGTGAGTGAAGATTCTACTGTGGTCTCTAACCCTGGACGCAAAGGTTGCCTTCCTATGGCTCTGTGAGCAGCTCTTCCTTTGCTTGTAAGGAGGAGAAAATTGCCTTCTTGATTTGTGCTGGCTACCACAGGTCTTCCTCTGCTGCCACACATTCTAGCAGCTGGCAGAGGGAGGAGTTTGTGGTGGGGAAAAAACAGCCTGAGATTGGAGGTTGGCTGTTTTCCCTGTGTTCCCCCATGTCAGAGTTGCTCCTCATGAAGTCGAATAGAGTTCCAGGTGGTCCTATCCCTGCACAGCTCCCTTTTACTAGGTGTACCTACAGCCTCAGCCAGGTCACAGGGGAATCTTGGCCCCTGCTCTCTTTTCTCATCAGTTCTCTGAATCTGTCTGTAAAAGGTAAGAGCATCCCTCTCAAGCATTTCTTCCCCTTGTCTCAGGGAGGCCACTGCCTCACCTTTGCAGATGTTTTCTTTCTTGTCCCAGGCAACAAATCTTGTTTTTTTTTACTGCCCCTGCCAAATCTGTACTGGGCCTCTCTCCCCTGTGCTGCCCCAGCCTGCCAGCCCGGGCCCTCTCCTGGAAGCACAGACAGCAGCCCCGTGGAGCCTTGCTTTCCCCTCAGCTGGTTGTCTTGGGAAGAGGGCGTTGGCTCGGGGGGAAGGGGATATCTTGTTTCTCACTTATGTCACTTCATCCCAGTTACCTACTGGTTATGGGACTTGGCTTTCGTTTCCCTCTCGTCTCCATGACAGAGCCCACAACTCCAGTGAAGGCCAAGGAGGTGCCCAAGAAGAAGAAGAAGAAACCTTTTGGAAAGAAGAGTGAGTGATGTTTGATTAGTGCCCTCCCGCTCACTCGCAGCCTGGGCCCAGTTAGAGGAACCCCGTCCATGTCCCCTCATGAGCAGGAGAGAGAGGCCTTGTCTTGCTGTGGATGCCCTCAGTCAGCTGTGGGTTTCACAGCACAGCTTCATCCTTCCTACTGCCCTGTCACCTGAAAGAGCAGAGAGCTGTGTGTGTGGGAAGGATCTGTTCTGTGGTCTGTTTTCTGTTGGCTGAGGTAGAGCTGCCGCTTGCTTCCAGGCATGAGGTTGTGCCCCTGTCCCTACTGTGTCCATGGTTTGCTGCAGCTGAAGGGTAGCTGGAGAGCAGCCTTGCCAGCTTTGTGCTGAGGGAAAGAAGGCCTTTTGATGGCTGAAGAGGCCAGTAGTGTGGCTGGACTGTGTTATTGTTTCATCTTGTCATTGTCGTCGTCATTGTTGCAGTAACTGTGGCAAATCATGTGGAGGCAGGCGAGGAGTTCCTTCCTGGGGGGTGGGCAGAAAGGGACAGCTAAAGATCATGAAAAACATAAAACCTAAACCAAAACATTGGCTCAAACCAAAACCATGAGTGCCACAGTGTCGATGGCTGGCAGCCAATGTGCCCATTGCCTAGGACTAGACTCAGACAGGTAAGCGAAGCTGATTCCAGGCTGATTCCAACAGGACCTGCTCCTTGGAAGCTAAGCACTTGGCAAAGTGCCTTGCTTTTAATGAAGGAGCACATGGAGGAGCATGTTTTGAGATGATGACTGTAGAACTTTTCTCCAGTAGGCCATCTCTGTCGAGTAACCAGTTGGCAGCTAACGACCATGTAGTTTGCTGCTGAACTGTGCTGGTCCCTGGCCTGTGGTGTCTCGGTGGAGCAGGGTTGCTGGTGTTCCAGGGGAGAAGCAGCACACTGTTCCCCATGCTCTCTTATCTCTGTTTAGGAAAAAAGTTGCCTGCCAGAACCCGCACCATCAAGCAGGCTGCCAAGAAGCAGGCTGCCAAGAAGACAAGACAAGAAGCAAAAGCTGCCAGCAGGGCCTTGCCAGAGCCCACACCTGATGAGAGTAAGGGCCTGAGTTACTCTGCCTAGCAGCCACATGCAAGTCTCCCATGTACACCCTGCATGACCCCTGCCCTCCAGCCCTCCTGAGGCCTTTGCTGCCTCTTGGCTGCTAAGTCCAGGCAGGGAAAGGCAGCACCATGACAAAAGCCCATCCCCACTCCTCTAGAGACAAGGGAGAGTGGAAGAAAGCCTTTACCTACTTTCCCTGAGAAGGTTTGGTGGCAGCAGTACAGCAGCTAGATGTCTTGATGCTGCTGATGCCTGCTGAGGGCCTGGCTGCCCTCCTGAACAGTCTGGTTGCATGAGGTCAGTTAGGGAGGAGTGGCAAAAGAATGTGTCAAAGGTGTGCTGCCACGTCCTGTTCTCCGTAAAGGCTGTTGCAGCATGTGAACACAGCCCATCATGCTGAGCATCAAGGGGTGTGGTGGCCAGGTGAGCATCTAGGAGCTGGGTCACCTGCCAACCTTGGTAGGTGTTGGGGAAGAGTATGGGTGAGGTGCTTTGTGCACATGTGGGTGAAGGTTCATGAAGGTTCCTGTTGCTCATAGAAGTTTAATTTCCCCTGGATGCCAGCAGGTAGAGAATGGACCACCCTGGCTTTTCCTTCATTGGCCCTTGTTCTTGGGAACAGACAACTAAAAGCTGACAGGATTTAGTCCTGCCCTGGTTGCTGCTGTGACCACAGATGTACTGTCCTGTAGGTGGATTGTACAAGCAGGACAGAGCTGTCTGTGGTAAGGGACCCTCAAGAAGCGGGCTGCAAACCTTGGAGTATTTTGAGTGTTTGCATAAGCAGAGCTGTCTCTGGGGTGCTGCAGGTAGGCTGAGGCAGTATGTATTGACTTCACTCATTTATTTCTCTCCTCTCTTTCTGTCTCGTGCCAGTCATTGTTGTGCAAGTGAAAGAAGAAACCATTGACTCCTCAGAGGCAGAGTTTGGAGCCCCAGAGCTTCCTGTTCCTGTCAGCAGCATAAAGCAGGAGGTCACAGAATGATCCTGTAGTATCCCTCAGCTGCCCGCAGCAGCCTTTGCTTCACTTTGGGGCTCTCTGGGGAAGATCCAGCAAAGGGGAGCAGAAGACTAAAAGAGCCTTCCCTTTCTGAGCAGGCCACCCTGCAGAATCACAACTCTGCTTTCCTAGAGTGCAGGGAAATTTTCCCCAGACTTGTAATTTTAAGCCCTGAGAAACAGACTCCAGAAAGGCTGCAGGCATGCTGAGGAGCACAAGCAGGGTGGCTGCAGGGGTTGTATGTGCCTGGCTCTGATGGCACCTTTCTGAGCAGGAGCTCCCAGTGAGAAGAGAGGCTGTAAGAGCACAGAGGGGCAGTTTGGGTTCTTGGCTGTGGCTGGAGGTGGTGAGCTGCAGTCTGAGGAGATGAGTGCAGGTCACATGTGTCAACAAATCAGCTGCCCTCATAGGACAGATGCTGTGTGTGGTCCCTGTCCAGGCCCTGCAACCCCCAAGAAAGTCAGGATGTGGAAGAGTGGAAAGAAGTAAGAAAACAGTGGATGATCATGCCTCTTGAGGGAGCAAAAGACCTTTCTGAGTGTCATCATTTCTTGCTTTAGAACTCAGAATTGCAGAGGACATGGTACACAATTTTTTAGTTTTTTTAGCCGTTCTACTGTAAATTTTGCCTACAACCACTATGAATTAAACTTAGGAAGAGGCCAAAGGCTTGTGTATTGCTTTCCTGGTCACCAAAATACCAGGGGTAGTCAAGAGGGGGAGGAGAAGAGGGCTGTGAATGGTTTCTTTAAGCTAGCAGTGCTTTGGGTGTTTTTTTTCCCCCACACAGAATCACCCAGAATCACCATGCTTGGGAATTCTAGGCTCATCAACTCCAACCATTATCTAACTCTGCCAGGGCCACTGCTATACCTTATCTTTGAGCACCATAGCTAGATGGCTTTTAAATACATCTAGGGATGATGATTCAACCACTTCCCTGGGCAGCCTGTTCCAGTCTTTGATAGCCCTTTTAGTATAGAAGTTTTTTGTAATGTCTAACCTAAACCTCCCCTGGCTTAACTTGATGCCATTTCTTCTTGTCTTATCAGTTGTGACTTGTGAGAAGAGACCAAGATGAACCTCTCTACAGCCTCCTTTCAGAGAATTGTAGAGAGGGAGAAGGTCTCCCCTTCAGCCTCCTTCTCTTCAGACTAAACAATCCCAGCTCCCTCAGCTGCTCCTCATAAGACTTGTGCTCTAGAACCTTCACCAGTGTGAAGGATCTCTGTCAAACTGGGCACGAGAGCTTTGTTATCTCAGGCCACCCCTACCTGATCTCCTGGAGGTGCCTTGTGCTTCTGGGGAAACTGATGGGATGAGCACAGGAGGATTGCTGTGGAAAGGGTGTGGTGAGGCTTCCCTGCCCACCTGCCTGCAGCTGCACTGGTCTGCAAAAGGTATCTTAGTGGGGGAGGATCTAATTTCAGTGCCATTTCTGTTTCTCTTCCCCTCCCCCTCCTGGACTGCCACATGTTCCCAGCCTTGTCAAACAGCAAGACCTGTAGGGGCACTTGTCTTTATAGGATAATAACTTCCAAAGGCCTTTGGCTTTCTTCCTCCAGTTCTTTTGCTGTAACAGTTCCATGCCCCACACACTCTTTTCCTCTTTTAAAGCATTCTCAAGCTGAACAAACTTCTGACTTGAGAGTGAGCCTGGGGGGGAGTCCCAACATGGGCTGCTATGGGGAATAGGTTGGGCACATCACTTATGGTGGGATCACTTATGGGATCAGTGATCCCATTGCAAGCAGGTGGACCACTGATCAAATTCTGCAGGAAAGAACAGAAAGGTTTTGATCTGCTTATGTTTTAATTCTGAGGAGCTGTTGGGAATTCAGGCAACGTTTCACTGATGATAATTTTGAGGTTTTTCTGCTCTAAGATTTGAGCCTGTGTAGGATCTTGGATTGATGCTGGTTGCAGTCCTACTCAGAGCTCTTCAGTTGTTTCTGAACACTCTTAAAACCAAGATTTGGGGATTCCAGCTTTTCCTCATGGATGGAGGGAGCCAGGGAAAGAAAAAGCAAATATTTGGCTTTGTTGTTTGAAACTTCAGAGCATGCTGCAAACACGATGGAAGCTTCTTGCACCATTTCTTTCCAGGGTAACATGAAAATCAAGCCCCACATCTTTGGCAAATCAGCATCACTTTGGTGACACCAGGCTCTCTCTTTTGCACTCTGTGCAATATCCATGCTGCTGTGGTGGGGGCAAGCCTAGAAAAACTGCTCTCACCACATCCTCGGAATGGATGGCCCTGGTGTGTTCTGCACACGTTTCCTAAGCTCTGCTCTTCTTGAAGCCAGTGGCTGGTGATTTTCCTGATCTTTTTTTCTTGCTGGGCTTGCTTGCAGACATGGTCTTGTCAGAGCTGCCACCGCCATCCTTGCCTCTGCCCCAGCCAGGGCAGGTTTGGAAGGTGGTGGAAAGCTTCACCTTCAGCCCCTCTGCTTCAGCAGGGGACTTGCAGGTGGCCCCCACATGGAGGTTGAGTTTGCTGATCCACCTGGAAACATGGCAGGAGATCAGGGAAAGAAATAGGATGGGGCAAAAGGAGAGACAAAACTCTGTGCCCATGAGCAGGCACAGGTCCCTTTAAAGGCAAGCCAGGTTGCTCAGGATGTGACCTTGGTGACCTCTGAATAAGTATCTGCCCATCCCAGCTAGTGGCTGCTTTCCCTCCATGAGGAAAGCCCAGGTTACTTCCACCCTTGCACAGAGATGCATGGAGAAAGCCCAAAATGGGCAGTGTGCCATGTTCTTGTGCTGCCAGCATGGCAGGGTCCAGCTGTCCCCTGGGTTATTCCCTAGGGCTGCTCTCTCCTCACAGCACTCACCTGTGCAGGGGAAGGAGCTGGCAGTCACAGTGGAAAGGTACATCCCTCAGATTGAGGATCTCCAGCCCTGTGAAGTTCCTCATGTCAGGGATGTTGCTCATTTTGTTGCTCTCCAGGTAGAGACTTCTGATCTTGGGACCAAGGCCAGTGAAGGCACCAGGGGAAATCTGCAATGAAGCAAGGCAGGGTCACAAAGAGTTCCGATGGGGGCAGGAGCTGCACTGCTCTTCAGCCTGGAGGGCTGAGAGAGCCTGTCCTGAACCTGGCAGCCCCATGAAAGAGCTGTTTGAAAAAGCAGCAGGTGTGCTTGGGGACTTAAGAACTCAACTGGCTCTGGTCACAATCTGGGGCTTTGTTAGACCCTGCTCAGTCTTTCTTTCTGGAAAGGTGGTGACTTGCAGGAGGTTTTTAGAGCAAGCTGCCATGGCTTTCTCTAGAGCAGGGAGAAATTCAGGGTACTAGTGGTGAAGAGTCCTGCAGGGCAGCTTGGAATAAGAGCAGGAGAAATAAGGCCAGGGCTGGGGGAAGGTGGTGGCCTGGGGAACAGTCTGGACTCCATTGAAACCGGAGGAGGTGAGGCTGTGCAGGGGAGCTGGGGAATAGGTTGCACTAAGACAACACCAGCGGAGGCCAAGGCAACTTCTGCTCCCAGCCAGGCTGTGGAGCATCTCCTAAAGCTGGTGCTAAGCCATCTTGTCTAGACTGTGGTTTTCCCAAGGAAGACTGGACTATGTGATCCATGAGGTCCCCTCCAGCCAAATATTCTATGACTCTAAAAGCCTTTGGGAATTCAGGACATCCATTCGGATGCTTCTATAGACCACCAGCCCTGGGTGGTGGAAGGGAATGGGACCTACAGCTGCACCCCCTGCCCCTCTGAGGTCCCAGTCACACGCACCCACTCCAGGTCCATGTGGTCCAGGTAGAGGTGCTGCAGGCTGGAGGCCACTGGCTGGAAGGCACCGTACCCCATGTGCTTGATGGGGTTTTGAGACAGCTTCAGCTCACTCAGGGCAGGCAGGCCCCACAGGGCTACCGTGGGCACCTCTGGCAGGCGGTTTCCCTCCAGATGCAGCTTCTCCAGCATCTTGGCAGCAGCCAGGGCGCTGGGGGCGATGTGCCTGATGGCATTGCCTGCAAGGTAGAGCCAGCGCAGCTTCCTGGCCCCAGCCAGGGCACCCTCCAGCAGCTCCCCAATAGAGTTGTGCTGCAGGTGGAGGGAGATGAGGTTGGGCAGGAGCTGGAAAGCACCTGTGGGCAGGTGGGTGAAGGCATTGTGGTCTAGGTCAAGGTAGGCCAGCTGCGGGGCCCCCTCCAAAGCGGCGGCTGACAAGGTGGAGAGGTGGTTGTTGGCGAGGTAGAGGTAGACCAAGCTGTCCAGCCCCCGCAGCGCCCCGGGGTGCAGCAGCTGGATGCTGCAGCTCTGCAGGTGGAGGGACACCAACTCCTTCAGGCCAGGGAAGGCAGCGGGTGGCACCGTCCTGAAGGTGTTGCGGCGCAGGTCGAGGAGCCGAGTGGCCCTGGGGAAGCCCTGGGGGATCTCACGCAGCTCCCTGTTCTCACAGGACCCGTGATGAAAAGCGGAGGAGCAGGTACAGCCCCGGGGACACTGCCCAGGGCTGGCCACCCTTGGCTGCTCTGATGGGACTGGAGGGCCGGGGGGGGGCAGGGGGTTAGTGCACCTCATCTCAGGGGGCCTCAGGGAGTCAAGAGGCCGTCCGCGAAGGGCAGGGGGGGCAGCACACGACCCCTCTGCCTGCACCCGTGCCCTCAGCAGCCAGCTGTGGAAGGGGCGCAGAAGGCAGGAGCAGAGCAGGGGGTTCCCAGCCAGGCTGACCCTCGCCAGCTCCCCAGCCCCAGCCAGGGGGGGGAGCCCTCGCAGCTGATTCTGGCGGAGGTCCAGCGTGCGCAGCTGGGGGCTGCCGGCAAAGGCCTCGGGTGCTATGTCCTGGAGGGCAGCATGGTCCAAGAAGAGATGCTTCAGGGAGGCCATGGCCAGGGCCTCTTCAGCGATGTAGGTGATGGGATTGTGGCCCAGGTCCAGCCGGGTGGCCAGCTCCAGCCTGGCCAGGGCCTCACCGGGCAGCGCCTGCAGCTCATTGTGGTCCAGACTGAGCCTGCGCAGGGTGGGCAGGGCGGTGAAGGCCTCACTGCCCACCACGTGGAGGGCATTGTGGGACAGCCGCAGCCACTTGAGGGCCTGCAGCCCCTGGAAGACCATGTCTGGGAGGTAGACCAAAGAGTTTGCCCTCAGGTCAAGGAGAGCGAGGGAGCCCAGGTGGCCGAAAGCACCCGGCTGGATCTCCTCAATACGGTTCCCCTCCAGGATGAGCTGCTGGAGGGAGGAGAGCCCATCCAAGGACTCCTGATAGAGCAGGGCTATGCCATTGGAGGCCAGGTTGAGGTAGAGCAGCCTCCCCAGCCCACGGAAAGCTCCTTCCTCCAGCCTCTCCACCTTGCAGCGCTGCAGGTCCAAGTGGGTGAGGTAGGGGGTGGCAAGGAAGGCTCCCACTGGGATGACTGTGAAGCTGTTGCCGCGGAAGTTCAGTTTCTTGGTGAGCTGTTAATCATGCAAACAAAAGACCAAGTTACCCCAGAGATGCCATTCCCCACCTCCTCTTCCCTTGCCCATCCCTTTGCCCACCTCCTGGATGGTGCCAGGGATGGCTGTCAGGTTCCCATTAAGGCAGAGAACATGGGCACGGAGGTTGTCACAGACGCAGGGTGCGGGGCAGCGGGTGGCAGCTGTCTCTCCCAGCACCACTGTGAGCAGGAGGAGGCCCCAGAACAGCCTCATGGTGCAGCCCACCTGCAGCTAAGACAAGATGGCAGTCAGGCCATTTTACAGGTTATAAAAGAGAAGGAGAAAAAGAAATACTCAGGATGAAAAGTGCAGGTCACAGATAGAAAGTCTCTACTTGGGAACAGCTTTTACTTGTGTTATCTAAACTCCCTGAGAATACTGGGGAGCACCCGTGAGGGGCTTGGCAGGAGCACGGAGGCACTTGTGGGGAACTGGCTTGGAGCAGACACACATACACCTCCCATACCTTTTCTTCACATCACTCCCATAAAATTGGCTTGCTCTGTGCAAGGTATCAATGTTCCTCCTGCAATCAAGGCAGGCATAGCCACGCAGGTGACATGATCAAGCAGGCTTGCTGAGCTGCCACCTTTCTTTTAACTGCAAATGTCCCATCTTGCCTCCTAGCTCTGCACCTCCCACCCTGCATGCTCCTCACATCCCCCTCCCCAAGCTACTCACAGCAGGTTCTGGAATAGATCACCACTGTTCAGCTGCCGGAAGGGGAGAGTTGGTTTTGGCCAGGCATGAGTGAGCCCCTGGGGTGGAGATGCCAGAGAGGGGCCAAGGCTGGCATGAGCATGGCAGAAGTGGGGGATTTTGGGAGGAGGGTGAGTGGGGCTGCAGATATAGCCAATACACCCCCTTGAGCTCTGGGGAGCAGCAGCAATGGGGTCTGCAAGGCTCAAATCCATGGAGCCACCATGATGCTCATCCCTTTGACCACCATAGTCCTACTCTGCCCTCCTGCTACCACCACAGCCAGCCTTCCTTTGCAGCCACTGGGGAGGTCCCCCTACACAATGTCCCCAGCTCAGTCTCCATCTCATGCATGGGCACCACTGCATGCCAGGTATCATCCTGCCAACCCCCCCACACACACGCACAAAGGGGAGAGTCACTCACCTAGGGACTGGAGGGGGTACCTGGACTTCAAGCAGCAGCTGAGAGAGCGAGGGAAGTAGCTTCAGCAGCTGACGAGCTCCGTGCCGGTGTCTGCTCCCCTTGCGGAGCCTAGAGCTGAATGGGCTCCGTTGTGTTGCTTTCCCAGCAGCGCTCACCGGACGGAGCCAGGAACGCGGGAGGAGAAGGAGGAGAGGGAGGAGGCGGAGGAAGGGTAGAGCACCCCTGGAGAGAGGGCAGCTACCCAGACCTTGCCTCCCCCTCACCTCGCAGGCGGCCGGGAGCACCGGCTCCGGAGAGCCAAGGGCTGACAGGGCACAGCATCAGCCCGGCCAGAGCCCGTGTGGGACTGGCACCGCTTCCTGGGCTCTGCCTTTCTCTTCCTGGCTGCCTAAGTTATAGGAGCTGTGGAGGTGCAGGGCAGGAAGGTGACATCCAGCCAAAATTGCAGTGGTGGTGGTTAGCCTGAGCAAAAGGAGAGAGGCAAGTAGCAAGGCAGGCTGCAGGGCCATGCCGCACTTGCAGCCCTCTGTTCTAAATTTGCTTCTCTGCTTGTTTTGGAGACTCCAGGGGTGGCAGTGCCTAAGCAAAACATCACTTAAACATGATTTATGCACAGAAGGGCATGGACTGTCATTTCCCTTTCTTTGGCTCCATTTCACTCTCCCAGGGAACACAAGCAAGTCTGCAGCCTAACAATCTGTAGAATCATAGAATCCACCAGATTGGAAGAGACCTCCAAGATCATCCAGTCCAACTGATCACCCAGCCCTAACCAATCAGCTATCAAATCTGGCAGATTTGATATGAATGTCTCTCTCCCCTTCCCTCTTCAGCAATCTGAGTTGATAGAAGCAGCCTGTCCCATCCCAATGCCACCTGTGACTGGAGTCTGCAGGTCTCCCCCCTGCCAGGTGGCCTCTGTTCCTGCAGGCTCTCAGGGGTGCTCATTGCTCCTGTTGCAGAGGTTGTCCACCCAACTGCACAGGACCAAGACCTGTTTCAAATGACCAAGACCTGTTTCAGGGTCTTGGCTGGCCTCAGGGAAGATCAGGTGAGAGGAGCAGTGCCCATTTCATATTAGAGCCACACTCTGGTGCTCTGGCTGCTGGTCTTCACCCTGCCTCTGCTGTGAGCATCACTGAGCCCTTCTGCCCCTCCCAAGCTGCTCCCACTCTGCCCAGCAGTGCTGTGTTCAGTGCCCCAACACCAGCCTGTCCTCACTGCCTACTGCCATCCCCCATGGCATCACCAAGATGCTCTTGCAACACCTCCTCTTCCATGGGAGATGCTGCAGGAAGCTGGAGGCTGGATTCTTCCTGGCCCTGTTGGACATCATTGCTGTCTACTTAAGGGACAGAACATCCTCTGCCATGCTGCTGGCCACCCTCAGTACCAACCCCATCCATCACCATCGCCCCTACCCCAAATCTGTCTGCTCTCCAAGTCACCCTGCTCTCTCCAGGGCAGCAACACCTTCCCAGCAGTGGCCAGGGCTCTGCTGGAGGACAGACAAGGTTGAGGTGTGGTACCAGACACCCAGGCAGAGGGCCACATCTGCCCTTTCCCCAGCTCCCCCCTAGGCTTTCAGTTTGTTCATTTACTCAGGAATAATCTTGCCAGTTTAGCTTCTGCCAAGGCTGCAGAGAGGCAGCCAATCTTTGCTCACTCTGATCTGTGAAGGCAGCACACTCAAACCTCCACTGGGTGAGGTTTTTACCTACATCTGCCAGTCTGGAGACTTCACTTCCCCTCACAGAGAATGCTTCACGTTTGTCTGCAAGGAGCCCAATCCTGCTATTACCAGTACAGAGTTTTCCTGGTCACAGATGCACCCCAATAATGCAGACAGAGCTCTGCACCACCACTACCTTACCAGCTAATGCAGTTCAAATCAAGAATACTTCTGACAGCAGTGCTTTCAGGGTGAGCTGGTTGCACAAGGCAGGCTGAAGCAGCACTGAAATGATGCCATGTTCCTCCAGGGCACCACTAGGAAAGTCACCCTCTGGAATGGGACTTCCTCTAATGGAAACCAGAGGAAGCATTTCCCATCCTCTTTTTTCAATTCTTTTTTCCTAATCCTGATGCATGAGCCAATTTTAAGGGACTACCTAGAAACAAATCTGTCTTCTGCAGGAACTGTCACTTCTACCCTCACACATCCCTTTTTCCTGCACACATCTGATCTTGACACTAAATGCCAGGCCCAGGAAAATCCTTTCTAAATATTGTTCACTTTTGGAAGAAACTTAGGGATCAACATCTCACACCTGCCACTATGGCTTGGCTACTCAAAGCTTCCCACACAGGTTCTCTCAACAACCTGGGGCATAGCTCTTTGTGCCAGCAGTAGCTTGCCCCTGACCTTTGCAAGCTGTCAGCCAGCCTTGCACACGCTACAGGCTCTGTGAGAGCCATTGCAAGCGGTCACCTTTAGAGGTTAACACCTACCTTGGCTTGGTCTCTGTGTCTCTATTCTGCATCACATTTCATTTACCTGTGACCCTCCTCCAGGGCAAATGGACATGAAGAACAGCAAGACCTTGAAGGAAATCTAGACTGGGTTCTAGAGTTACAGAAGAGAAATTCTTTCATGTCTTGCTTAACCAAAGTTCACAACTGATTTGCTTTTGCAACAGACAGCTGAAGGACCAGGATGGAATGAGGTGAAGGAAGCAGAACTCAGCTTGCAGTGACTGAAGCTCCTCCTGTAGGTGCAAGTACCCTCACTTCAGTTGGACACAACAGGTAGCTTCAGTTCCAGAAACTGGAGGAGAATGAACTTTGTTCTTAGCCTTAGGGCAGCCTTTTTTTTAAAAAAAAAAAAAAGGGACACTGCTCTTGTATGAAAGTCAGCCTGGCCTCTGCCAGCAAGGACAGAGACTGCTTTCCTGGGCCTCCTGGATCACAGCCACACAACTTCCCACAGCCACCCCAGTGTCACCAGTGCCTGCCTTGAAGAGGCCTAGAAGCTGGCAGGAATTTCAGCAGTGTGTGCATGCAGATCTTGCACATACCACACTTCATTTCAACAGTGCCCCAAAGCCCTCTTCCTGTCCATGCTGGCTGCACACCCTGCAAGCCAAGGCTAGCTTCTCCTGCACTTGGGCCAAGCACAGGCCCCCTGCCTGCTGTGGTACACAGGGCCTCTCACAACAAAGGCACAGCTAACTCTTCTCCTTGGCTCTCCCTGGCAGCAGCCCTATTTATACTGCATCTCAACTGTAAGGTCAGTTAAGGAAAGATGAATAGTCTCTTCCAGCTGAAAACAGAGGGAAGGAACAGCTCTTTGCTACCTAGAGAGATGGGGATGCTCTGCTAAGAGGACAGGCTGAGAGAGCTGGGGGTGTTCAGCCCAGAGCTGCCTGCCAGTAGCTGAAGGGATCCTAGAGGAAGGCTGGAGAGGGACTTCTCGCAAGGGGAGTCTAGCAATAGGACAAGTGGGAATGGTTTTAAGCTAGGGGGAATAGGTTGAGACTAGATCTTAGGAAGAGGTGCTGCAGTAGGAGGATGGTGAGACTATAGAACATGTTGCCCAGGATGCCTGGGTGAGGCCTTGAGCAGCCAAATCGAGTTGAGAGGTGTCCCTGCCCCGTGCAGGGAGGTCAGAGTAGGTGATGGCTAAGGTCCTTCCAACCTGAGCCTTTCTATGATTCTCAGAGGCTTGAAAGAGGCACCAGGACCAGCCTCTGAGCTTGTGTGCACAGGAGTGGTACAAGTAGGTACCACAACTGTGTAAGCACATGGACAATCCTCCATCCAGAGAATTCAGGGCAGCTGCTGCTACTCCTTCAGCACCAGGGGGAAAAAAAAGTAAGCCAAAAAGTGATCAGCACATCCCTGATCCCTTGTACCCTGACAAGTGGCTCAGCTTCCAAACATCAACAGTGCACACAGAGTCCCAGTGCTTTGTCAAAAGGAGGAGAAACAGAACACATATTCCACAGGGATTTCATATATTGTATTCACTTCCAAATCAAGTCTATTTTATTAGTAAGAGAAGGATAAGGAAGTGGGAACAACACAAGCAATGGCAAAACAAATTTACAATAAAAATGCTTGCTCCCTTAAGCAGTGGCCACCAGGGTCAGCCACACAACACAAATATTTCCAGCCACAGCAGCAGAGGAGTAGTATGAAATACAAATCCAACACTGCCTGCATGAAATAGACTTGATAAGAAAAAAGGGGAGGATATCTCACCCCTCTGACCCAGCAGAAGCAGAAAGGGGTCAAGGTCAAGTACTCCCCTGGCCTGGAGAAGCAGAGGCAGCAGCAGAGCCTCTCTCCTGCACAGTACTGAAAGCTAGCAGGCAGGAGTCAGTCTAATCAAATACAATGCACAACGAGGATGATCGTGATGGGAGCACTCTGGGCCCCATGTTTCTTTTGGCACACCCTTACCAATGCAAACAAAGTGGAGAAGTCTTCAATTCATGCAGAGCTCAGAGCAGCACTGACTTTCCTAGCATCATCAACCTACCCTGTAGACAAGGAAGTCACTTTGAGTAAAAAAATAACAATTCAGCAGGATTTGTTCAGGTTTATAAAAAGCAGAATGACAGACCTTCTACAGGGAGAAGGGAGAAAACAAACAGACAGACAAACAAAGGACAAGACAGCATGTCTTCCTGGGCTTTGGAATCCTCTCCCACCAGGCATCTCTGAGTTGTCTGCTGACAGCAGTCCTGTGAGGAGGGAAGGGCAGAGGAGCACATCTCATCTCTTACAGCTGGTGGAGGGTTTGTAAGAGCATGTGGCGAGCGAAGGAACAGGACTCAAATGCGCGGTTTGGCCTGTGGGAAGAGGAGAGACAGGCTGAAAACACTGCCTTCCAGAACTGCTTTGTCTGACTTGGAATGAGCAAACAACCACCACTCCAAATGCTCTGAGCCTGCATGCCCAAAAGTCTACATCCTTTCCCCTCTTATCTCTCCTGCAGCCTGGCCCTCATTGCTGCTTCCCACTCAGAGCCTGCTGCAGAAAACTCTTTCCTGTTGCCAAGTCTGACTCAGGAAGGCACCAAGGAGAGCATTTATTTCCACAGGTACAAAAAGCAGCAGCAGGCTGTTGATCTCTGCAGTTCAGTGTCTCCTTTTGGGTAGAACAAAGTAAGCAGGGGTGGAAAGCCCCTTCCCTCCCTGGCAATGGGATTTTCCACATAGCTCCACTGTTTAGGGCCCCAGAAGACAAGCCTGCTCATTCTCAAGTCTTTTCTTACCAAGCCATTTGCTGTCTGTAACCCACCAGTGACTTTGGTCTCAGGACTTTTGTCTCTTTTAAGGACTTCAATGTAACCTCCTGCCCTCCCCAGCCCTGAGATCAAGTAACACCTGACTGGCTTTGCTGAGCCACCTTTCAGGGTACACAGAACCTGTGCAGGGCATCATCTGAAAGGGCCTGGCAGAGAGGTTACAGCAGCAGTGTCTCCCTCAGCAGAGTCACCTACTCCTTGAAAGTAGATAACAGAAATAAAGTCACAGCAGGGTTAACATGGGGCTAAAATGTCCCTAACACCTCCATCACTTCCCAGTAGTGTACAGTTCTGTTTCTGCAGGCTAGCTGTTCTCTAAGCACCCCTGAAACTCTCTGTGGCCATTCATTAGGGAATTTCAAATTAATTTTAATCCTCTGCTCTGAAAATGGAAATAATTGATTTTTACCTCTCTCCCAACCCCTCACAGCAAAATAGCCTTTAATTAATAGCAGTGAGGTCCACTCAATTTGGGAAAGAAGGGTGAACTGAAATAAAGACAAGACTGCCTAAGCAGGAGCATCAAATCAATCTTTGGGTTCATGTACATGGCCAATAGCTGCTGAGGTTGTGGTATAGGCCTCCATGTCTGCTCTGGTGTGACAGAAGCACATCCCAGAGGAGAGTTAACCCTTTTATTCCCCCAAGAGCCATTCAGTGTCCCACACTGAACAATTCCAACTTGAAGTTTACCTTTGAAGTGGCTGGATGAAGCATTTCAATCATCATCTGTGGAAGATCCAGCCCTGTGTGCAACGAGGAGGCTGATTCTGTGTGGGCAGCTCCTCAGTTTTGGAAATAGAGAACCTCAGCTACTGATGTTGGTCACACAGCCAAGCTCCCTCAGCTGCTCCTAACATCAAGCCTCCTCACTTGCTGGGGAGTTAAACTGCCTGCCACTCTGTGCTACAAACTGTTGAAAGAGGACAGTAATGCCATCCAATCCAACAGCAAAGAGCAGAAAAAGAGGCAAGACACCCCAAACCCACCCCTTACAACAACAACACACCAGCACCTCCAGCAAGTGACAAGCAGACAACCACATACTTTGTGTTGCCACCTAAAAAGTGATGGAAAATATTCACAGCACCCTCTTGTGTCCTTGAGCAAAGAAACCACAGACTGACAGCAGCAGGGTCAGATGGATGATGCTTACTCTACAGCCATCACTTCATTGTTTTTTTTGAGTGGAGAACAGTTACCAACAGCAGCATCACAAATTGTCACAAAAGAGTGACCACTCCAGAAGTAAAGCCCTTGCAGAAAAAGGCAGCAGAGCTCTAGCCTAGGCAGCTATAAGCACTGAACAGCTCAAGAAGCTTCAGGAGGTAACTGCAATCAAGGAAAAACCTAGAAACCACCACATATCAGTTATCTGCAAAGGAAGGACTCATGGGCTGGAGAGAGAGTCCAACAGAGGGCTGAGGAACTGGAACACTGCCCTGTGAGGAGAGGCTGAGAGATCTGGGGCTGTTCAGTCTAGAGAAGACAGAGGGGAGTTAATAAATGTTTATAAATATCTGAGGGCTGGGGGTCAAGAGGGAGGGGACAGGCTCTGCTCAGTTGCACCCTGTGATAGGACAAGGGGCAATGGATATAAACTACAGCACAGGAGGTTCCACCTCAGCATGAGGAGAAACTTCTTCACTGTGAGGGTCACAGAGCACTGGAACAGGCTCCCCAAAAGGGCTTGTGGAAGACTCTCCTTCTCTGGAGACTTTCCAGACCCATCTGGATGCATTCCTGTGCAACCTGTGCTAGATTCTGTGGTCCTGCTCTGGCAGGAGGGTTGGACTCAGAGGTCCCCTCCAACCCCTAACATCCTCTGATCCTGTGGAGGTGGATTTGTTGCAGAAAGAGCCCAAATGAGCTCTGCAAGTGAGCAGGTTGACCAGGTAGAGATTTAAGTTTAGAAAGTGACTTGGTTCTGACTGAATTCCAAGGAAATACAAAGGATGTAGGTTAACTGAGAAGCTGTTTGAACTGAACTTTGTGGTTCTTGGACTGTTACTGTTCTCTCCAAACACCTGAGAAGGATTTAATAGCTGTTCTTGGTTTCCTTAAAGCAAACATTTTAAGAAATGCATATTTACAAAAGACAAAGCTATATTGCTTGTATTTAGGGCTGACTTTGTTATGCTGCAGAGGGCTTCAGTTTCCCTATGATACCACAGCTTGCAACAGAAGGGTTTGCAAATCAGAACACTTTGGCTCCAAGAATTTCTCAGCACCAGGGACACTGCAGGCTTGGCATGAACACCCCTACATACCTAAGGCAGGCAGATCTGCCTTCTACTCTGAGCTCTTAGCTCTCAGACAACTTTCACAGAATCTTAGAACAATCTTGGGCGTCCCCTCTTGTACTTCTGGTGAAATGCTGGCTCTGGAATCCATGGAACTTTTGTTTATGAATTCATTAAGCCTAGAATTCTACTTTTGTCACATACAGCATCATCCACAGACTAAAAATATATATTTGTTGGTATTTTGTAGGCCTGGAGCCTGAGAGAGGCCTGCATACACACATTCAAGGAGAGGGGGAGAACTGAATTTACTCACAAGTGACATTTAAAAGGATATGTCAGGTTGAGTTATGAGTTACTCTAGGCACTGGAATCTGACAGAAGCAATTAGAAAGGTCAAATGCACTGAACCAAAGTCCCCTTTCCTGTAGTCCCAGCTTTGAGTGATTTAAACCCTCTGCTGGGGGAGCTGGAGCTGAGAGTCTAAATGGCACTTGTTTTGATCAAGCTGGGTCTCAGACCTTCAGTGCCTGACAAAGTAAAGACATCAATTTCTTCATCCTTTTATTTTGGGGCTGGTGTTGGATCTTTACACTGCAGGTATCTCTCTGATCAGCAGGCAAGATCACAGGCAGCAGTGTAGGAAACAGCAGAAATCCAGTGATGTCTGAGCAACTTCACACAGCAAGGTCCTGATACTTCCTGCTTAAATCACAGAATCTTGCAGTTGGAAGAGACCTTTAAGACCATCAAGTCTGAGCATTCTCTACCTCTACCAATGCATCTTTTAAACACCTCCAGGGATGGTGATTCAACCACCCCCCTGGGGAGCCTGTTCCAGTGCTGGATAACTTTCAGTGAAGAAGTCAATGCAGGAGAGACACAGCTTCCACTGCTACTGCATTAGCTGTGCTTTAGGACATTCAGAAGCTGAAGGTGGCAGGGGCATGAGCTGATTCTATATCCATCACAGAATCACCATGGCTAGAACAGACCCAACCATTACCTAACTCTGCCAGAGCCACTCCTAGCCCATATCCTTGAGCACCACATGGATACTGGAAGAATACTAGAGGCAGGTAGTAGAAGCAACTTATTCACCTATGCTCCCAGTTCAGTTCTCAAAACTCCTGGGCTGGCCTTATTGCTGTCACAGAAGGAACAGTCTCCTTTAGGAACAAAAGGAACAAATTCAGTCTGTCTTTGCCACTGTTTTGGTCTGCAAGTGGTCAGTGTTGGACAGCATGGCAATTCAGTCAGGGCTCTGCTGACCCTCAGAAGGATGATTTGAAAGGTACAGTTAGATCCAGTTCACTCAAGCAGTAGCTGGAAATTGAGCAGGTTAAGCTCCAGTTCCTGAAGCTCAAATCACCTCTTCCATGACTGGCATGAGTTCCTTAACTGCAATTAACTGGCTCTGAAGTACAGACTGCAAAGCCAGCTCTCCACCATTTCATCTTTAGGATCATGCCATTTTACTTTAAATCATGCATTCTGAAGTGAGCAAGAGAAAAGCAGATGCCCATGAAACTGTTATTGCTTGATTTCAGAACAGATACTTAGTGGACATAGCTATTAACCCTCAGTTTCACTACCTCCCACAGAGGTGGCTGCATGGCAAGTACAATACTCACTTTGTGACAAAAGCTGAGAGAACTGGGGCCAGGGCTTTAGGGAAATAATCCTGCTGGACCATATGGTTCAATGTCATAAGGATACCATAGAGACTTGGGACAGCTTTGATCTTATCTTCACTCTGAGAAAAGGACAAATAAAGTCAGACAGACAACCATTATTTTATCTTACCCACTCTAGCTCAGAGGCAACAAATTCCCTGTTGAATGAAGTGCTGCCATACTATAGGAGAGAAAGCTGCTCCCTAGATCAAGTACAATGTCCCTCAAGACAGTAGCAGCCAACTCCATAGCCTCCCAGCATCTGAAATAAATCAGCATGAAGAACATTCCCACATTTATCAGTTAGAGCCTAGTCAGAGAGCAGCAAAAATAGGGAAAGAAGTAATGAACTGAAGTGAAACAGCCAAATCTTCTCAAGAGGCTCTGTGTCAAAAGTGTTCTTCTGAAGGATTTTACCCACCTTCAATTCATAAAGAATTCAGTTGCCTTAGAGAATTTTTTCTTGTATAATTCTGTGGCTCATCTTTGTCCCATCTCCACTTCAGTAAGCTTCCTCCAGAACTTGGTGTGGTGTTCCCAGAATTGGTCTCTCAATTAGGTAAAAGATAAAGCTAAAGTCATCCCTGCTGCTGCTCCCATGCTCACACCATGCCCAAGTTATTCTTGCTCCTAATATGATGCTAGCCTACAGGCCCCTACTAGTAGATTGTTTTCATTTATTTCTCCACTGCCATCTCAGCTAAACCCTTCATTCTGTAGGCAGGATCTGGACCTGCATTCCTAGGAGTATTACTCTGTCTTTCATGGTGGTAAGAATCATCTGTGGCTTGTATGCTTCCAGCTATGTGGGACAGAAAATGATGGAGGCTGCTTCCTCCCCACATATGCCTAATTCATCAGTCCTCTGTGTTACAGAGGATAAACAATCATTTGGCTGCTCCTCAAGGGTTATCATCATCAATGCCAGTTCCTGGTCTGAAAATTCTTCCAGAGCACAAGCTTGTGACTTACACCTCATGCACATTTGCTGTTTTCTGTATGGCATAAGAGGTAGGTGGTAGTCACCAAGACAAGCATTCTGCAGAACAAAGCCATTTCTGCTTCTGTTGAGCTAGCTGAGAAGTGGAAAGCTCAGCTTTGATCCAAGGAAAGGCTGACTGACTTTTGGAAAACTAAGATTTATCCAAGCATGCCAACAGCTGTCTGCACCCCAAGATGGACATCACTAGAAAGATGTCTACAAACCTAACTAAGAGGAGGCAGCTTTAGGAGACTGTGGCTGTTCAGTGGTTTAGAATTGTCTGGGTCCAATCTCTGGGTGCAATCTGGGTTTCCATTCTCAGCTTCTAGATCTTGAGGAAGTGAGAAACATTAACCCTTGCAGCACAAGGATGCCAAGGAGAGGCATTAGGATGCCTGTTAGCTGTAGTGAGTGGGGAGAGGTCACCTCTCCAAAGTACAGCTACAGGCATTCTAAATGCAGTTTTTAGGTCTCCTATTGACCCTCCACACCCTGAGAGCTGATTTCATAACACTACATTTTTGACTAATATTAGGCAAAGACACTCCAAAGCACAAAGTTGAATGCTACTGGTTTAGCAGGAGTGGCTGGATGTTTTTGAGCCATGGCCTAAAGGACTACCTTAACTAATAATATTGTAGGTTAGACACCTGGACAGGGCTTTTTATGGACACCATAGTCCAGCAGCAGCACTATTTCCTTCCCTGAGCCTCTCTGCCTTTAGTGGATGACTGAGAATGCAGAGCATAAGTGGAAGGAGTACAGAGAGCCTTCATCCTACAGCAACCTTGCAATTTGCAATTTCTGCTGGACCTGCAGACTTCCATTGTTCCTGGGCATCAGGCATGCACAGGCACCCAGCTGCTTCCATGGCAACATAATTACCCCAAACCCAGCTGGTCTGGTCTTCAACAGCCTAAACTTATCTCATCCCTTCTTTCATACCTTAAGTAGTCCCATGTGGATCAAGAGGCCTGTGACAAATGCATCTGAATTAAATGTAGCAGAACCAAAGGCTTTTCTCATCAAAGCATCTAGAAATAAATAAAGAGATCTTATTAAACAGAGAAAGGGAAACTTAGGGATTTTAAGATCAAGACTGACCACCCAGAGCCTCAAGGCATATCTGCTGTTAAAGGAGTTCTGTTAAGATTCCAGTTGTCTCTGCAGGGGCAGGTATGAACCCTGAAACAGGTAGAATCCTGTCTGTAAGTATAAAGCATGACAAAGGAAAAAAAACACAAACAAAAGAGGAAAAAAAAAAGAAAAATCCCACCCAAAACTAATTCCCACACTGCCAAGCTCCAGATGCAATTTGACCTCAGTCCTATGCACCACAAAATGCTCTACTCCATGTACTTGAGCATGCATATAAACACACAATCAGAGGAAGCAGAGCAGCAAGAGTTAGAGCCTTGACATTTTAAAGGCCATCAGGAATTCACCTGTTATTTGAAATCACAAGGAATGACAACACAAGAAAACTGGTTCAGTTCTTTACTGGGCTTCCTCAGGACCAATATTCTGCCACAAGTTATGGGCAAACCAATGCTTTAGCCTCTCATGTCTGTAAGGCAAGCAAGGCACCCATTTTGACATCTGACTGCTCTGGTTTCTTGGAACCCACCCGAGCTGCTGTAGAACAGTGCCAGACCTTAACCAGGTACCTCACTGGTCACAGCTGATGGTTACTTTTCTGGAAGGAAAGTAATTGTCAGGTTCTACCTTCCTCTAGGGAGTAGTAGTGAGGAAGAGCTATTCAGATAAATACATACATAAGCACACTTCAGACAACAGGAATATCCTGTGCTCCATTTTTTTCTTGGAGACAGCTCAGTGAGCATGAGCTGAGGCCAGCAGTAGTGTAATGAGATGCCAACTGGTTGGTTTTGGCTGATTGGATCCATAATCAACTGCAACTCTATTACATCACTGTATCACAGAGTTTCACCATATCTGTATATTCCAAGCTAAGAAATTTCAAACTAGGGAAACACATCAGGAGCACATCACCCTGGTCTCAAAAATGGATTCCTGGTCTCAAAAATGGATTCCTGGTCTCAAAAATGGATTCCTGGTCTCCTGCACAATAGTAATAGGCAGCTCACACATGGGAGAGCTGTACTGATGGAGAATTGTCAGTGGTCAGACATCCAGGAGCTACTGGAAATTCCAGATCCCAAGTGAAAACATGAAGAGGGACTACCAGTCCACACAAAAAAATATCAGATCTAACCTAAAGCATTGCTCCACAATATACAGTGACAGTCCCTGACCTGTGCATTAGCTTCCATGCCTTGTCTCATGTCACAAATCTCAGCTTCCAGAGGGAATTAAAGATGTTTCAAACTGCTAAGAGACACTTAGTTTCTTAATATACTCTTAATGCTACACTGGAAAGGCTACCTCCTGCCAAAGACTTTAGATGTTGAATGCCTTGAAGACTAAGTGCTGTTGCCTTGAAAAAGCAACTGACCTTGGAACACAGAACTGTTGACAACCTCACATCAAGGAGCTGCAGTGAGGGCAGCATAGATCCACTAAGACAGCAGCCACAGATACTTATTGTCAAGCTTTGGGAAAAACAAGATGTGCCGAGTTCAGAGGGAAACTCTATTCAGCAGCATGGCAGTTTGGCACTCCAAGGTTTCCTGCTGTCAGGGACAAAACAGTTTGGCCCACAGGGACCTTCCTCTGTTTTGCACTGGTGTCCTTGATACTGAAAGCAGGTCACAGAAGGAAGTAAAGAAAGGTCCAGTCACCTGCTGTTTCATGCACTGCTGTTTTCACTGGGGCTTCATCTTTGAAGACAGATGATATCCTTAGGAGAGTTGTAACTACTTTCTCTACATCAGATGTATCTGTCTGAAAGACAAGAAAAAAAAAATAAAAGGCCTTTCAGTCCACTGTTCAGCAGCTACAGAAGACAGGGGTCTCTGCTAGAGCTGGGGTAAGAATTACAGCCTTCAGCTGGCCCACAGCTGTTTGCCTTGGTCACATCACAAGGCATGAGCAACAACACAACAATGTTACTCTGCAGAGGGTGCCACTACAAGCTTTAACTACATCTGCTTCCACAAGGCTCCTCAGGATCACTGGAGAGAAGATGCAATCTAGGTCTCAAGAGGAAGTTGTCAGCTCTGGGGATGAAGTGACTCAGAAGCACAGAAGACCCCTGGCTCACATACCTCCTGGGCGATCAGCACAGAGCACCGCGGCCCTAGTCGCAGCAGCTTCTCCGGGGACGGGAAAGCAAGGAATGTGGCAACATCCACAGGAGGAGATGGCACTGGAGTTGAACTCTGAAACAGGCAGGATTCACCTCAAGATTGTTAGTTCAGCAGCAAACACACAGAGGACAGGTCAGGGCCCAGGTGCCTCAGTTCAGGATTTGCTACACTTGGATATTTGAGCCAGGAACAAGCCCACAGGTCAGGACATGCCAGCACGGCATTGCATCTGCAAGGTCCCCACCATTTTCTGGACAGGGAAGAAACCTTTCTACTACTGTTTGCAACAACCACTACTCAGCCTTCCCCTCCATGCATGTGTGCACAAGCACACTTTAACAAAGTATTTCCAAGTCATCAATTCTTTTTCCTGCATATCATATTCTTAACTTACTGCAGTGCCAGCCCACACAGGAATGTGAACACCTGCCAGCACTCCAAGCTCAGACTCACTCCAGATGTCATTTCACCCTTCAGTCTCCTCCAGCTGAAGCAGCAGGAATGCATCTGGAGCTAAGCTTACCTGTGAATCAATTATGTTTGCACGAGTCAGTAACTCCTGTTCTCCCTGTCCTCTCTCATGCAGCTGTTGCTGCTGTTCTTCCTCCTCCTCTTCCTCTTCCTCCTCTTCCTCTTCCTCATCTTCATTCTCCTCTCCCTCCTCTTCATTCTCCTCCCCTTCATCATCACTAGGGTTTGAGAGTTACACATTACAGTCTTTGCAATTCCTGTACAGCAGAACTAATACATTTTTCCCAAGGACAGAAATACAGCCTCCCCTCAAGTCTTACTGCAAGAAGCACATCTCTGTCTACAGCAGACTGAGAGGACACAAGCTCCAGTCACCCAGTTGACAATGACAAGCAGAGAGCAGGAAATGCAATCAATAGCTAACACTAAGTGCCATCAATGAGAACGAGACAGAAAGCTTACAGAGTCCCTTCACTGTGCTCCATCCACACTGCACACCCAGACCAACAGCCACCTGCAATGCTACAGCTCTTATTTGAGAATGGAGGGGTGAATAACACTGCTGATGAAAACTGTCAAGGCATTGCCAATGTAAACTCTCAACCTCAAAGGTCCCAGCACAGCTGCCATGTTGAAGCTCTCAAGGATCTCCCGGAGTTGCTCACAGCCCTCAGAACCCAGAGTGTTTCCTAGGTTGACAGAAGAAAGCAAAGACTTCACAGATGCACACAAATCTGTTCTTGAGCATGTACATTCTTGCCTAGCTTATTTCTGAAATGGAACAGTTATCAGTCATTTCTACACAACACCTTAGAGGCAGCAATGCAAGGAAGAAAAAAAAAAAGTCAGGCAGTTAAATTTCAGCAGCACCACACAATGGATGGAGGCAAACAAACCTCCTAATATTTCAGGCTGTCTTTGAGAGACAGTAGGTAGAAACCCCATCCAGGGCCAGGCTGGATGGGGCTCTGAGCAGCCTGATCTAGTATGAGGTGTCTCTGCCCATGGTAGGGTGGTTGGAACTAGATGATCCCCAAGGTCCCTTCCAAGCCTGACAATTCTATGACTTCCTGACAGTTCTAGAAACTGTTCTTGTTCTCAGCAGCTCTAAAACAAAGACACATGGCACAACACCACTCAAATGCAGTGACCCAGCTTATGAAAAGTAAAAGCCAACAACACCAGTCAAAGCTGTCCCAGCCTTCTGCAGAAATGCACAGAGCTTGGTTTCCAAGTATGAAACACCAGGTTAATCTTCCCACCTCATAAGATGTATCAAAAAGCTCAACCAACCATGAACTCAGTTAATGGCTTCAGAAAGCTTTCAGGATCTAACTGCTGCTTGGCCTGAGGTCATTGAAGTTCTGCTACTCCAAGTACCACTTTCTAAATGCTGACTGCAAGGCTAGGATGTAATACTGCCAACACTGTCCCTTGTGGTTTCTCATTGGGATCAGACTAGACATAGTGATGTAGCAAAATGACATACCATTGAGATCCAGCTTCTCCAACTCTCTCTTATCTTCAAGAGCTTCAGCGACAGTCAGAGCTGCATCTCGTTGGATCTCACCAAAGGCCAAATTCAGTTCCTGAGCAGAAGGATTTGTTTGCAGAATTCTTATCAACATCTATCATCTACCTCACCCCCTGTGCCTACAAGTGTTCCACAAAGATTCATTTGGAGAGGCTCTTGTTAAATAAAATACTTGTAAATAGAAATAAAATTTCACACATACTCTTCTTTCACATACCTAAAAGGGGCATTTTGGGACATAAAATCCTTAGGAGCAACAGTACTGAAGGTAACTTTACTAGAATAGCCAGGGAGACCAGACCTTTCTGACTGCTCACCTAGAAGGTAGCAGACACTTGAGTCCTCAGCAATCAGCTGGCTGGATACCTTCACACACAAGGGTTACAAGAACATTCCAGAATTCACACACCAGCAAGTCTTAGTGAAGAAGGGTAGCTGCTGCACTAAATGGACTGCACATTTGCTTTTGAACATTTCAGTTGCAAGTTAAAGGCCTTCAAGAGAAACCAGGAGTAGTACTACTTTTGATAAACACAGCCAGCAGAGAAACAGAGTAGCCAGATTAGGATGAGTGAAGTTACTAAACAGCCAGGCACCACCCCCCAAGCATTCCACATTGTGCTCAATCAATCCTTTCCTGAGAAGGGATTTAATATTAACAGCAAGAGCCAAGCAGTCCTTGAACAGAGCGAATCAGCTGCAGTTGCTTCATCCTACAATCCCTTAACCACATCTGCTCTAGAAAAGAAAAAAATAATTAGGCTCTGAGTGTTCACATCAATACTCCTGTTGGAATTCTTACTTAATTTTGCCTGGGAGATTCAGATATGAAGAAAAATTAGCACTTTGCAAGTTTACAGTCAAAGTCAAAAGTTCAGCAAAGTTAGGAATTGTGTTCAGCATCTGCCCTGGTGCAGCTGTAACCCATGGCAGGTGCTTCTACAAGCCCTCGTTGACATTACTGACCAAACTCAGGCCTATAGAATGTTTCAAATCCAAGTCCTGTGCAAACACTGCCCAAAATGAGTTGGACCTTTGATACATGCCCTAACAAAGAAAAGGTATTAGCTGTAAGAACTCAAACACTGAAGAGATTACAAGGTGATCATGAAGAACATCTCAGCCCTCTGAGGGGTTCCATGAGCAAATGCTTCTATTATCAGATTTCTTGAATAGCACTTGCCAAGTAGAACCAACAGCTCTAAAAAACATCAAGCAGAATCTAAACTGGTCACTGGCACACCTCCACATAGAACAGCCTTAGCTGGATGTGGTGATGCCACTAATCTACAACAGAACTTATTGCTTTCAAGTTGTGAGCACAGAACCTGCCCTGAAGTGAATTCCACTTCAAAATAATGATAGAATGGACAGAAAAAACAGGAAATGGGAAACTAGGCCTTGTCAGACTGAAGGGTGAGCAGGAAGAAGGCAATACCTTGAGTTTATGAAGCCCTTCTTTAACAGCATCAGCAATAGCAACAGCACCCTTTGAACGCACCAGGCAGTCTCCAAAGTTGATCACTTCAACCTGCCGGAGCGTCTTCAGAGTCTGCAAGGCAGCACAAATATGAAGGCACAAACTTGCTTGGAAGGTCATCTTGCCCACCACAGCGTGGCACATGGCTCCACCAACACAGAGGCATTAATGCTACCCATGTTCAAGAAGGCTTGGGAAGCAGAGGACAAACCCAATGCAGCTGCTTCAAACGACTCACCTCTGCCATGGCCACAGCTCCTTTCTCCGTGAAGGTGTTGTCATTCAAGTTTATAACCTTCAGCAGTGGGTTGATAGCAAAAGCCTGAGCCAGTGCTGTGATGCCAGGATGGTTAATCCCATTCTGTGGCATATGGACCTCTTCCAGAGTCCCAATGATCTGGGAATGGATGCAGATTAAAAAAAAAAAAAAGCTTTTAGGACAGATTTCAACTCAATATAATGCCCCACACTAGGATTTGTCTGAAATAGTTTTCCTCCAACTCAAAGCTCCATTAGCTCTTCCATACAGAATTATTTACCTGCAGCTATGGCTCAAATCTAAATGAAACTGCAGGCTCATGGCAAGTATCAGATTAATAAGAAGCCCTTGATTCAGTAGTAACAGGCAGCATCCTCCCAGCACACCTGCTCTAGGATACCTTAAAACCAAAGTCCTTCACTTGTGGCTCAACACCTATGAAGCAGATTGAGCAGCATCACCAGGCACAATGTTTTTTCAAAGGAAGTCCACATTTTGCCCTTACTGCAGAAGCAAACCCCTGAGAAAATTAGTGTGCACACTGTTTATGGACTGAACAGCATGTCACAAGACAGAATAGTGAATCCCATTTTGGTAGTGCCACTCAGCCTGAATTCCTCCTGAATCACTTTGCTCCTCTCAAGTACTTAGTCTTATTTTTGCCATGATTGCTCATTAGTCAAAACAACACCCAGACAGCTCTTTACAAAAAAAAATTAGCCACCTATAACTTGCAGTATCACTGTTAATGTACCTGACAATATGCACTGTAGTTAAGAAGTTGCTTTTTGCAGCAGTAGAGGAAAGAAAAAAGAAAGTAGATGTCCCAAATCATAGCAAATTCTTTCTCCAACAAAATTGCAAGTTGGCCAGTGACAGCTAAAGAAAGCTAAACAGCTTTTAGGACCCTCACAGGATGATCCTAGTGAAAAAGTGCTTTTGCCAGATGATTGAACAACTAGGCAGAGCACTTGGGGTCAGCTAGTACACCTCCCTCAGTGTCAGATAACCTCTATTAGCACAGAACCAGAAGAAGGAATAGGACTATTAATCTGTTCAGGAGATGCCTATTTCTCACTCAGATAACACAGCCACCAGTTATTGTTTGGAAAATTTAAGTCACACAGTCACAAATGCTCATGACACTGGAAGACTCCAGTTCCAGCAGTGAACATTGAGACTGTAGTGGACCACCAGTCAGCCACTCCTTCCAACCTGAGGCAAGCTCCATGTGCATTATCTTCAACATCAGCACATCTTGCTCCAATTTGCTGTCAAGAAGCTCTGCTTTGGTACTTACCCCAAAAGCTTCAGCCAGAGCTGTGGCACCATCATTCTCCAGACGGTTTCTGCCAGCCACAAACACTTTCAAAGCAAGAGGCTTGCCCTGGGCACTTGACTTCCTGTGACACTCTTTCAGAGCAGCTGCCAGTATCTACAGATAAACCAACCAGTTTATACAACTTCACATTTGGATTCCTTCAGAAGGAGATTCTGTTTTGTATATCCAGCCCTCAAGAACTATGTTGGTCCCCACTGAAACACACCAGCTTCTACAGCAGGGTATTCAATAAAGATGTCTAACTACAACACTTGAACACTAATTTTGCAAGACTAGAACATACTGGACTCCATTAAGAGCATTTTAATCAGGCAAACATGAAGGGTCTTAGTGATAATGACCGTCCTGGTTTTCTGCTTCATCCAACAAACATCCCTTCAGTGCTAGGCCTGGTAGCACTGTTCTTTCAAATCCAAAGCTATGGGCTCCCTTGACACAGAATGTAATGTTTAGAACTGTGTTCCTATCCTGACAAAACAGATGGGCTTTTCATACTTCAGAAATTCATCCATGAAAACAGAGGGAAGGGATCTTGAGGCTGGAGAAGTGGCCTAACAAGAATCTCATTAAGTTTAAAGGGAAATGTAAAGTCCTGCAAATAGGGAGGAATAACTTCATGTAGTGGCATAAGCTGGAAGTCAACTTGGAATAAAATAGCTTGGTAGAGAAGAACCTGGAGGTCCTGGTGGGTGAGAAGTTGGCTATGAACTAGCAATATGCACTTGCAAAGAAAATCTACTGAGATGCCTTGGGAAAAGTACTGGCCACAGGTCAAGGAAAGTGAATCTTCTCTCTTCAGCCCTGTGAAATGCATCTATGTACTGTGCCCCATTTCAGGCTCCTAAATGGACATACTGCAATGAGCCCAGCAGAGAGCATCAAGAATGACTAAGGAATTAGAAAATTTTACATACTGGGAGAATGCTGAGCTAGGATTTTTAAGGCTGGAGAACGCTATGGGGGATTTCACCCATGTGTAAGAAAAGCCACAATAACAGGATGGGGTTGGAAGCTGATAAGGAAGGCAGAGTCAGACAAATGTACATAAACTAATGCAGAGGAAAATTCCATTTAAACAACAGTATTTTTGTAAGGGTTCTTAAACACTAGGATACAACTACCCAGAGACCCTGTGAAGTCTCCATCCTTTGAGCTATTCAACACCTGACTATACACAGCCCTGAACACCCTGGTCTAGTTTGCCCTGAGCAGGAAATTTGAACTGGAAGAATTAAAGACCCCTTCCAGCCTCAACCATTCTGTGACTCTGCATAGGGCAAGTCTGAATCCAAATTCCACCTCTGATCTCACTCCTAAAAAGGAGACAACCCTTACCTTGCCACCACCAATGCCCAAGCCACAGTTATTGAGCTTGAGTTCCTGCAGGGTGTAGCACGCAGAGCTCTTCAGCAGCGCCTCAAAGCCACGCACACCGTCTGGCCCAAAGGCATTGTCACTCAAGTCCAGTTCCATCAGCTGGGCTCCAGCAGTGATGAGTGCTTCCCCCAAAGAGATCTGTAAGGGAACAGATGGCAGTAAGTGGGAGGCAGTGGACTGACTTTTAGAAACAGCATCACTGCAGTAGCTAGGTATGACACTGATGCTGCGATTCCCATTTTGAAGAAATTCAGCAAAGTTGCATGGGGAAAATAAAACTTTACAGCGAAAGCCAGAGAACAAGTTGTGTAAATTAAGCTGAAGATAACCATAAGGCAGTTCCCAAGAAGTTATCCCATGCCTTTAGGTTAAAACACCTTTTTCCCCCCAAGTGAGTTTCCCCCTCTACACTGCTAAAATTGTTTTCATTTTGCTGAGCGTTTCATGTTCTTGCTTCAGAGGACTCAAGGACGCAGGGAGCTTTGTAATGTGCTTGGAAGAGATAGTCACATGCTTTTCTTTAGGCAGCTCAGTTTCCATTCTATTTATCAGATCATGAAGATGTTCTCCCCAGTGAAAAAGCTTCTTCACTAGCATGGACTTCCATTTGGCCTTTTATCAACTCTTCTCCCCCTCAGAAGAAAACTCCAATCACTCACCTATTCTGAGACACTTAGTGCTAGCAGCATGGAGAAAGATCAGCTCTGTGCTAAGAAACATAATCCCACAAAAAGCATGACAGGTGAGAAAAGTTTAGTCAGAAGTCTGATCTGGTTTTCACTTACCAAAGCAGGAGGGATCTCAGACCTTAGTCTCCCTGTAAACATGTCACTCCAGTGACACCTCTAAAATAAGAAACATACAGAGAGAAGCCATTAACAATATTAAAGGACAAGAGTCGTACAGAGGATTACATATTCAAGGTGCATTACAGTACTGGGGACAGCCTACTGCTGTCTGTCTTCCCTTGGGCTTGTCATTTGTACTAAAGCATTACAAGAAATAATCTTGCAATTACTTCATTTGCAAGGATGAAGTCACTGAAATGCACACTAAGTAACCCTATGCAAGAGTTCTTGCTTGCATTCAAGCTAGAATTTTTTCTGCTGAGAAAATTACCACAGGAAAAAAGCAACAGGAAACCACATTAGGAATGCAGATTTTACTAAGATAAATAGCTCAACAGTCTGGACTTGCTTGAAAAGCCTCACTTGGGTGATTAACACAAATCAATGTTCCACACTTCTCTTCTGCCTCTAGCAGCACAGCATCCTCCTAACATTAGGCTAGAGCAGCAGCAAGAAAAACAGCTTGAGCATGAAAAAAGCTCCAGGTGCACTACTTCCGTTCTTCAGGTATTCTCTGAAGACTCATTCTTCAGAAGATATGATACAAGTTCTTATGGAAAAAGCTAAGTTCTGTTGCCACAGTTCTTTGTTTACAGATGCTTCCTCTGCAGGGAGACTCTTCTTTGTACAGCTTCACAGCTTTAAGACTGGAAGACTTCTGAACAGGAACAATTAGGAATGCAAATACATTCCCACTCTCCTGAAGTCCCCAGGTTCTGCCATATTTTCTTACCATCATTCCTCCTGCTGAAAGAACCACCAAGCAAGTTTTGAGGCTAATACAAGGCAGGCTGCTACAGAAAGAGATAAGACAGGCCTCCAGTATTTCTCTACAGCACTTCTTTCCCTTCACCACCACCGTGAGGTTCTCACCTTGAGCTCTGACTTCTTCTCCAACGCTTTGGCAATGACCTTTGCTGCCTCCACACCCACTGTGTTGCCTTCCAGGCACAATGTTTCCAGGCCATCAAATTCCTCAATTTGCTTGATGACTTCTTCAGCTGCAAAAAGCAGTCACCTTAGCCTTCTATCCTCTTAGGTACCACAGTAACACTCAACCCTACCCTTATCGAAACAGCTGAGCAACATTATCTGAAAGCACCCTGAAACAGCAATGGAGAACAGTTGAAGTGTCAGCTCACTAGACAAGGTTCTCCATTCCCCACCCTGCCTTTTCAATTTATTTCACATTCTACTCTCTGATAGCCATCCTCCTATTTGCAAAACTGCATTTCCTTGCTTCCTAAGCAAGATTCCTCTCCCATCCAGCACATGCTTTAGGAGCTAGAGCACCTGTGCCTGCAAAGATGCAAGGACTAAGCTAGACATCGACAGGTATTGAAGAAAGAAGCTGCCCCTGACTGCAAAAGTGCTTGTTTACAAATATGTGTTACAATCTAAGTCTAGACAAATTCTATGCAAGACACAGGAGCAGGCCACAGACTCTCTCCTGTTGTTGGGCACTTATTTCCAAGCTCCAAAGCCTTTTCCCTTTGCACCACATAGAAATTCTTCACAATGAGGGTGGTGAAACATTGGAACAGGTTGTCCAGGGATGTGTTAGGAGCCCTACCCCTGGCAATATTCAATGCCAGGCTGGAAGGGGCTCTGAGCAATCTGATCTTGTTAAATATGTCCCTCATCATTGCAGGGGGCACTGGACTAAACAACCTTTAAATGTCCCTTCCAACACAAACCATTCTGTGACAGTAAAATGACATCAAAAAAGCATCACCTTTGAAATCAGTTGGAAAGGATGCACTGTGGCAAATAATCTCTGAAGAACATGCTGTTTACTGATGTGGCAGAAATGCTAATCTAAGAATATGCTTCCAAACATTTACTACATTAGCAGCCACCACAAGACATTTTTAATTGGGAAACACATACATCAACAAGAGAGATATTCTTGAAGAAAACCCAAGAATCTAACCAATTGATCAAAATTTGGAAAGAGACTGGGCTGTTGCAGCAGACTACCATGTCTGCCCATTCCTCTGGGAAGGTCTTTGAAGCCATTTCCTTGTTCTAAGTGCTGCCATGCATTGCTTACTCTTTAAAAAGAGAGCTGACTTCTAATACACAGTGAGTATCAAAAGCACTTGGAAAGAGCAGCAAGAAGACAAAAATCACACAGCAGAGAGCCAAAGACCAGTTCTGCCAGCTGCAGCACTTCCAGTGCAACAGGTCAAAGCAGGGTACAAGAAGAGAAGGAAACATGTCTGTCAGAAGCAGCTGTAGCTGAAAGACCCTTCCATCACAGCTAATATTATGACAACTTGTCCACTCAGGACAAGCAGAAGGTTTACCATAAGATTTTACTATTTCACTGAAACACTTCCCAAACTCAAGGATGTCTTCTCTTACCATCTTCAGCTGTATTGAGTTTAAGGCTCTTGCCCTTGAAGCTCAACTGTCCATCACCCACTTTGGTTTTGGCAAGTGACTCTGCAAGCTTAGTGATATCTTCTGATGCCATTTTTCTGTTTTGTCAGATGTTAAAAGCTGTCAATTGAAAAAAAACAAAACAAAACCTGTCAACATTAAGAAAAGCAAACTACAACACATAACCTCTCTATATAATCGTATTTATTTGAACAATGCAGGTTTTGTTCCTAACTATTCAATGTCCATTAGTGTTTTAACCATAGCTGATTTATGGCAGTTAGGATACATAAATATTCCAAAGCTAGCCAATCAGATGGTGTTGCTTCTTCTAGTGCTTGAGGTTTCATGGAGTTGTTACAATTAGTAACTTACCAGGAGTTAAAACCATGCACTGTGACCACATTAAGACATTAACTTCAGTTGTAAGTGTTGCACAAAGACTAACAAATCCCAGCCTTTAATTATACACACTGCACATTTTCCCCCCTTGTCCAAAGCAAGCCAGAGAACATAACTGCTCTTCCTTTTCAGTGCTATCCCCAGTAGTGCCCTTGTCAGCACAGTTCTAGAACCAGTGAGTTGCTGAAAACATCACATGTGCTGCAGTCAAAACTCTCGCAGGTTTGTGGGTCCTCTTTCCTTTCAGAAGTCCCACAAAAATTCATTACACACATTGAACAAGATGACCTTACACTGATAATGGATTTTGCCTTAAGGCAAAAAGTTTCAAGTTGCCATGCTTAGTAGCATCTGCACACCATTATTTAATGGGTTCCAATCACTGCATGAAGTAATCAGCCTCCACTCAGGATAAACAGAGCATGTTTCTGATCCCAGCACCTCTGCTGTTATGAAAGACTATACACAACCAGTGCTTAGAAGCAGCATGCTTATAAAGCAGACTTTGGGTGTGAGAAGGGACGAAGGTTCCTTCCTACAACAGAAAAGTGGTTTCCTTATGTTATCATTTGACTCAGAAGCAGCCCCACACTTTCACATCCAAGCCAAACAGCACCGGTTTTAAAACACCCCCTGAAGCTGCACATGTCTCCTTCCCTCCTGCCACCTAGCTGGGAAGTATTCTGTTCCACTATGATGTTCTCCCATACACTACAGACATGCTCATTCCCTTGGCTTCTTTCACTTAAAATTCCTTTTATTTTCTTCACCTTACACACAGCCTACTTCCCAATTTCAACATCACATCCCGAAGCATGTTTTAGTGCAAACATGCCAGCCACACCCAGCTGTCAACCTACAGACCTCTCCTCACTGCTAACCCTTCCGCAAGGAAAGCTTTTAAAAAAATAAATTAATTATGCTTGACAAATAAAGCCAAGGTCTGGAAATGCCAGAAGAGAGGCTTCCTCATTGCTTAAAGGCTGTAGAAAGTTGTATGCTAACCGATAGTCAAATAAAGTAAGTTCAGGCGAATGCTTTAACACTTGGTCCATGCCAACAGACAACGCACCGGCTACCTGCTGTGCTACCCTAAGGAGGAGCTGGCTCGGCCTCACCGGTACGCCGGGTAACAGCCCAAGGTTACCCTCCAGCCAGCCTCTGACAGCCTCTTAGCGCGGATCGCCCCCGATAGCGACTGCGGTCTTCCCCCATCCCTGGAGGAAGCTGCTAAGAGCCGGCCACACCGCCACCTGCTCTCCCCACGACCCCCTCAACCCTCCGCACCCCGGAGACAGCGCCACTACTCCGCTTCTCGCCCGACAAGTGGATGACCCCTGCCGTAACGCCAGAGACGGGCGGAAGGGGCTTCCGTGACCCGCATCCACGGGAGCGGGGGTGTGTTCCCTCGCCTCCGCAAGGGAGCGCCGCGAAGCGCTCCCTTCCCGCCTCCCCACCCCCGCCATGAGGAGCAGGGGCGGCTGCGGAGGAGGCAGTGAAGCCTAGCAAGATCGCCTCACCACAGACACATATCCCTGTCCCGGACACCAACGGCTGCAGCGTCTATCACCCCCGCCGTCCCGTCCCTAACCTCAGACCGCGGGAGGCGATAGCGTGGTGCCGGCCCGAGCCCTCACGCCGCCGCCGCCGCCGCCGGGGACGCTGGGTGAAGGGCGGGCGGGGGAGGCGGAGGATTTGAAAGCCGGCAGTTTTGCTCTCCCTTCCGGGATTGGCTGCGCTGTGTGACGTCACAGAGGCGCCCCCTCCGCCCCGCGCCGGATGCTGACGGACGGCGTGCCGCACAGGGGCAGGGCTACGTGGACGCGCAGCGCCGCCGGCCGCGGTGCACACCGGGAGGTGTAGGCCGAGGGGGAAGGGGATACCCGACATGCCTCGCGCGGGGTCACCCTGTGGCGAACGCCCGGGCCTGGGCTGGGTCCTGTCAGGCCGCTGGTGCATGCTGCGAGTGAGGCTGTGGAATACGGTAATATAAGGAAAAAAATAACCTGATTTAGAAGTTCCTGTTCACCACGGAGACAGAGGAGTCTTGTAAGATTTGTTCGAATAAAGGGAGAGTCCAGGGGACAATTCCCTGTGGAGTCTCTAAAATTGCTGGGAGACGCAGCTTACCTTTTATCCTAAATTCCTGGATGCAAATTTCCCTCTCCCCATTGGCTAAGGTACTCAGGATTTACAGTCTTTCCCGAAACGCCTACTACACGTCCCCCTTCACATGCAATCCCGCTGCATTATACATTGTATGCTCATTTAAATTAGATTCTTCTCTGGGTGGAGAAGTTGATATTCAGTAGTCTACTAAGCCTGCATTCTGTCCTAAAAGGTCAGAAGTTCAGGCTGTGTTCAGTGTCTGTTGTCTTCTGACAGCCCCCCTACTGATTTACAGCAAGGTTCGAGATAAGGTACCTAGCAGAGGCCCCTTTGGTGTTTACATACACACAGATAAACTGTCTGGTTCCTCTCTTTCTCTTCCAACTGCCTCTTAGATAATTCATACTTTGTAAAGACACTAACAACTCTTAAATCCGTCAATAACATGTAGACCTGGCACTCCAGGACATGATTTAGTGGGCATGGTGTTAGTGGTTGATGGTTGGACTTGATCTTAGAGGTCTTTTCCAACCTTAATGATTCTTTGTTGTCAGAGAAGCTCGGAGTTGCTCTGCAGGCCCACTTCCCCACAGATGGGACATGAGTGCCTTTTTCTGTGAAGCCTTGTTTAGGTAATGTTTGCAGATCTCATCTTGTACTTACATGGTATTGTCAAAGCTTTCTGCAAAGGAAAGTGCTTCAGGAGTGTCTGGCAGATGCACAGGCATTCCTACTTAAGGATGCAAAAAGCATGACTAGGTGAGCTGTGCTGCTTGCTACTGCTTGCTACTGCCTGCAGTAATTGGCAGTGATGGGTGACCTGAGAAAATGCATTGAGCCTAACCTGGGAGACTGCATTGAGGCTGCAGAGCTTGGTAGATCATCTTTGTTCTGGGAAATACAAAAACCAGTTAACTCAGTTTCTCTATGGAGCATAACAGCTGAAGGAATAAAAGCCAGTATAGGAACGATATGGAAAACTTAAGCAAGATTTAACTCATAAATAATAAAAGTTTCTCTTGCAACTGAAGAAAATTAAGAAGGTGAGACACTGACTCCATTACAATTGTATATGAGAAGCATAAAGCTGCAGAAAACCTCAAGCAGATGACAGAATAAAAGCAGTATCATACCAGATATATCTGATTCACTTCTCTGTTACTCTTCCAAATACTGGCTAATTACCTGGACCAGAGGGATGAGAATGATGTCTTTAATTGTGGCTGCAGCTATACTGGAATGCAAGTATGCTGTGCCATAGTAGCATAGATCCATAGATTAATTCTCCCTAAAAGAATGGCTTTACAAATCAGAGTAATATTTACAACACTGTAAATAGTTTATAGCAAGGATTGACAGTGTTTTGATTCTGATGAGTACCTGCACAAGAAACTTTGATAACTATGCTAGCAAATTGTGAAAATCTTCATGTTAACCTCTAAGGAAAGATGCTATTTCATGGGAGGATTTATACATGCTGGATCATGATCTTGCAGGACACCTCTCAGTCTTACAGGTGAAGGAAATTGGGACAGAGGAGAGTATAACATGATATCAATTGGGAAATGCAGTCTTGGAAACGAATGTTCTTGAATTAAAAAATAGTGCTTACTGCAGTATAACTCGTGATTGTATATTTTGGGTTTGTTCCTCTTTCTCTTTAGCTCCTCTTAAGCCCTCTTCTCATCCAGCTGTAACGTCTTTCCTTCTGGAGGTCCTGCAAGTTTGGAGGTGTCCTGGGCCCTGTTGACTCATCTGATGCTTAATGGCTCTGTGATGATACTCTTCAGGATGTGATGAAGCACGTCAGAGCTCTCTGTGTTTACTTACCCACTCCCAGGCCTGCTCCACCTTTCTTTTGCCTAAAGCCACACCTCAAAAGGGATTGTCATTTAATGTACACTTTGACCATCAACTTCTACAGCAGAGACAAATCTTGGTTAGACTCAACTCATTGTCACAGTGTGGTTGCCTAAAAATAAGAGGTAACAAATCTGCTGAAGAGATAATAAAAATATACATCATATTATAGCTCTTATCTATGAATAACAGCAATCTTTGGTTAATTATGAATATCTGGGGGGGGGAGGTACATTGTGATTAAATACTGTGAAGAGCATAAGACAGTGTTCTCCTGTGTCATATGGTACATTATACAATTCACAGCCTATATGTCATAAATTATCATTTTATTGTGTTGACAGACCTGCCAGAAGCCAATCCTACTCAATAAAGTCTTTCCTTTTTTTATTAGCAACTTTGAAATATTATACAAGTTTGATACCCTCTGAATCTTGTCAGAGTTGCTTAAGTGCAAAGCACCAAGTTAGGGTCACTGGAAATAGAGAAGTGAGATGCTGAGGAATAAACGTGTCACCGATTACATTGGAAAAGAGCTGATGATTTAAACCAGTGTCAGTCTGGAAATTATGATCTGACAGTAGACGGGATCCTTTAGGGAAAGGAAAATCTGTCCTACAAGGGTTGCTGCGCTGGGACCTGAGCATAAACCTCACCTCAGAGTGTATTTAGAAGTGCAGCTGGGCGTGGATGGATAAATCCCCCACCTCAGGCAGTGTGTCTCTGTCTTCACAACCATTTCCCACGACAGAGTAACCTGTGCTGCTGAGTACCCACTCGCCACAGGCATCTCCATTCCTGGGTCTTTGCTGGTGTGGGCTGCTCTGGAGATTTAGTCCACTTTTGGAAATATTGAGGGATTTAGAATGAAAACAAGCCACAAATCTGCTTCCAAAAGAGTCCCTAAACTTACATGTATGCATATAAATATATATACTTATACTTAGAATCATAGAATTAAACAGAATCACAGCATAGAGTCATTTGGATTGGAAATGATCTTTAAGATCATCAAGTCCAACCATTACATGTTAATTTAATGGTCCAGCCATTACCATGCATGTAAACATATATATTATGTATAATACATGTATGTGGCATACGATATGATATATTATATGATATAATATGATATAATATAATGTAATATAATGTAATATAATATAATATAATATAATATAATATAATATAATATAATATAATATAATATAATATAATATAATATAATATAATATAATATAATATAATATATAACATAACATAACATAACATAACATAACATAACATAACATAACATAACATAATATAATATAATATAATATAATATAATATAATATATACTATATACACATACACTTCATATTCCATTCCACCCAAAGATACAAGTTTTCAGAAGACCTTGTTTACAGGGAACCCCCTCAGCAGTGCGTGGAGTGTAGTAACTCAAGTCTGGCTGGAATAGATAATTGCTCTGCTGTAAGCAATGGTTCTGGCCCCCTTCCAGCAAACATCTATGGGTGGGCAAAAGGGCCACCTATGTGATAATCTCGTGGAAGCCGGGGGGGTGTCTTGTAATTCAGTGCATTGCTGCACTTCACATGCATGCAGGCACTCTGCAGAGGCAGCTTTCCTTCCTTTTGGGTATATTTTTTATATTGGCTAAGATAATCGGGAAAGAGAAAAAATGTTGCATTAAAATAAGAACGACGCCTCGACCACTTAGCGCTTTCGGTTTTGTCTTTTTTTTTTTTTGTTAAAAGCCTCATTCACCTTAAAGACTCTCAAAACCAACCACAAGGGAAAGATCTGTGAGTTTTTGTAATGGAAAGCGGTAGCCTCTAGGGCCCAGAGGATATGCAGGGAGGCATTTTCTCTTGCTGGTGCAGCTGAGAGCCAGCGAGCGAGCCAGCGAGACCTGGAAATGAAAGTAAAGAGATCAGGAGGCACATGGAGGGAGCTGCAGGGGCAGCCGATCCAGAAGCAGAATGCTGCCTTCTATAATTAAATAGCACTTACTATTATTATTACTTCTAGTAATAATACATTAATAATATCTCTAGTAATACAATACCATTTATCAAGGAAAGTTTATACATAGTGTGGGGGGGGAAACGCAAGGAGAGGTGAGTCCTTTATTATTATTTTGGGGGGATTATTTTTGTCTTAAACCAATTCTGTATATATGTGTGTGTGTGTTTGTGTATGTAGAAAGGGGTGGACTTGAGAAACAAGAAAATCTGGATGTTGATTCATTAGAAAGTAAAGGTTTCAGATAGTGACTGCATGGGTGAAACGTTGTGTAATTGCAAATTAAAAAAAAAAAACAAACAAAAACAAATAAAAAGGAAGGAAAAGTGGCGAAAAATAATATGGGCGAGATTTTGAAGCTAAACCCCTCTTCTGCCAAAAATGTGGGGTTTGCAAAAAAAAAAAATAATTGTCAGAGATCCTAATCCCACCCCCTAGAAAAAATGTGGTAGTCTAAAAGTGGATAGCTAGGGGAAAAGCCCCTAGGTTTATATGGAAAACTTAGTATTAATTACATTTGCGCCTGTTTGTGGTTTATATGTTTGAGAGATGTGTTTGGGTCTGTATTTAGGCTGCAGTACCCCCCTCTTCTTCGGTATAAACCCCATGAAGCAGCAGAGAAGCCCTTGTGGAAGAGCTTTTCAGATGCACCTTCCGTAGGGGCTTTTAAAGTTTATCAAATAAGAAGGTTGTAGGATTTTTATTTTTTTCATCCCCCCAAAATTCTTTAATGCTTTCGACAGTTTCCGGGTGGCAGGGGAGGTTGTCTCCTTTTTTTTTTTTTTTAATCTTAAAGCCGCCTCCTAGACTCCTGAAAATGTTTGATTTTTATTTAAGCGGATGGGGGGTGGGGAAGGAGGAAGAGTATGTTTTGGTTTGTTTTCCTTTTTCCCGGGGATGTCTGGATATCTGTAGCCGAGGGAGACCCCTCCCAGCAAGTCGGAGGTGGCGAGGGTGCCAGGGTGCCGGCGTCCAGCCGAGTCGCGGGGAGCACAGAAGGAGCCGGCGGCCCCTCTCGGTCCCAGCCGGCCGAGGTGGCGCTTTTGTCCGCGGTGGCGGCTACGCAAGGCCGGGGATCGGCGGCCTGGTGCTGGGAATGGGGGGAGGAGGCGAGCGGGGACTCCCGCTCCATCCGTGCGGCCACCAGCCCCGGGATTTATTTTTAAAGTGAGGCAGGGGATGGCGAACTGGGTGGGCACGAAACCAAGAGCAGGGGTCCGAGGGACGGGCAGCATCGCCCCTTTCCCCCTCCTCACCTTGGCTGCACTGCGGTACCCCTCGGCAGGGCCTGGTGGGCCGCGGCAGGAGGAAGAATGGCCTGCGTGGGGGTGTTATGCGGGGCCGGCAGTACGTGGGGTGTTTAAGTGTGGGGACACACGGCTGGAGGGAGTGGAAAATGGGGTGATGGGGACCAGAGTGATTTCTTGAGTCTTTGGCCACCACCTCCATCCCCCTCCTGGGCAAATTTATGGTCACTGCTTTTATTTTGAGCCGGGGGTGAGGCAGTTGTCTCCGCTTTGCCCTGCGTTCACTGGAGGTGTTTCTGGGTGAAGCTGGTGGCACCTCAATGACAGCAACCCCAGTGGTGCTGTGGGGCAGGACTGGGGCTAGCTGAATGCTGGGGTGTGAGAGAGTGGCCATGGAGGTACCTTGGGGAGGCCAGTGCATGAAGGGACAGGCTCATGAGACCTGATGGGCACAGCATGGTAGTGGGGACTCGGAGAGCTGTTGGCTGTGGGAAGTGCTCAAAGCCAGGGAGTGGGGCATGGCAGAGAGCAGCTGCAGGACTGAGTGGGGACCCATGTTTGTAGTGGGCCATATGGTTTGTCCTCTGTTTGATGTGAGTCTGGTTACTCATTCTGCTGCACCACTGAGGTGGGCACACTGCAGCCAGTGAAAGACTCCATGTTGCAGACAGTGCATCCTGGAGCCTTTTGCCTGGAAGAGAGTGCATGCAGCCTGGGGTTGAGCTCCTGCCTCAGCTCTACAACCTGCTATTTGCTTCTTGGTGCCTTTATTTCTGGCTGAAATGTTGCAGTCAAAGCCTGGGACTCAGTCAAGTGTAAATTCATTGCCATCCCAGAAATATAGTATGTAAAACTTTGCTCAAATTCTGCTCTGGCAAGGTTGGGAATAATATTCATGATCTTGCTAAGGTAAATTCAACTCTTTCTGTTCATCTTGTAGTGTCTTGTAGAGCATATCTACCCAGTCTGTGATTGAGTCGCCGTGTTTACTGTCTCATGCTTCATTCTGAAGGCAAGAAAACCATTTTACCTCTTTGCAGCATTTTATTTCTGTCTGGCAAATAATTTGTAACTCATTGACAACTTCTGAATAAAGTCCTCTCTAGATGCTGGAGCAGAGAGGATAAACATCTCTGGACTAAAAGGATGAAACTTTGTACTGGGGGTATAAATACTCTGGAGTCAATTTCTACTGGTGTTTTGAGCAGATAAGTCTGGACAGAGAGATTTAGTGGGTGGAATTAAAAAAGGATGCTTAGGCCCCCTGCTTCATGGAATGTTTTCCACTGTGCTTCAAAAACCATTTAAAAGACCAAGAAAACAAAAGCTAAACAGGCTCTGTTCTTAAAATTAATTATGCATCAGTTGTAGAATGGTGTGCAGCAGAACTGAAGTGTTGCAGGTATGGGTAGCTTACTGTGTGCTGGGTCATGAGCATGTGCCTAGGTCTGAGGGTCGAATGAGATGCAGTGAAGAGGTTGGAATGATGAAGGGAGGCAGAAGTGACTGAGTTTTCTGGGGAGGTGGCAAGGGGGAAGGCATGAGGAGCAAAAGGAGAAGTCCGAATGATGGCATCCAGCAGTGGTGAGGCAGGCAGGATGCTGGAGAGGTCTGTCATGCATGGAGGAGGGTGCTGGTGGGGAGTCAGATCCAAAGGAAAAGGTGGTTGTTCCCAAGAGACCTGAAAGAAGTTGTCAGGGCAGCAGCATGTGGTGTTTTGAGGGTGTTGAGATGAGCCTGACATGCAAAGTCATGACATAAGCTGAAGGTGTGACAGAGCTTTAACGGAAGAAGCTGGCCACCCATTCTCAAGGAGAGAGAATGTGGGGCAGTATCATCAAGCAATGGTCTGGAGAGAAGATTAGGCCTGTGGTTTATGTCTAAAGAAGGCCATGGAAGGTCTTGGGTTGGAGAACATTCACTGTGGAAGATGAGGGTAGGACTGCAGAGACTGAACAGCATGCAGGACCCAGAGGTTTTGTCTATTTTAATGAAGGCTTTGTAGCAAGAATCAAAACTAGATGGATATTGTGGGACTTACAGAGATGCAGTAGGTTGGTCAACCATCCACATGAAGCAAAGGTGGAAGTATGCATGTTGGATGCAGTGGCAATGGAGGTGAGGAGGCAAAAAAACTCAGGAGAACTCTGGGATACAAGAAGAGTTGGGTAATTTTAGGAAGGAGACATTCTGGAGCCTTTCCCTGTAGTCCTTTGGCTCCACTCCAGCTTTTGCTTAGTAAAGTTTGAATGCCCTTCTCTGTGGGCAAGGAACAGTGACCAGTTCTCATTGTAATACATACCCACATCCTGCTATTTAGCATGTTTAGCTGTGAGGTCAGGGTAGCTGTGAGAACAGGTACAGATCTCTTCACTCCTTGCAGCAGTGCTGTAAAAGCTGAGCTCGGAAGCAGAGCTTGTTAGTAGGTTGTGCATATCAGGAGCTTTTCAAGGTGAGGATCTGTTTTGTGGATATAGACAATTGTGAATGTGTGCCACAGCATTTTTGGACTGCAGCCACTGACGTGGTGGTGACTAGCCTGTGTTCAACCACTCTCCCAATAACCTCCCATTTCATCAGATCTGTGGGGTGCTGCTTCACTTCCCTGACTTTTTTCCTCTCCAGCATGCCTCATGTCAGGGAGCAGCAAGAGCAGGACTGTTCCTCCAGGGAGGACAAGCTAGGAGCCAAAGGTGATGACAGCCACCAGCAGTGGCTTCACTAAGTAGGGTACAGTTCCACTACATCTGAACAGTGCAGGCAGAACAAGAGGTCTGTCAACGGTCCCAAAGAAGATGAGGTGATGAATCGTGTCCCTGGTCCACCCAGTGGTGGAAGATAGTGCCAGAGACAGGACTGAAGACAATCTGCCTGCAGTGTACATCCAGGATTTGCCCAGGACACAGGACTGACAGATCCACCCACAGTATAACTCAGACAATGCAGTGTGCCTGGACCCGAGCTGAAGTGGGTGCAGAGGGTGCATGGGTGGTGGTCCAAGGTGTGGCTGTTTGGGACATATAAAGTCTGTTTGTGCACTTAGGGACCAGACATCCAGAAATATCTCCTTCCTCTCTGTGCTTTCATCCATGAGCTTTTATGAGGGTCCACTTGACTCTTTTACCCACTCCCCTCCAATTTATCTCTTGTAGTTTCCTGGCTCTTTCCCCACCTGATCTTTCTCTTACGGCTTGCTTTGTCCTCTTTTGTGGCTTTCATTGCTTTTTGGAAATGGTTTCTACTGCTCCTCTTCACCTTGTCTGTTCTCTCTTACTCCAGTCTTTGCAGAATTTCATGCAAGGAGAGTTATCAAATTAATTGCCTCTCTCTCTTTTTCTACCCCTCAAGCCTGCCTGCCTGTAGCATTAGTGATCGTATTAACCTCACAGTCTCCTTGTTAAATTTCCTTCTTTCTTCCTGATTGCTCATTATCCAGGCTATTTATAAATCATTCCAGGCCTTCTGTTGGTGTTCTACTGAAGTCTACCTCCTCCATCACTTCTGTTAAAAGCCTTGGTAAAGATGCTGATCATCGCTTACTTTGTTGGCTTTCCCCTTCTTGCTGCAGTGCCCATCCCGTTCCAGATGCAACTGCTTAAAAATCTTCTACCTGCTGCTCAAACCAGCCTGCTCTCAAATGTAATGTCTGATAACTTGCAAAGTGCACAGTGTCACTTTCAGCTCTTGCTTCCTTCTGCTGCCACTTCTTCCTGATCTTTCTCTTGTTCTTGCTTTTGCCCCTTCCCCCAACTCTCCTTGGTAAAGGGCAGGTATCAGTTCTTCTGCATTTTGCTTGGCACAGAGCACAATCAATAAGGCCTTGTTGAGTTGTTAGGATTGATTTTCACACACCTTAAAGGTCCCTTCACCCTGTCTGGGCTGAACATGCCATAGATACTGTAAATTATCTTAGAATGATAGGAATGGTTTTAATGGAAAAGGCAGCTGAGCTACAGTGCTCTCCAAGGCCTTCTTCTCTTGTATGACAGACCTGTGTACCTTGGGGAGAAGTCAGGGAGGAGTTATTCCAAGATTTACTTCCGAACTGCTGGGAATGAAGCTCATATGTCTAATGGTGTGATTCAAGACCATTTTAGTTGAGACACTGATCAAAAAGTGGTTCCATCATACTACTTATTTGTCTGTGCTCACAGAGCCCCAGACTGGATTTGGTCAAAGCCAGACAAATTACTGTGCTCATTTGTGACCCTGACTAAGTGCAGATAACTCTCTTTTCAGCCTTTCTCAGGGGCTGCCCACCCCAGTTTAAAACACTGCAGGATGGGGCACTACCACCTCTCCAAAGGAGCATTCCTAAGTCTGTGCTGCTCTTGCCTGCTGATTTTCAGCATGAAATTCTCATTGCATAAGTTCGTCACTGTCCTTTTACGTCAGCCATGGCAAGCAATTCCATCTCCTTCCTTTGCATCTCTCTTTGTGATATGCCTCCTTACACCTTGCATAGATTACTTGTTTCATATGCCAGGCAGCAAACCAGTTTAAACCCAGTTCAGGTTAATAATGATCTGAATTGCTTATCGTGGGAGGGTCCCAGCACTAATTCCTAAAACAACTGCCAGTGCAGGGGAAATGTTGATTTATTATTGTATTTGGGTTGGTTTTTTTTTTTTTCCTTTCCTAGAAGATACTCATGGTAACAGTTGGTTCCCATTGGTTTATTGACTGGCAGCCTAAGCAGAGAGCTCAAATTGAAGTTAATTCCTCTTTGCCCATGTATCCTGGAGGTGGTATGTGAGGAAAAAGCAGCTACTTTGTAGTGAGTATCTGCAGTGTAGATAAATCATGGACTTCAGAGTTCAGGGAGTCTGGTCTGGAACATTTTGTTATAGTAAATTCAGGCACACACAAAATACTGTGCTGCTTAATTGCCAGCAAGACCTAAAATGACTGATTTTGTGTTGTTTCTTTTTCTTCTTCCTCTGCAGCAATTATAATGGAGAGACAGAAGAGAAAGCAAGAAATAGAGAAGGGACTCCAGTTCATTCAGTAAGTGGACAAACCTCATTGTTTCCTGTGGCTTTGCAGGTGGTTGTCTGTATGGAGGGTTGTAGGAACTGAGTTCTTTCTATTCACCGTTTTGGGTTTGCACCATGGGGAAGAGAGAGAGTCCTGAGGATCTGCACTGTAGTTCTTCAGGGTGCTTCTTGCCCTGCCTGCTGTCTAAACATGAAATCCTGTCACTTTAATTTCCTTGGATTTTCCCCTCCTCTGCAGTTCCAGGATGCTCTTTATAGTCAGAATAATGCTAATAGTATTTAGACCTTCTGCTTCATCTTCAGGGTGAAGATCTCAAAGTTCACTCTCAGTAGGGTTATCCCACTTTTCTTAGGACAGGAGATAGTGTTTTGAATTTGTAGGTGGGGAAAACAAGGTCTCTGACTTGCCAGGTACCCCATATGGTGCCTATTGGAGAAATAGATGTCCTGGGCTCTTTTACAGTTGCCAACCTGCTAGGTGCCTCAGGTCACTCTTCTGAAAATATCATGTAGCCTTCTGTAGCTCGAAGTGTTACAAGGCTTAAGTACTTCCATATAAAATACAACAGGGTTTTTTTGCCATCCAGTGCTTTGAGTTAGCAAAGGCCTCAGACTAAAGTCCAGGTTCCATGGTGAGTAAGGAAGTAGCAAGATTGTAATTCAGATTGGCTTGGGTTTTTTTTTTAAGGTCTGCTTTAAGTCCTGCAGTTATTATGGCTGAAATCTGTGCATCTACAATGTGAAAAAGAAAAAATCCCAATTACATCTTCCGTGTTAGGTATTTATATCCTGCAGCATGTCAATGATATTTTCACCCCAGTCAGAGGTGAAATGTGGCTGATAACCCACTTCCAGAGAGGAAGTTGTGAGGTTTGTTTTGGTAAAAATAAAAATGTGCAAGATTCCTGGAAAGGAAATAATTTGGAAGTTTGGCACGTTTCTCATGCTTCTGGAGTGTGCCCTGAACTCTGGACCAGGGACAGTGTCATTCATTGGCTTGCTTTGATGTGAAAGATGGGTACTTCAATTTGTGAGCAGAATTAATATTTCTTACAGAGCCATGGCATTTCCTGTAGTGCAGATGATGATTAGATTAGATGACATCTAAAACAAGTTTATTCTCTGATCAGTAAGGTCATGTATATATAGTGCTGTGTTTCAAAGGTGAGGAGGGCTGTGAAAGGTGATAAGGATTTTAGAACCTATTGTTTTCTCCTGGAAGAGAAAATATCAATACAAGTGGACCAAGCCAGGATGACTTCAATGGTCTGATTTAAAGAACAAAATCTTTCTCCTAAATCTTGTTCTCCTAAATGTTGTAGGGTAGGTGTTAGCCACACAGTGTTGTGGCAAAGCCTGGCAGCCTTGGCCAAGACAGATGGAGTTGAATGTCCTCCAGAACCTGCACTGTCTTCTTCTTTCCTTTTTTTGGTGTAGGCCTAAAAGCATGTGGCTAAGTCAACACCAAGGAAAGTGAGTGTATGTCTTTGGACTCACAGTGGTTTGAGGGAGTCTGGTGCCTCTCATTAGAGCCAGATGCACTTACTAAAATACCCCTGTCTAATACACTTGTATTCTCCATGGCAGTCTCTCATGGGACTTTCTCAGAGATGTTTGGGTTTTTTGGTGGCTATCTGAAGGTGTGTTACAGAGGATTATGTATGCACAGAAAATAGCTGAGAATAAGATTCCTATTGTCTCATGTGCCTTTGGGACCTGACCATCTCTGTGGCCATCACTGGGCATAATGGTCCCTGGAATAGGTTCCTGAGGGAAGTGGTTGAATCCCCATCCCTGAAGACGTTTAAAAGACACATAGATGTGGTGCCAAGGGACATGGTTTAGCACCAGACTGGGCTGAGTTGGACTCCATGATCTTAAAGGTCTTTTCCAACCACAACAAAACAATTCTGTGAAGGGATTCTAATTGTGTTGTCTTTGCTCCAGATACCTTTGAAGTGATAAAATGTTCAGTAACTCACTAAAATGATCAACACAGAACCAGAAAGATGATTTGTTTGCCAGACTAAAGCCCTGGTTTGCATGGATTCCTGTTCCATGAGCATTTTCTCTTCTGTTTTTTTCAGGTCCACATTACCCCTAAGCCAAGAAGACTATGAGGTAATGAAGAATTTGTTTTCTGAAGCAGGGAGTCCTCTGGTTAGCAAGATTTGTTCTGTTGCACAGCCGTTGATTTACATACCAAAAGTGGAGAGTGTAGGATAGTCTGTCACAATTTATAATGTAAAGGTTTACAGTTCTGGCAATGACAACTTTCAGGGAAAGGAGAAGACACTTGCCTCTTCAAGAAGAAAGGAAATTTGCCTGGATTATTCTCCTCTGTCAAAAGACTGATGTTTTACAGGTGGACGGGGAGGCAAGAGAATCTTAATGGACAGGAAGCATGTGGAAAGGAATGGGAAACTGGGAAACCTCTCCTGTCTCTGAATAACCACTTCAGGGTGTTTGCTCTCTCCTTTCTGTCCAGGCCTTTTTGCAGAAGCTGGTGAGAAACCTGTTTGCAGAGGGCAATGATTTGTTTCGAGAGAAGGATTTCAAGCTTTCATTGGTGCAGTATGTGGAAGGACTGAACGTGGCAGATTACGCAGCCTCCGATGAGGTGACCATCCCAAAGGAACTCCTGTGCAAGCTGCATGTCAACAGAGCTGCCTGCTACTTTGCCATGGTGAGTACCTTCCCAAGTTGCCTCCAGGGTCCAAGGAGGACCATGGTTGCAGTGCCATGCAGTTGGCAAAGATGTTAAGAGGGGTTTCAGTTGGCTTTGTCCACTCTCTGTTCTAACAACGGGGGAGATGATGACACAGAAAAATCTGGTATCTCCCCACTGTTGAGCTGTGTCCTCTAAGAGCAGAAGAAGGATGTGGAGGAGAGGAGGCCAGGTCTGATGATGCTGTTCTGGCCCATGTTGGTGAGGAGTTAGTACAATCCAATGCCCTTCAGTAGTGACTGAGCATTTCTCTGGAGTACTCTTTGACTATTGACTAGAGGCTTCTGCCTCTTTGAGTGAGAAGGCTTTGGGTCTTGACAGAACTTTCAGCACATACATGGAAAAGGATTCTGAAATACTCAGACTCTGAAAGGCTGCATGGTTCCATCTTACTGAGGAATCTAACAGCTTTCCTGTGTGGCACAAGCCCAGAGCAGGTTCATCCTGTTCATAATGAGGCTGAGTCCCACAAAAAAAAAAACTAGTAAGCAGCCACTTAATTAAAGACTGTCAAATACAACATGGCCAAGATAGAGGGGGAGGCAGGAGGGTTGCTCCAGCAGCCTGAATTCTGGCATTTACTGACTTTGAAATGTTTTGAGTTTTGCAAGACTTAACCAAATGTTCTGCTGCTGTAGGTTTGGAGCGTTCATATGCTGGTCTGTGTGTGAGGTCAGTTACGTCCTTCCAGCTGCTATTCCTAATTTCTACTGGGAAATGAAGCCTTTGCATTCACACAGAAAGAGGAGTTAGTCTGCTGTGCCTCAGCTGACTCCCAAGTGGTCTCTTCCATGCAGGGGCTGTATGAGAAAGCACTGGAAGACAGCGAGAAGGCTTTAAGCCTGGACAAGGAGAACATCCGAGCGCTCTTCCGGAAAGCTCGCTCCCTAAACGAGCTTGGAAGACACAAAGAAGCTTACGAGTGCAACAGCCGCTGCTTGCTGTCCCTCCCACATGTAAGTGTTTGACACGAAACTCATCTCCATTTCTGTGGCCCACCATACTCCTCCTCTGTTACATGCTTAGTATGAGGCCAGAGAATAGTGGCAGAGGAAGCTTGGCCGTTCCTGGGAACGTGCTTGTGCCCAGAAATTCTGTCTCTCTGACTCGAAGAAGGTGTTTGACCTCCCATGTTTCTTCAGACCAAGTCACCCTCTACAGGTAGTGCCAGCCAGAGGCATTAGTTAGTGGCAGCACGTGTGGTGACTTGTTTGTGAAGAACAAAAGCATCCCTTAACCAAATGTGAACTAAGGCAATTAAACTGGGTTTATTTGTCTAATGGGAGTGACTAGGAGCATGGGACAGATGCAGGCTGGAGGACTGGAAGGAAAACATGTCTGCTTTTTGGGGGGGTTAGGTAATGTCTCATGTTTTGCTTCCTGATTGCTAGGGCAAACTGATAAAGTGTTTTATTTCTTGAAGAACATGCAAGAGTATCCTTGACATGATGTCATAGTTATTTTTATGTTCACAGGTGTGCAAATTATTTTACCTTTGGAGGCAGCTATCTGCATATACAAGGCCCTAGATGTTTTCCTGACAGTACTTTTGTTGAGTGTCCTTTTAGGCCAAATATTGAACAGGAAACCAGACTATGATTAGATAGATTTTTAGCCAGCCACTGAATTGAAATTTTTTTTACCTATATGCTTAGATTTACATATCTCCCATTATTATTATTACTACAATTACCATAGTCTACAGTTTATCAGACTTGTCTGTGGCAGGAAAGCTCAGCCTTACAAAATCCATATGAAGTGATCTGCATTCCCTGTTCTAGTCAGTTCAGGCTTGTAATAAACATACTCCATTGCCTTTTTACCCTGATCATCAGAAAGCATAAGCCTTCTCTGCATCAAAGGCAAGTCATGCTATCCATCATCTCACTCCTTTCCTTCAGAGCACATGGATACTTCCAGGCTGCATTGCAGTAGCAGCTGGGAACTTCATTGTGGTCAAAGCAGAGCCTGTACTAAAACTTCTGGTGATGAAGGATTTGTCACTCAGTTGGCTCACTCTCTAGCACAGTTAACTTGTTTCTGGATGCAGATACTCAGTGCTGCTAGAAATTGATTCTCCTCTGTATGCTTGCTTGTTTGTTTTGTGTATGGTATGGCTTGGGGTTTTTTTTAGGGTCTTGGAGGAGAGCATCCATTCATTTAGGTGGAAGGTAGTAAGCATCTGAAGGTGGCATTTGGCTGAGGGAAGAGAAAGCTAAAGGAAGACCTTGGGATGACAAAGAGCAAATGTGGGAGTAGGACAGCAGGATCTAAGTCCTCTTTAAGAGATCAGGCAGGTAACAAAAGTGTTGTGCTTGTAAGTTCAAAACTGTGGGATGAAAGCTTTCTGGAATGCTGTCTAAGAAAGTCATCTATCCAAGACTGTCCTGACCTTGTAGATGAGAAAGTAGAAACAACTTTGAGTAGTGAAAAGAATATGTGTTTCTCAAATTAGTACAGCTGCAGGTTTCCTATCTTTGCCCATATGTTACATCAGCTATTTTGGGCACATATTTAAGGCCCTCAGGTGAGTTAATAAAGTGTCTTCAATTACCACATTGGAGTCCATACCAATCCCCCATGACAAGCAAATAACCCTCTGCCCCCAAGCCTCAGGCCTGCTGACAAAAAGGACAATAATTAACTATGGGTTATTGGGAAGGGCAGCAAAGGCAGTTTAGAGAGAGAAACATCCTTGAGCTTGTCCAGAAATCTGAGGAGATGTCTTGGAGTTACTTGGGCATGTGGAGTTGGATAGAGTAAACCTGGTAGGTGTGAGTATGAGATTAATGAAAAGACATTACATCAGAGGTCTTTCTGGTGAGTTTTCCACAGGGAGTGGAAAATGGCTGACTTTGGGAGAGAGCTGAGAGGGTGTTTAGACAGGCAGAATGACCAGAAGCAATCAGAGCAATGAAACGTGATTGGTGTTAGAAAGGTCTGAGAGGTGGAAGACAATGAAGAAGGAGCAGTGACCATGAGATTTGACTAAGAGGAGGTCTCTGAAGGGTGCAGGGATGGTTTCAGGAGGAGAAAGAGCTTTGTGCAGGGTTGTGAGGTGGAGAAAGAAGAGGAAATGGACAAGATAGGTTTTGTCTTCACTGAGGTCAGAGAAGATATTGACAAGACCAATGCTGAGGGTGTGGGAAAGCAAGTGCAGTCAGAAAATGGCACTCCAAATTGAAGGAAAAAGTTTCTGATACTGTGAGCTGGAAGAACCAGAGATTAGGGAGGAGGTGAAAGGAAAGTGATGAACCTGAGGGCAGGAGGTTGGAAAGAGCAGGATGACAGGTAGAGAGAAAAGAACAAGCTTCAGGGTTGGAGTTGAAGGAGGAGATGTGACATTAGGGAGGGATATTGCAGTAGGTTGGGCATGTATTTTTTTACCTACTTTGAAGAAACTGTTGAAGTAGTCCAATATTTTTTGTGAGCAGGGAGAGGGAGGAAAGCAGAAGGAAAGAGCTGCTGTTGATAAATAAGTGAGGGTTGTGGCAGGTTGTTAGTCCAGACAGAACTGGAGAGGTTGGAGCAGGTGAATGAAGTGTGGCCCAGAACTTTGTCTAAAGCTCAGTGGTGGGCATGAGCAGTGAGTGTGGTCAATGGCATGCAGTGTGGAAAGCAGAAGGATCAGCTTGACTAAACTGAGGCAGTTTAACCAGAACCACAGACAAAATGCTTTGTGTCTAGTGAGTTGGAGGCTGAGACTTGGTTTCAGCTTTAAAACCAAGCAAAACAGGCTAGCAAATACTGTCTGCATATTGAAACTGATTATTAACTCTGTAGCTGTCAGAGAGGGAAGGCATGCAGACACCTTCCCAGACACAGGTGTTGTCCCAAAAATGGATTGTTCCCCCAGTGTGCAAAGTCCAACCCACACACAGAGACAAGATGTTGAGTTTATTACCATCCTGAGCAGGATCAGGTGCTAGCAGGGTGATGTCAAGAAGCTAACACAGCTTCTGAGACATAAGCTGGGTCTCATATACAAAATAGTAACAAAGCAAGGCAGTCATTTCATCACTCCTAACTTGACATAGGAAGGTAGAAATTTACTTTTCCCTTATCTCGATCTCCTGGTGTCTTTTGGGACCACCTGGTGCTTATCCAGGTGTGATACAGCCTCCCACTCCCCACCCCTGGCTGGTGAAATAGAAAAGCTTGGGTCTGTCCAGGGGATAGGGTATTCACATTGTAATTAGCAGGAAAACAAGGTACCATTTCAGCAATCCACACTAATCTCTTTCTTTCACAAGACTCTGCCTTCTTTTAAGATTAATTTCCCATTATTCCCTGTTAAGGTTTTATCTTGTGAAGTGTCTTAGTCAATCCACAGAGACCTTGTGGAAGCTGTATCAGCCCCCTTGCTGCCAACCTTGACAGCCCAGCAACCTTAGCAGCAAGATTCATAAAGCCTGCTTTCAGAGAGTGGGTGCAGACGTTTGATTATTATTTTCTACAGCATCAAAAAAGTGTAGCAGAGAGCTCATGGTGCAACCTCAGTATCTCAGCAGGGCTGAAAGACAGAAAAGCTCAGATCTGCATGGCCTCCTAGGGCTGCTCTGGCAGTTGTCCACTTGCTGCTGTTTACAAGTGAGGCTTGCTGGTGCAGCCCAGTGTGGATAACTGCATTCCTGTTTACTTCACTGTGTGTGCCACAAAGGCAGAACTGAAAGTGTCCTGCCAATGGTTTTGTCCCCAGGATGAGAGTGTCACGCAGCTGGGACAGGAGCTTGCCCAGAAGCTGGGACTGAGGGTTCGAAAAGCTTACAAACGACCTCAGGTATGACTTCTTTCTTCTTAGAAGCTGCTCTTTGGCTCTTTCAGGTGTACTTTTGGAAGAGTGGTAGGTGCTGCTCTTTGCACACATACACGCTGCAATCCCTCTAGCAGGCTCCTGGATACCTTCCTTGTCCTGACCCTCTGACTCACTTTGCCCTGAGTCCCCAGCTAAGATAAGCAGAGCCAGGCTGGTGCTGCAGGAGAGGCCTCTGATGCACTGGGAGGTTGTGTTTTTTGGGGGGAGGGAGATCCCAAAGGAGATTTTGCACCATGGTCCTTTCCTTGTTATGAGATTGGAAGATGGAACCCCATGGTTATGGAGGATGGAACCCCATGGTTATGGAGGATGGAACCCCATGGTTATGGAGGATGGAACCCCATGGTTATGGAGGGTTCCTGTCCCATATTTACACCTTCTCTGTGGTGGGGGAAAGCTCTGCAAGAGGTACACATCTGGTCAGATCCTAGGAAAGGAGGCAGCAAAAAGCATGCCAGAGGTACAATTAATTAATGTCAGTGGTTGGATCCTTCACTTGGCTCTGCAAAAAAGTGCTGCTGTAGCTGGTGCACTGTTGGTGTTTAAATGTATACCCTGGGATGGAGCTAGAGGGCGTTAGGCTGCTGCCAGCACTCTTGGATGAAGCTGCCTTGGTCGCCTAAAATCCCAGGATGAATTTTCAGGAATAGAGAATGTTAGCTAGTAGTTGAGACTTATGTTTGCATCCTCATTCCCATGTGCAGGGATGTTAAACAGCCAGAATGTTCCATCACCAGAGGGGCACCTTTGCAGGATGTGGTAAAGTGATAGGTAGGCATCCAGTTCACAGAGAGGTTTTGGGGTAAATTTGGCTCTGACATCTTACTCCTCTCTCTGACTGACCTCACATATGATTGGGCTGCTCTCAAAAAAAAGTTGAGATTATGGCAGCTCTCAACACTCTGAAATGATTGTGTCTCAAGAAAGAAGGGCAACAAAGCTGGCAAAAGGTCTGGAGAACAAGTCTTCTGAGGAACAGCTGAGGGAACTGGGATTGCTTAGTCTGGAGGAGAGGAGGCTGAGGAGAGACTTCATTGCTCTGTACAACTACCTGAAAGGAGATTGTAGTGAGGTGGGGTCAGTCTCTTCTCTCTAGTATCAGGTGATAGGATGAGAGGAAATGGCCTGAAATTGTGCCAGGGGAGGGTTAGGTTGCATATTAGGATAAATTTCTTTATGGAAGGAGTGTTCAGGCATTGGAATTGGTTGTCTGTGGGGATGGTGGAGTCACCATCCCTGGAGGTGTTCAAGAAGCATGTTCAGGACATGGTTTAATGGCCATGGTGGTGCTAGGTTGATGGTTGGACCCAATGATCTTAGAGGTCTTTCCCAACCAAAGTTATTCAATGATTCTACGAAAGGAAAGTGTTATACAAATGTTTTTTGTATCTGCTCACTGTGTTGGCCCTGCCATGTTTTTGCTGCTGTCATGTTACTCAGCTGTGAGGGACTTAAACAATTTCTATGTTATAATTAAAATGTAAAAGAAACCTCCAAAATGCTTTCTATTATTTGAAATTGAGTGATTGATAACACCTTGCTTGTACTTGTGTTGGCTTCCAGTTTTCAATCCAGAGCTGTCATCCAAAGCAGTAATTTCTTAAAGAGAAGACCAAAACTTCTGTTCCTCAGGGAGGTTTTGTGTGGTGGATGTTGGGTGTTTTGCACTGAGGTGTCCAGAACAAACACGTAGCCCTTTCAGAAAACTTGTGTCACAGGTGGGGTGACTTTTTTTTATGGGCAGTACCTGGGAGGAAACTATTGTAACCCAGCTTTACCGAGTCTACAAACACTCTTGGGCTGTCTGTGTTCTAAGACCTCTCTCTTCCTTGCAGCAGGAATTGGAAACATTCTCACTACTCAGTAATGGCACATCAATCAATTTGTCAAACCAGGTAGAGTTTGCATCCTGTGGTTGTTACTGTTCATAGACTGGGTTACTAGAATGCTTCACAGTTCTGTTTACATGCAAAATTATAACTGCCTTTTAGGATTTGAATGTATTAATTAGTGTTTTCCTCTTCAAGAAATATTGCCAAGAAAATTAATTTCCTTGAAAATAATATCTAGTGACAAGATTTTTAGTGCCAGTAATTAGATCACTGAATGTGTTTGATTTTTTTTCTTAGGTACTGTGAATGTTTGCTTTCTGTTGCACTTTCAAGTTTTAGTTTTCAGGTTTTGGCATAGTTTGGGCAATGCTATGTAAAAGTCAGAAAATGCAAATGCTGAAGAAACATGCAAAATTAAACTATGTGATGTACTGAGCAAGGTGTATGCACAGTTTATGTATCATTGGTATCATCCTGGCACTTGGGAGATCCAACTTGGGCAGGGCACTGTACAAATACTAAGCTAAAATACAAGAAAATGCTGATTTTCTTGTTCCACCACTAGGCAAAAAAAAAAACAACCAACCAAACTCTTGCTATTTTTGCAGGCTGTTTGATACTTCACACTACTCCTTAAAGCAAACAAACTATAAAGCCACAAAAACTGTAATTTTGTACAAGAGGAGATACTTCTTCAGTGTGAGGGTCACAGAGCACTGGAACAGGCTCCCCAGAGAGGTTGTGGAGTCTCCTTCTCTGGAGACTTTCCAGCCCCATCTGGATGTGTTCCTGTGAGACCTGTGCTAGATTCTATGGTCCTGCTCTGGCAGGGGTGTTGGACTAGATAACCTTGGGAGGTCTTTTCCAGCCCCTAACATCCTGTGATGCTGTGATACTAAAGAATTGGTTTTTACCTCCCATGGCTGAGTGCCTTGTCTTCACATCTTCCTAGGGAAGCCACTCAGCTTGCTTTAATAGTTGTGCCTAGTTTTTACTTTGAAAATCTTGCCTTTTGCAAGAAATGTAAATAGTGCACAAGCCAGAAGCTGCAAAAACTGTTGCATCAGAGGCAGTATCTTAAGAGTGATAAGGCTTTACTTGTGCCTTTTGAAGCTTAAGCTGCAGGCAGGGGTACTTACCTCTGTTTATGTTTCTGTAAAATATGAGGTCATTATATTCCTTGCCTGGAGCTCCCAAGTCAGCAGTTGTCTCAGAGGAAAGCTTTTCCTGTTTTGAGTTTGCTGTAAAAGTTTGTGGTTGGTACATTGTACCATATGTGAACTAAGGAAAGGAACATTGTGTAAGGTCAGGCTAATCAGATCTCACACTGCACGGGGCTGACCACTTGATGTGTCCTGGCACTTGGGACACAGAGTTCTTCTCTACCTATTCTAGGTACAGATTGCTCATGTGGTTGGGTATTGGTGCAGGGCAGGTATTCCTTTACAGCAATAAGGTTTGTCCACTGAGAGAGACAACAATGAACAGGCACTTTGTATTTAATGGCCTCTTAAAGTTTGTTGGTTTCACTGCTCTTGGCCTGAAAGAGGCCATGAAAGAAAAGAGAGGGTGGGGTGCATTTAGGGAAGAGTAAAGAGTCTTATCTGTGAAGTGTGAATATATATCTTTTTAATATTAATTTCTGTTGCTATTTTTCTCTTCCCTTTCCTATGACCTCTTTTCAGACCGCTTCCAATGGATTGGGTTCAATAGATGACATCGAAACAGGTAAAGACATCTTCTCTGATTTTTGTGCCTTTTGTAAGGTATCTGGCCAGGATTTGGCATTCTTCATGTGTGTCTCCTCTGCACATCCCTGGCTTTGGTAACTAGGAGGAGGAGGAAAAGCCAGTGGGAAACAGGAGTATTTCTCCTGCAGAAAAGCTTTTGTCCAGGCCCAGTGAGAGACAGGTTTGGGAATCGAAAGGGTCTGCTGAGGTACACAGTTCTCTCCAGTTGTGCTTTGTTAAAGTTGGCCTTGGCAAAGCTTCTGAAACTCTGCTTCCAGCCAAAACACTTCAGATAAAGTCAAGTTAAGGTTGTAGGCAGCTGTTTCTGGTCTGAGCGCATATGGTCCTCCAAGATGTTGAGGTGGAGGAAATGAAGGGAGCTGGGAGGGACCCATGGATAGCCCTGTTTGGGATTAGGCACCCAGGAGGAGCAGAAGGAGGGCTCTGGAGCTGCTTTTCTCATGCTGGGAAACAAGTAATCTTAACTCTGCCCCTGTGGAAAGTATGCTATGTGCTTTGCCCTTTGTTGTGTGCTGGAGCACTGAATTTGTGCCTCTGAGCACATCAGTCTGTTCCTTTGAAAGGTATCTCTGTGTGTGAAGATAAATGTGAAGACTTACCACTGCAAGTAGCAATTTCTCCATTTCTAGAAAGAAACTAACTTCATTATTCGGGTGCTTTGGAAAACATGTTAGATCTCTGTTGAATGTCAGTGCAGTATCTGAAAGCTACATGCAATCATGAGACTGAGTTCTGTGAACTAAGGAGAGTTTTTCCCATCTTCTTGCTGTACTAAACTGGGCTGGACTCCTGCTGCAGAGTAAAGAGTGACTACATCCAGTCAGCTCTTTATCTAATCAGAATTTGGTGTAAGAGTAGCATGCCACCTTTGCTGCAGTTCAAACAGAGAGAATCTTTACTGCTTGGAAATCTACAAAAGCACTGAAATTCCGTGTTAACCCATTGTCCTGAGAGAGGTGTGACACCAGGAGGGCTGTGGTTGCTGGATACCTCGAGAGTTTCAGATTCAGAGTTTCTTCAGCAAGGTTCTTTGTTTTGTTGTTGTTTTGTTTGGTTTGGTTTTAAGATGCAGACTCCTGAAGCCCTTTCCCCCATGCTTCGCTTGAGGTCATCTGATTGAGTCAGCCCTGCCCTGTACAGATCATGGCTCAGCTCTGGCTCATTATGGCCTTTGGCCAGCTAATGCACCAGGGAACCACTGCTGTTATGGCAAGTGGAGCTAGAAACAGGGCTTTTAAAAGCACTGTATTTGTTCCTCTGGGACAGACTGCTGTATAGCCAGAGAAGCTATAGAGAGACTTGGTTGGGTGAGCAGAGGGACAAGACCCACATTGACCTTCTAATAGTAATACATGGGGTTTAGTTGGCACAGCAGTGGCAGAAATCAGGGGGAGGTAGGCGTGTGATCTGCTCCTCAAAGAAGGCTGTTTTCATAGAATAGAATCATAGAATCACAGAATGCACTGGGTTGGAAGGGACATTTAGAGGTCATCTAGGCCAGCACTCCTGCAGTAAACAGGGACATCCCCAACTAGATCAGGTTGCTCAGAGCCCCATCAAGCCTGACCTTGAATATCTCCAGGGATGGGGCCTCCACCAGCTCCCTGAGCAACCTGTTCCAGTGTTCCACCACTCTCATAGTAAAGAACTTCTTAATGTCCAAACTAAATCTGCCCTTCTCTTGTTTAAAACCATTGTCCCTTGTCCTGTTGCTGCATACCCTTGTAAACAGTCCCTCCCAACTTTTTTGTAGGCCCCCTTCAGGCAGTGGAAGGCTGCTATAACGTCTCCCCTGGAGCCTTCTCTTCTCCAGGCTGAACAAACCAAGTTCTGTCAGGCCATCTTCTTAGGAAAGGTGTTCCAGCCCTCTGACCATTTTTATGGACCCCTTCCACCAGGGTTGTATTGTTTTAAGGTGGAGCAAATATGAGGTGCATGCAGGAAGGGTATGAGCTCTCTGGAAGGGAGAGTATAAGGTGTGGGCATGGTGGCTGGTAAGTGATGTCAGCAGATAGGGCGTCCTGAGGAAAGCAGGAATGGGAAAGGAAGGATAGGGAAAACCATTGGACAGAGGGGAATGCAAGGAAATGGCTGAAGGAATGAGAAGGTTTGGGTGGTTGAGCAGAGGGGAGCAGGCATCTCCCCTCTGTCCCTTGCAAGTAGTGGAATCTTTCGGTCCCTGCTCTTCTAACCCTTCACATGCAGTGAGCTGTCTTGTACCATCTGCATCATTCTCTGCCTTTTTTGGTTGTGTTCAGCTTTTCAGGGTTTTGAGCCTCTTAGGGTGTGTGAGGGCCTCTTTCCTCTGCTTCTCAGTCTGAGTGGGAACCAAAGGGCCCCGTTCATTCCCTGGAAAAGGACTGAACTTCTGGATCCTTTGGGGCCCTGTCACTGTGAACCGCTTTGCTCCCTGCTGCTTGTGTCCTTGGCCCTTGCAGCATGTCCTGAACTTCTTGTTGGCCCCTGGAGGGATCTTGACAGTACTCCAAATTTAAGCTTTGGAAAAATGGGAAGGCACAAACTGTCCCTTTGTACTGAGAGAAATCTGGCTGAGCTACTAGCAATGAGGCCAGCACTGAGGGAGGCTGGATAGCTGGCTCCTGAGCATGGCTGGGGGACTCACACCAGAGGGCTGATAGAAGTGGTCGCAAGGGGTCATGGGGTTGGAGCTGAGCCTGATCTGAGGGACATCTGCAAAACTAAGGACATGTACAGCTTTCATTTGAGCTGCTGCCTCTGGGGAATGTGTCCAGCTGCAGTGCTGAAAACCTGTGTTGGATCCCATAAGGTACCACGGATGTACCATACCTGTGCTTTCCTTCAGTCACATGTATGAGGTTGTGGAGAGGGACCTGTGACTGCCTCTTGCTGCTTCCCACCTGCTTTCCTTGCCTTCTGTCACAGCTCAGCCTCCTGTGCCTGGCACAGCAGCCTTGGCTTTGCAAGGTCCATCCATGTGGACCATTCACCACAAATGCCAGAAGAAAGGTTGCAGGGTGTGGTGGTGGTGTGCTCCTGGGGGGGTTAGGGATAAGGGCTCTCTGTGTATGTGGTCTCTGCTTTTGTTTTGTTCAGGACTTTGGGGTTTGCAGGAATTGCTGATTTGCTGAGCTCACTTAAGAAGGGTACCAGCAGGGTAGCAACACAGTCCTAGATCAGTGAACGTGCAGTGTGGAGGGCAGCAACATGGTTCACTTGCCCAGTCCCAGTTAGAGAGGGATGGTTGTGTTCTCGTGGGGGCTGAGTGAGCAGAGCTTGTACAGACAGGATGCAGCATTTCTCAGTGTATCAAGATTTGTGTCTCAGGAGCTTTTCTAGTTTCCTTCCCATTCTTATCAATCTTTGCAATAAAAGCTATTGTCTTTCCTTCCAAACCTTGCCTTGCCTATAGCCTTAGACTCTCACAGCTACAGTGGAGCCACTGGGTATGTGGATGGAGAAGGTAGCATCTTTGTCTTATTTCTTTTCTTTTGTTCCAGGACATCTGCACAGGGGCAGAATTAAGGTAGTTTGGGTGCTTGGTTTGAGAACTGCAAATGTAATGCTGCATTTTCCAAATTTCTAACATTTGACCTTTTTTTTAACCTTTTTTTTTTGAGAATAAAATGCTCTTCTGTGAAGAATATGTGCTTGTAACCTTAACTTCACTTAACAGAGGTTTATACTGCATGATGGGAACGCCTTATTGTTGCAGTAATGTATTGGACAGGCAAGGAAGGCTGAAGGGAAGTCACTGCCGCTCTCCTGCCCCAGCCCTGAACTCACACAAGTTCCCAAGGGGATGTTTCCTGCTGAGGTGTTGAAGGGGGAGTGTGGGTAGCAACTTCCCACCTGCAGACATCAGGAAGCGCTCATGAGCAAGGAATTTACTTGGGTGGAGACAGCTGAGTGAGTCTGATGGGGTTTTTCTGGGGGGACACGTTAGCACAGCCTAGTCTGAGCATCTGATCTCTGACTGTCTTCCCAGCAGGACCTTGTGTTTTCTGTCTTTTGCCATTTAGGAGGCCAGAGGTTTTAGGGAGTGTTGTGTGAGTACCCTTTTAGCTGGGATATCCAAGCTCCAAGGAATAGAGAAGGCAGTGATCTCTGCAAATGCATTAGTGAGGAACAGGAAAGAAAACACTAGTTGTTGGGTTAATAGAGAAATTGGATTGTGTGCCTCTGGCCTTTAGTCTTGGCCACAGTGACCTCAGTAACTGCTGAGCCACAGGTTTGTGTTGTTCCTGGTTATTGTATGTGCTTGCCAAATCCTAGCAGTCAGTCTGGGCACTCATCCTTAGAGCATATTTCAACTGTTGGTGAGCCATGGGAGATGAGGAACAAACATGAAAGTGCAAGAACACTTGAGACCAGAACCCTTCCTCTCATGAGATTGACATTCTTGTTTTTTTGTGATTTGGTGGAGCTGTGCAGTATGGGGTTTGCCAGGCTGTACTCTGCTTGTGCCCTGCAAGAGGCTCTCTTGAGTGACTAGCTCTGTTTCTCCCTTATCACAGACTGTGCTATGGACCTGCAGTGCCTCCCAGCTCCTGTGGCCACCTCCATCCCTGTGAGCGAGGGCCTGGCCCCTTTGCCCTCTGACTCAGATGCAAAGGGCTTGCCTACCTCACTCCCTGCTGCCAGCTTGCTCCCATCTCCAGACTGCGGATCCCTGCCAGCACCTGAGAGCGTGGAGGACTTCACAGATGGGGACATCATTGGGGAAGAGCTGGACTCCCTCCTGGACTCCCTTGCTGAAGGGTCACCATATCCCCTAGTAAGAGTGGGCACTGCATGGGCTCCCTGCTTCTTGGTCCAAACAGGTCCTCTCTTTCTGTGTCACTCATTCCTCCTAGCTCTTCCTCTGGCAAAACTCATTCCTTCCTTCCTTTATTTCTACAACTGTCTTGGGCTAAAGAACCACCTCCAAGCCTGCTTGGCTGTGTGCAGCTTCATGGAGCTGTGCCTTAAAAGGTAGCCTGCCTCCATCATCACCTTCCCCTTGGCCTCTGTTGTCCATGGAGTTGAAGCAGACCTGAGGGTAGTAGTGTGCTGAAACAGGAATCACCAGATGTGTTTTATACAGTGGGCATGCTTTCATCTCCTTGTATTTTTTGCAGGTTGCATTCAGTCTAAGCTCTTTGAACAGGTCTGGGTGAAGCAGAGACAAATCTGTATTCTTTACTTACCCTGGATTTTAGTTGTGTGTTGCTGATGTTATGTGAGCCAACTTAAGTCTGGAAGCAACATACTCAAATTCATGTGTGGCACCCTGTTACAGGTTTAGGACTAATGTACTGTTGTAAATAAAAGTTTTCCAGGGTATTCAGGAGTCCAGGGGGTTGGACAGGACATTACGAAATATTTTGATCCCATCCCATTCCTCTGCAAATCTTCATATAATCCAAAGTACAGCTTGTTCTCTTTCATTGCTCTCCTGTGCTTTGCTCTTGCTCTCCCACATCTTCCCCTCTCCTGGTTTAACTATTGTTTGGGTTATGCTGAGTGGGAGCTAAGTCTTGGTACTGTGGGAACAGAGAGAGATAATTTTGTTGAGCTGCGCAACGCAGCCTTGGGGTTCTGTCTGGGGAGTCTGGGCTGTTGTTGGGTTATATATGTGCATGTTTATTGCCTTTTATATTATGTCTACTTTTGTAAACATTATTTTCATTTAACTTCCAAATTCTGAGTAAGTGTTGTTATTTACTCATCTTTGGGGTTAAATTCCCCATTCTGTCTGGTACAAAACCAGTACACACCTCTCAAGCCAAAAATCTCTGAGGAGAGGCGCCATGAGTAATTGTCTTTGGTCCTGCACTGTGGCTCAGCCTGAGCTGATTTAAGCGCCTGGCACAGGGTTCTGACTTGTAGACTGATGAGCTCAGGCAGCCCAACACACCCTGGGGGACCTTGATCCAGCCTGTTTGTTGCGTGGATAGATTGGGAGGTCTGTGGGAGGCCTGCAGGTGGCCGGAGCTGCCGCGTTATCTGTTTGCTTCAGATAGTACAGCACATAGTTGAGTGGGAGTTTGTTGCTGTCTGTGCTCACTCATTCTCTGCTCACCATTTCTAATGTGCTGTTTATTTTCCCAATTCCCCAGTCTCTGGTCCAGGGCACCATTCCTACCAACCTGCCAACAGAGATGCCCCAGCTGATCCCTGTGTTTCCGGGGGGAACTCCGCTGCTGCCCCCAGTCGTGACAGCCAGCATCCCTGTCTCCACCCCGCTGCCACCTGCCTCTTTTGGCCTGGTGATGGATCCCACCAAGCAGCTCTCATCCTCCTCTGTCCTGGAAGCCTTCGAGGCTCCACCGGGAGGAAGCGGTGGCTCCACCTTGGATTCTCTGGATTCCTTGGACCTGCTGCCCTACACGGACTCGCGGCTTGATGCGCTGGACTCCTTTGGGACAAGCAGAGGGTCACTGGATGCCTTGGATTCTTTTGCCATTGGTAGGTGTGGGGCTGAGGGGGTTTTGTTTTGCTTTACCTGTGAATTCTTGACGAATTCTTTCTTTCAGTAATAGGGCTTCTGTCACATAGCTCTGTGCTCCACAACAGGCAAATAAATGTAGGAGAGAGCAGAGAGTTGTCTTGGACAGAGCTCAGGAGTAGTAAGAGAGGCTATGGGTGTGTGTAATCCCAGGAAACCAGTATGTGCATGGGGTGAAATCTCAGAGGAGAAAGGAAAGTAAAGGTGTATAGTGATGAGCAGTGATCAGATTTAAAACCTAGCGTGGTGTCCAGGACACCTCCCTTCACAGAATGTGCTAAGCTATAACATGATTTCTCCATCCTCTCCAATGACTCTGGTGTTTTGGACCAAATGAGCAAAATCCTGGGGACCTTGTTGCACTGGGCAGAACCCTAAGGGAGTTCTTTCATCTCTGGATGGAAAATGAATGTCATGTTGCATGGGGCACTGCACTCTCAGGTCAGGAGGAGGATGGTAGGCAAAGAGTAAGTTCCCTCCTGTCTCAGGAGGGAAGGCAGGCTTCTCCTTGGCGAACTTGTCCCCTGTATTGCGGTATGTCGGCAACAAAAGTATTTTGAGAAGAGCAGAGATTGCCCAGTTAGCACTTCAAGCCTCAGGTTCACCTCAGCATTGGGCTACTTAAGAATTGCCACCTTGAGAATGTCAGTGCTCAGCAGCATAGAGTTGAGTTCAGCAGGGTTTGGGGAACAGGAAGGCCTTTCCTACATATTTTCCAAGACTTCAGTGGTTTGGGCAAAAATATATTAAAATGCCGTGGAAATAAAGCAAATAGATTTAATAAGCATTTACTTGTCTCTTTGTGAGCAGCGCTGCCTCTGAAAGTGAAATGATTGTTTTTGTTCTGGGGGGCTCTTCTCCCCTTCTTTTGCCCAGAAGAAACTAGCCCTCAGGAACTGCGACACCCACCTGGCAGCCAAAAACCATCCCCCGTGGTGAGTGAGCCGCTCCCCCGTGCTGATGTCCCAGGGTGCACTGGAACCAAGGTAGTAGTGACTTGGGTGATGTAGGTAATTTGGGCCCCTCTTCTTAACCTGCCCCCAGTGAGTGTTGCCTCCCATGGTGTGTCAAGGCAGTGTCACTAGGAAGATGGTTGCTCCATCTTAATTTGTCAGCACAGTTTGTGTCACCAAGGCAAACATGGTGTGACCTAGGTTCTAGGCTCAACAGGGGATTGTGGAGGCCAGGGTCCCACTGTGTCTGGAAGCCACAGAAAGAGCAGGCTGGAGTAAGCCAGCTTTGTCTGGAAACTAGTGAGGTTCTTTGCTCCTCTCTGCCCCTGTCAGGAGGCTTTTCCAGAGACACTGTCCTGCTCCTGTCTCATGTCTCCAGCCCTGGAGGAAAAGGGGAGGATTACCTATGTTTAGCGAACTTGGACATGAATTATTCTTAAATTCACGGTATCTTGCTGCCCCTCCCACTTCAACATGTAGGTAACTCTCTGTCCTCAGATTGTCCTTCAGTCCCTGAAGACTCACTTTTAAGTGGTTTGTGTTTTTTCCAGGTTGGGGTAGGGTTGATTTGAGAGCCTTCTCATGCAGAGTTGGTCATGATGGAAGGAATGGGAAGGGGTGAGGGAGCTGTTTAGTTCTGTGGCTCATGGTATAAAACTGATGTCCTTTACTAAGAGGAAGAGGCCTGCCTTTGAAGTTAATACACCATGCTGTTTGCTATCTGTGAGAAGGTTGCATGCAGCTCTTTTGGAAACGTAATTTCAGATGTGAATGTTTTGAGGAGAGAAAAAATCAGGAAGGTTTTTGAGCAGCTGGAATGGGGATTAGAGGGGTTTCTTACCCATGTGACTGCAGAGCTCAGAGAGAGGTACACGTGTTTTCTCTCAGGTCAGCCTTGGTGGAGTGAGTCACCCAACTGTGCCCAAGGTCACCGAGCACCTGCCAGAACCAGTAATGCCCAACACAGCCCTGCTGGTGAAGAACCCTCTGGCAGCTACTCATGTCTTCAAACAAGCCTGTCATATCTGCTACCCCAAAACAGGTGATGCCTTTGCTCTGCCACCCAGGGCAGTGGCCTGGGGGAGGGTCTGCCTCTCCCCAGGCTGATGGGATTGTTCTGTCCTGCAGGGCCCAAGGCTGGCGATTACACTTACCGGGAAGGCTTGGAGCACAAGTGCAAGCGCGACATCCTGCTGGGCAGGCTGAAGAACTCAGAAGACAAGACCTGGAAGAGGATCCGTCCTCGCCCTACCAAAACCAACTTTGTAGGATCCTACTACCTGTGCAAAGGTGATCTGGAGGGATAAGACTGTCAGTGGCTAGGAAGGGACTGTACGGCGTGTGCCAGGGGAGGTTGGGAGAAGAATTCCGCTTGCTATCTCCTACTGTCTTTGGGGTTTTCCTGTCCCTTCAGTAGCCTATGGGCTGAGGGGCTCAGTACAATGAAAGGTAATGAGCTCCTAATGCTGTGGAGAACAGGCAGCTTTTAAACTGATGAAGCAGAAGAGTTGCAGAGGCATAGCAAGTTTCTGAGCACAGCCAAGCACTCAAAGCTGCCCTGCTGATGTGGGCTTTCCTGAGTACTTGTCTCCTGTACATGTGCCTTCATTAGTCCCTTTCTAGCAAGCAGCCCCATGGCAGGGCTGTGGTTCTACCTAGGGAAAAGCTCTCTCTGCCTCCTCCTTTGCTCTAGCCCACCCCTCCCTACGTGCAGGCAATGTGATGGGACTGGTCCATGAGGCAGTGTCATTATGAAGTAGATAATGAGGTGGGGACATTGCAAGGTCCAAGATAACAGGGGTTGGTTAAATTGTGGCTAGGCACTGGATTTTGAGAGGCAGGCCTCCATTTTGAGGCAGATTCCAGAACAGATGGCATTACTTGAGATTGTCACGACTCAGCAGTTTGCGTTGACTTTCCTGAGTGTCTTGGTATAGATGAACTTGGTGGGGGGGTTGTGTTGTTGATTTGGTTTTTTTTTTTATTTAATTCTGTGTTTTCTTGCTTTCAGCTCCTTGTGTGGTGTGGGCAGTGGGAGGAGACGGGAGAGAGAGTTTAGTTTCTGACTGGGCCGCCCTCCCTGTGTGGTGGTGTGTGCTGTTTGTTGCTTTGTAGATATGCTTAACAAGCAGGACTGTAAGTACGGAGATAACTGCACCTTCGCGTACCACCAGGAAGAGATCGACGTGTGGACAGAGGAGAGGAAGGGGACCCTCAACCGTGACCTCCTCTTTGACCCGCTAGGTGGTATCAAGCAGAGCAGCCTCACCATTGCCAAGCTCCTCAAGGAACATCAGGGCATCTTCACCTTCCTCTGTGAGGTACAGAGCAGGCAGCCTGCATTGTTTCTTCAGTATGGACCTGGACTGTTGATAATAGCTGACATCACAAAAACATGGTGGGAAGACTCCCACAGCTGGAGGGCTGCAATGGATGGCTATAAACTCCTCAGAAGGGATGTACAGGGAAGGAGAGATGATGGGCTAGCCCTGTATGTTCAGGAGAGCTTTGGCTGTCTAGTGCTTAATGATGGAGATGGTGGGGGTGAGTGTTTATGGGTGAAAATTAGGGAGAAGGTCACCCATGCAGAGGTCATGATGGTAATCTGTTACAGACCACCCAACCAGGATTGAGAAGCAGGTGAAATAATTTTATAGGCAGTGGGGAGAAGTCTCACAATTGCTAACCCTTGTTCTCATGAGTGACTTCAGCTTTCCAGATGTCTGCTGGAAATAAAATACAGGGGAGAGGAAACAGTGTAGGAGGTTCCTAGAGCATGTGGAAGATAAATTCCTGACACAACTAGTGAGTGAGCCAACTAGGGAAGGTGCCCCACTGGACCTGCTGTTCACAAACAGAAGGATTTGTGGGTGATGTGATGATTGGAGGCCATCATGGACACAGTGATCATGAAATAATGTAGTTTTTGGTTTTTGGAGAAATAAGGAGGAGGGTCAGTAGAACTGCAGCCTTGGGTCCACAGAGGGATCTGGAAGGGCTGGATCAATGGGCTGATGCTGATGGTATGAGGTTCAACAATGCCTCAACAGCACCAGTGCTGGTCCTGTCATGTGGGTCACAACAACCCCATGTAACACTGCAGGCTTGGTGCAGAGTGGCTGGAGAGCTGCCTGGCAGAAAAGAACTTGGGAGTGTTGGTCAACAGCTGGCTGAACATGAGCCGGTGTGTGCTCAGGTGGCCAAGAAGGCCACCAGCATCCTGGCCTGTATCAGAAACGGTGTGGCCAGCAGGAGCAGGAAAGTGATTGTGCCCTTGTATTCAGCACTGGTGAGGCTGCAACTAAAATACTGGGTTCAGTTTTGGGCCTTTCTTCAATAAAGACATGGAGGTGCTGGAGTGTGTCCAAAGAAAGGCAACAAAGCTAGAGAAGGGTCTAAAGTGTAAGTCTTATGATGAGCAGCTGAGGGAGCTGGGATTGCTCAGGGGAGACCTTATCACTCTTTACAGCTGCCTGAAAGGAGGTATAGTGAGGTAGAAGATAATCTCCTCCCAAGTAACAAGGAAGATAGACAGGAAGAAATGGCCTCAAGTTGCACCAGGGGAGGTTTAAATTGAGTATTAGGAAAAACTTCTTCATGAAAGGGGTTGTCAAGCATTGGAACAGGATGCCCAGGCAAGTACTGGAGTCACCATCTCTGGGGCTTTGTAAAAGATGTGTGTAGATATGGTGCTTAGTGACATGGTTTAGTGGGACTTGGCAGTGTTCAGTTAATGACTGGATCTCAAAGATCTTTTCCAACCTAAACAATTTTATGATCCTAAATGTCCCAGCCAGTGCCCTGCTCTCAGAAGAACAATGAGCAGTGGATGCAGCTGCATGGGAGAAAGCAGAGGTAGTTTGGCTTCTAGCCCTGCAGTTGAACCAGATACAGACATTCTCATGGGCTCACCTGTCTCTTCCTCTCTCTTGAGATGTTGCTTTGAATTGTAACTTAGCTCCAGCTACTTAAGACATCAGAACCCCAAAATGCAATGAATTCCACTTGATGTCTGTGCTCAGCCACTGAGTTGGCCTGCTAAGGACTGGCTTGTACCATCTTGGTGCTCTGCAGCAGAGTTCCCCACACTGGCAGTGGTACATGTGAACACACATGTTCTTTGTCAACTGGCTGTTCTTCTAGTTCTCCCCATCGTTCCCTCCTTGTTCTTGCTCTGCTGGCTAACTGGGAAAGAATATGTGGCTCAGACCAAAATTTTTCCAACCACAATGGAAAATACTGTTGAGAATAAGCCAAAAAATGTTGTCGAGAAGCTTTTCCAAAAATTTGCTTGCTTTATTTTAAAGCCCTACCACAAAGTTTTCACCAGGCTTCTTCTAACTTTGAACATTAGAATAGGCTGGCTCTGGTTCTTCTTGCCCTTCAAGTGAAGTGGCTCTGGTTCACTGCTCTCTAAGATTTTCCCAGCATGCTAATTCTTCTTTTCTCAGATTTGCTTTGACAGCAAACCCCGGATTATCAGCAAAGGGACCAAGGACACACCATCTGTCTGCTCCAATCTTTCTGCCAAGCACAGTTTCCATGACAACAAGTGAGTGAATATTTTCTGTGCTGTGACGGAAGCAATCTCTCACAAGTCCAGCCAGTTTAACTCTAGGATCGTGGTCTCCTTCTTTCTTTCCCCTCCATGGGTTCCAATCAGAGGGCAGCTCAAAGCATGATAAATAGCTCTGTGTCCCTCACTCTCCTTGTTTGCTCCTGGTGCAGAGGGATTTCAGCCCTTTGGAGTCAGCCTACATTTTCCATTGGCTTAATTTGCCTTTCAGTTTGGCCTTTACATAAAGGTCAAACTGAAAATCCTCCAGCTCAGGATCCTGTCTCTGACTGGCTGGTAATGAATGTTTGGGAAAACAAGTATAAGAACCATGTCAAGTCCACAGTAATACAAACCCCCTTCTGGTTCCTGGCAACCTGAGACCGAGGGATTTGCTGAGTCAGAGGAGTTGGTATCTTTGCTGCCTATTTTGAAATGTGTCTGATACCTGAACTTAAGCAGAGCATCACCCATGGGCTGAGCAGATTGAAAATACCTACCAAGGGTTGATAGGGTGGGAAAACACAGGGGTTTGGTTTTCCCAGTGGGAGTCTGCCTCTCCTAGAGCTGATTTTTCTGTGTCCTTTGCCTGCCCAGCCAAATGGAAGTCATATGTAAGGCAGAAAGTCATATGTAAGTGAAGATTTGACCTTCTGGTGCTTTGTGTTTCTGTCCTGGCTGCAGGTGTCTGGTCCACATCGTGCGTTCCACCTCACTGAAATACTCCAAGATCCGCCAGTTCCAGGAGCACTTCCAGTTCGACGTGTGCCGGCATGAGGTGCGCTACGGCTGCCTGCGGGAGGACAGCTGCCACTTCGCTCACAGCTTCATTGAGCTCAAGGTTTGGCTGCTGCAGCAGTATTCAGGTGAGTATTGCTTGGTACAGGGCTGGTGATGCATCCACTCGCCAGGGCCGGCTGAGAGGGGAAGAGGGTGATTTGGGAGTACTGAGAAGCTACTCGCTTTTGCGTGTACTCACTGTCTCCTCAGAGACACAGCAGAGATGTTCTGTGAGGTGATTTGGCCCTTGTCCCTTTACATGTGCTACTGTAATCTGCAGATCAGGAAGCTGTTCCCTTGGGACCAGCTGCATAAGTTAAAATGATTATTGGGTAGGACTGAATCCCCAGAGGTGTTTAGATCCTATGCAAGACCCTAGACATCAGTTGAGCCCCTGAGTGAGCATCTGGTGCAGCTAGAGTGGCAGTGTGCACAGGTAACAAAGCAGTTACATAAAGGAAGTCTCCAGTTTCTCTAAACAAATTCACCAGCAGTGGGGAATGGCAAGATACTTGGTATTTTCACAGATTCACAGATTGCATTGGGTTGGAAGGGACCCTCAAAGGTCTAACCCCCCTGCAGTCAGCAGGGACATCTCCAACTAGATCAGGCTGCCCAGAGCCACATCAAGTCTGATCTTGGGATGGGGCCTCAACCACATCCCTGGGAAGCCTGTTGCAGTATTTTACCACTCTCATTGTAAAGAACTTCCAACTTAAACCTACCAGCTATTGCATAAATTGTCACTCATATAATGACCCTGCCACATCTGGCACTTTCAGTCCTCTCTCTCTGACATGTTGGAAGGTTTCTCTTGATGCTTTCCTGTTAGCTAACTGAGTAGAAACTGGTCCAGCTACATCTTTTTTTCACCACAGGGTATTGTTTAGTGGAGGACCCATCTCAGTGATGGGAGTACTTCAGTGAGGAAAAATTATGGGGATTTCTCACCATTCTTTGATGTAATTGGAGGCAACTTGTTTAATTTATTGTTCAAGGGCCTGTTATTGTTTGGTGCAGCCCTCAGCCTTGGTTTGGCATGTGAGGGACAGTGATGAACAAGGAGCACACTGTGGCAAATGCCATCTTTTATTCTTCCTGTTTGGCCTCGTCTACTTGTGGCCACAGGAAATTAAAAAATGGCAACACCAGAGCTGCTAAGATCCCATGCTGCCTGTGAGCTGTAGGTCACTTTGCTGCCCTACATGCCTGTAGTACTCTAGGTACTCTAATAGTCAAGCACCTTTACTCTTCACCCCACTCTGTGATTGGTTTATTTTTGTTGCCTTTTTTTTTTTAAAGTTTCATTGCTTCTTCCTTCTCTCCCCCACTGAAGAAATGGTTAGATGGATTTTTGTTTCTAGCCTTCTTTACTTGAAGTAGTGATTTCCAAAGGCGAAGCTGAGGAGCTGAAACAAGCCAGGAGTTAAGCTGCAGGGGTGGTCAGTAATCCTTATGCTTATTCCCTTTTTTTCCAGCAATGGGAAAGACATCATCTTTTTGTTTCTTTTTCTACAGGGCCCACTTTCCTTGTGAGTTCACCTTCCTAGAGTGGTAGTTTATTACTTCTCTTAAGTGTAGCCCTTATTATGGAAACAGAGATGAAAGGTGGCTGTTGCCATTTTCTGGAAATGTTTTACTAGAGTAGAGAATTTGATTTGGGCACCATTTGCTTGACAAGAATAGAAAGAAGACATCATTCCTAGCAGCTTGCATTTGCAACCAGTGGGCTGTTGCTTTTCACAGCCATTGAGCTTTTACAGAGCTTGTGGCTTTGTTTATGGGGATAAAGGATTGTGTTAGTGGAGTAAAGGTTCCCAAGATCTGAAAACATGGACAGGCAGGACTGTTTTCTTGTTCACTGTGGCTTTGCACAGACATATCTTGCTAACTTCTTCCATCAGTGGAAATCACAGAGCCTTTGTCCTCACTAATGATGTTGCAAACGATGCTGAAATGTTCTAAGTAATCAACACATGAGCTTTTTGGTTGTCCAATCATCTCTTCCAGACAGTTCATGCTTTGGAGAGATGGTGTCTTGGAAAACATTCTTCCATTATTTGGGAGGTTGTTTTTTTTCCCAACCACCACATTTCTAGACTGTATTGTTGAGTTAGTTCAGATCTCTGGGACTGGAACGAGACGTTCACTTGCTAAGAACCTCATTTGGAAATCAGTCCTCTGAGAAGAGCTGTATGTGCTTCTGCATTGGTTCTGCACCTCAAGAATCACAGTGCAGGTGTGCAGAATGTAGAAGACAGGATCTGCTTCTGCTCTTTCTCTGCCAGATCCAGTGCAGCACTTTTTGCTGTGGTTTTCCCAGCTTTGTAGTTTTTGCTCCTAAAGCACAGACCATCAATGTGTCCATTGCAGAATACTTGGACACCAAAGAGGATGCTCTTTTAGAATGGTGAAGTTCCCTGAATGCTTTTCATCCTATCCAAGCCCTGTACAATAGCAGCGTTGTTACCTGGCAGGGACCTGCACAGCTAAAATCACAAATGGGGAAACTGAAGTCAGGAGTGCTGTGACTGATTCAAGTTACAGCCTAAGCCAAAATGAGAACTTGTGTTTGCTGGCCCTTAAGTTCTGAAAGATGCTGGCTTGCAGATCAAAGATTATGTCAGTGTGGCATGGCCTGGGGAACACCTCACTCCATAACAAAAACTGAAGTGAAAAGCAAAGCAAATAATTCTGCAGCCTCTCTGTGCCAGGGGTGCTGCAGCAAGGCCATCCTCAGCATCCCACTTGTTGCAGTCACTGGCCATTGTAAAAGTCTTGCTCTGGTTTGTTTGGCAGCTCTCTCAAATCTGTGTAGCACTTAAATAACTTTTGGGGTTTTTTGGTAAGAGTCCTCACACTGACCAGACAGTTCCTGCTCTTAAAGACTCCTCTCTTGCTGTTTATTGCTCAGAGAATCATAGAGCTCATCTAGCTGGTTGGTGCTGGCAGGGGGACTGATCCCTCACCACCTGAGTTGGTCAGGAGCTATTTCCTAAGACAAAATCAAACCAATCCTTTTTCTTGTCTGATGCTGCATTACTTGTTCATAGATTCATGGAATGTTTTGGATTGGAAGAGACCTTGGAGATCATTCCTGATTATTCCTGAAACCTTGGAGATCTTTCCTGACTGGTTACATATTAGCACCTGTTTTTGCACTGTTTGTCTTTCCTTGCTACCTTGGTTACACCTGGTGTACCTTGGTTACACCTGGTGTTTGTCTGTATTGAATTTCAGCTTTCCTCTTCCTCTTGATTGATGGGCAGCCCCCCGACTTGAAGTGTGTAACAGATTAAGTAATTCCAGCATGAGTTAGGTGAGACTTCTGGGGTCTTGGAGATGGCTAGATGTCTCAATGGGATTTCAGTGATCTTCCAAGCTAGTGGCAAAACCACCAATATACAGTAGATCAACTGTAACAAAGCATTGTCTTCATGGACTTGGACGGGACCTGTAGATAAGGTGCTGAGGGAAAGCCTTGGTCAAGGTCTTGACCCCTAGTCAGGAATCATCATCTTGGAGGCAGCAACTGGGTCCTTTGCAGACAGTCTGAGCAGAACACCAGGTCTGAAGGAGCACAGGAGACCAAACTTTTCCTGTTTTATTTGGTTTGTGTGAAGAGAGGAGCTTCCTTACCCCATGTTTAAACACATTCTGTGGTGGGTCTCCTCACAACCCATATTCTGACATTACCAGTGGCACTGCTGGGAGCTGTCAGCCACACAAGGGTTTCTAAGTCCCAATAGAGGAAGTCCTGCAACCCCTCCCTCCTTCTTTTCTCTTGTCCAAAGCAGAGTGGCTCAGTCCTGTTTCCTCTTATTACCAGGAATGACCCATGAAGATATTGTGCAGGAATCAAAGAAGTACTGGCAGCAGATGGAGGCACATGCCAGCAAACCAGCTAACAGCATGGTAAGTAAGATACATTTAGGGCTTGTGGCCTGGTTTTGCTCCCAGCTGCTCCAGCACTTCCTCTCTTTTCCTCTTGGTGCTGTGCCTGACAGGTCCCTGGCAGAGCAGGCTGGCCATTGAGGAGGAGGACAGCTGAGGACTTTCCTTGTTGCAGTGCTACTGATGAGCTTTGTGCCTTGTTTTACAGCGTTGTTACCTGCTCTGTTCAGTGGTGGGCTGAAGGCTCCAGAGCAGGGAGGGCAACATGCACCTTGTTGGTGAAGTTGGGAGGCTTCACAGGATCATGGCCACACCGAGTGGGGACCGAAGTTGTCCTGCTGCCCTTTAGTGGCCAGGGGACGATACAGCAGTTTGAAGGGCTAAGAAGAGACTCATGACCCACAGCAGTGCTCTGAATGCATCAGTGGGAGGAACTTGCAGCTCAGGTGCTGCTGAGGCTGGGCAGAGATCTTAGTGGTGCTTTGCCTTTTTGTGCCACCAGCCTCTCAGTGTGGGAAAGACCCTCCAGCACTGCCAAGAGCTTTCTCTGGAGAGGTGGATTATAAACAAAGGGCTCCTCTTTGCTTTCTTCTGGTGTGCTGGCTATGGGTAACACTGCCTTATCCTTTTTTCCCCAGGGGAATGTTCTCCAATATAGGAGCCCACCCAGTGAGGACAATTCCCAGCCCAGCCCTGAGGTTGATCTGAGGCAATGTGGAACAAGGAATTTTTTTGTTCCTTAATTACTTTTGAAAGATACAGCTGATGAGATGAGAAACTTCATGCCTCCTAGTAAGCTCTCAGGTGTAGGAGCAATTCTCTCCCTTGCAAAATGGAGGGGAAAGTGTTGTGAATCATTTGTTCTCATTTGACAGCTTGCTTTCCCATTCTAGACACTGGAGCTCACCACCTCTTGGCCTGTGTCAGAGCAAGGGCTTAACTTGTCTTTGGGATCTCTCACCCACAAGTCCCTCTGCAGACACCAGTACTGAATGCAGCCTGTGAGCACCCTATAGAGAAGGTGTTCTATAGGAAAGGCATCTGAGTAAATCACATGGTCTGTGTAGCAGCTTTTGTTTGGCTGCGTTATGGGCCTGCAGAAGTGTTCTGAAGACTGTAGGGCACTGATGCTGAGAGAAATCAGGTCTAATAAGCATGGGTTAGCCCAACAGGAAAGGTGTAGGTAACTACACTGATGCTTGCAATGGGCTTTGTGTCCACCTGTGTACTGGTTCTGCTGCATGACATGGAGTTATCTCTGAGATATTGCACAGCAACATGCCTGTGTAGTCCATTCTGCTGTTGTGGTCTGAAATGGTTGTGGGGAGAGGAATGGAAAGCAGCAGTCCAGAGTCACCAAGGTCTCTAGTTCCCAAAGCTGTCTGACTGGCTTAAGGAATATGTTCTAGCATCTCATGAAGCTGAGTGGACAAGTTTCTACACCTGTATTATATGAGACCTGTATTATATGAGAAGTCAGCCTGGATGATCTGAATGGCTCCTGCAGACAGAACTGGCTATGGTCTCTTTCTACAGAGGGGAAGACAGGCAGCTGCCTGTCCTTGCACAGTGGAGAAAACCAGGTATGAATTTGCAGCAGTTTGTGACAGTAGTTTGCTTTACATCAGCGATCCCTGCTCCACCATGGAGAGTGAAATCTGATGACTGGTTCTGTCCTACCTGGTGTGGATCTGCCTCCGTTTTCCAGAAAGCTCTGTCTTGCCATTCTCTGTGCATAATCTGGGGATTAAAAAAAAAAAATTGATGGACAGCTGTTTTTCTGTAAGCCTTGCAGCTTCAAGTTCACCTTTGTCTGGAGGTGCTGCTGTTGGAAAGACAAAGCTGTTCAGTGGGCATGGTCAGAGCATGTCCTCAGAAGTGTGTAGGATCTGGATGTTGAGCACGGGTTTTGATTCTGGCTGTTGGAGCTTGCAGGGGGCAGAGGTTCAGGAAAAGAAATACCAGCACCTGTTACATCAGCTGTCAGGGCATGGGCAGAGAACTACAGTTTCTGGGCTCTGTGGGCAGTGTTAGGGCTGATGGCCAACAAAAAAGTCTGTTTAAATGCCTGTCACAGAGCTGAACTGGGCCCTCCACCCTTCCAGGTCATCAGTTTATGCAAAGGCAAAGCATGAGCCTTGTCAATACAGGCAGAAAGTGCCCACCAGCAGCGTCATCAGTTGTCTGTAGGGACTGGCAGCCCTGCACTGTGCAGGGAGGCAGAGGCAGGTGGGTCAGATGCATGCATTTGCAGCAGCAGCCCGTGGCTTTGGCATCTGCACGTAGCAGCCAGAGGGCTGTGCTCAGGGATCAGACACTGGCTTGCTGCCAAAGACCCCGGGGACAGGACTAGCAAATCTGTTGAGAGAGTTTTACTTTTGTCATTGTTTTCTTCCATCCGAGCAGGCTGATGTGACTCAGAGTTTTCTCAGCGTCCTTCCAGCTTTGGAAGTTGGCTGCCTGGCAAAGACAACTTCCCAAGAATGCTGTAAAAGCAGACCCCTCCTTCCCACCCTCCCGGGTGAGCAATGCTCACCCTGGTGCCCTCTGGTCAGCGGAAGCAAAACCCCTCCCAGGGATTTTGCTGCAGTTTTGTCACAGCTGCCAGCTGGACCCAGTGACTGGGGCTATTCACTTATGGAGAGAAAAAGGCAGGGATACAGCAGCTGTGTTGGTGCAGGTCAGGAGACTTAGCAGTGAGATGAAGATACACTGCTTGCTAAAGGCCTGCCAGGAACCTCACATTTGGCCTTACAAACGTGGCCCCATAGTGGCTGCTGGAGGAGTTTAGCCAGTGGCTGCATATTGGAGAGGCAGTCAGCAGAAGAGACTGTGGTAGGGTGCTGGGTGTTGTCCCATCACATCCCTAGGAATTAATGGGGTTTAGCCCTTGTTTTTTCTGTTCTTCAAGGGCTAGTCTGTTTTAGCTGCATTAGCCAGCTGAAGAACCCCTATAAAAGCTGGTGTCAGAATTAGCAGTCTAAGCACAGAGAGCAAAGTCTCTAACCAGGGGTACTTGTACCTAAGTACAGCTCATTCAGTTAGGGGTTGGGGTAACCTGGGCTCCTGAGGCTCTCCTCCAGAGAGCATTTCAGTGTCACTAAGAGGAATTGCTGAAATTGGGAGACAGGAGTGGCTGTGCTGGGGCTCTTGCTTTCTGCAAAGCCTGAAGTGGAGAGCTGTCATGCCAAAGACTTGTATTTATTTGGTTGCCATAGTGCAGAGCTAACACTACATTGTCTGGCTTCATAACAAGGGGTGGTGCCACAGCCCCAGGCCCTTCTGCTTGGCTTTGTCTGCTTGAGCCTCATGTGATACTAATTTCCACACTGTTGGTTATCAGCAGCCTGCCAGGTATGAGTCTTGCCTTTACAAATACAGTCATGTAGCAGCAACAGCACCAGCTTTGGTTTTTGGCTTGGCCCCTAATGCCCTGGGAGCATACGTGCCCATTGGATTGACCAGCAGTTTGCAGGACTCTTGAAGAAATGCAGGGGGCTCCTTTTGGTTAGGAATTGGTGGGAAAAGCAGCCCAGATCACCAGAATTACCTGGGAAATATCTGCCTTGTCTGTAATCTGTTTGTGCCTTCTGGAGTCACTCAGGTTTTATTTTTGCTGAGTCACTAGATTGGAGACAACCTGCCTGGCTGTACTGGAAGATCTGTCACCTCGAGGTGTTACATGGGGCTAATGAAAGGCAATATTGCAGATATATGAAAGGCTAATGAAAGGGAATATGCCAGCAGCCTCATTTTATCACCTTAGGTCTGTAGGTTTGGTGGGTCAGTGGCAAGCTGGAGTGTAAATTCCTTTGGAGACCAAGGGGAGATTAGAACTACTGTTCAAAGGCCACACATCAGAGGAGGCATCTTACTGCCTTCTGTCACATCCCAGGTCTCATTCTGCAGCCTTCCACTTCAATGTGTTCTTGGTGGTCACCAGCCCTGGTGAAAGCTGACAGGTGAGTGCCTCATGTGACAGATGCCACCAGAAAGGCTGTCTTGTGGGCAAGTAAGCCAGAGTCACCCCTGCTTTTCAAGAGAGATCACAGTTCTCTGGAGGGGTCCTTTTCCTGGGGCATCCAGAGCAGTGATGGCCTCTTGTGAGCACAGGCAAAGGTCAGCTCTCCAGTCACCTTTTCACAGCAGTGGAGGACCTTTTATATGCCAGTTCTGCTTCTCCAAAAGACTAGGTCAGGAGGATGCAGAGTGACAGTCAGTCAATAGTTTATGTGGCATTTCCTGGGAGGTGCTTTGATTCTGCAGGACCTCTACTTGCTGCTTTGTAGGGTCCATGCTACTGGCAGTCAATTGCTGGCAGAAGCCTGCTCCCTGGGGACATGGTTTCCCTGTTTGTTCATTGCTAGATGCTTAGAGTTAGAAATGAAGTCATGGCAGCTGGGATGGGCTGCTTATGTGGTCAGCAGTCAGAGAACTGTTTTGCTGGTGCATGACCTTTGTTCATCATGGTCAGCTCAATGTGTTCAGGGTGTTCTTTTGTACCTTCACACACCCTAGAGCCCAGGGCCACTGGTGTCCACTCAGGCTTGCTCTTTGGTTTGGAAATGAACTGGGAACACCAACTTCATGTCTTACAGTGGTGACACAGAATGTAATCTGCTTTCCAGAAAACACAAGGCAGTGGTAATACAGGACTGGCTCTTTTGATTTTGGTTCCCCCCTGCACCACCTCTAAAATTTGTTTGGCATAATCCCAAAACATCCTTCCATGGGGATAGGTAGAAGACCAATCAAGCAAAGTAGCTGAGAGGATATGAAATATGTGCATTCATGGCTGTACCCCTGTCCAGAGATCAGGATCAACTACCTGTGAAACCTGGTGCAAAGGAACTGTAAGAGATGGAAACCTGCCCAGAAATGTCTTGGAAGGGTATCAACAAGAGGACCCAGCTCTGACTTCAGTGCATCAAATGCTACATGTGACATGAGCCTCTTGGTACAAAAGCAAGAGTCCTGTGCTGTAGTACAGCCTGGCTCCCTTCTGAGGAGGCTGTCTTGGCTGTGACTGAGCTTTCTCCACAGGTAGTGAGGGGGCTGTGGATTTCCCTCCCTGCAGGGAAGTGGGGATTAAGCACTGGGACAGGTCTCACAGAGCTTGTCTGTACACAGAGATGCACTGCAGGGGTTTCACAGCCAGGCTGTGCTTTTGGCCAGATGTCAAAGCCCAGGAAATCATGCTGAAGCAAGCAGTAGTTTTGCCTGATATCTCAATGGGCCACCAGCTAACACTGGCAAAGGAGAGCTGAGTCTGATTTAATCTGGTTTGGCACTAGCACGCGGGTGTGCAGGGAGCCAAGAATGTCTCTGTGGCAGTTTGGGGGGATGCATTCTGGCTCCATTTACCTGATGTTATGGGTCTGTTCCCTAGGCTTCTACCCGGGCTCCCACGTCAAGCACCTTTGACCTCCAGATGAAATTTGTGTGTGGCCAGTGCTGGAGGAACGGGCAGCTGGTGGAGCCAGATAAAGACCTCAAGTACTGTAGTGCCAAAGCCCGCCACTGGTGAGCAATGCAACTTTTTCTTTCTCCCCACCTCTCCTCAAGGGCAGGGATTTTTCCCTCTTGCCTTTTCCAGGGCTTCATTTGGCCTCTTTGGAAGAGCCTGCAAGGTTTCCTAGCAGCCTCTTGCTGTTGGAGGTATTTATCACTGAGGCAAGCATTGCAGATAGCTGTTTTCCAGTTTCCAGCTCTCTGCTGTCTGTGCCTGCTGCCAGCACTGTGCAGACTGTTATTTCTGGTGCATACAGTTCAGCTCTCACAATTCCCTTTTTCCCAGTTGCTATCATTTCTTTTTAGCAAGGTCGCTAGTAGAGTTCTCTGCACTTGTGTATCTGCACTCCTAGCTCTGCAGATGTCTGTCAGGTCACTATTAGCAATGAATCAGGGTATTCTGCTTCCTTTTAACTTGCTTTGCTTGGCTGTTTCATTGCTTTAGTTGCTCTTCTGTGATGCACGTCTTGTATGTTTGCACCTCCTGGCTCCTTGGGGCCCATAAGGATGTTTTGTGTGATAGAATCATAGAGTAGTTTGGGTTGGAAGGGACCTTTAAAGGTCATTCAGTCCAACTTCCCTTGCAGAGACATCTTTAACTACATCAGGTTGTTCAGAGCCTTGTCCAACCTGACCTTGAATGTTTCCAGGGATGGCACTTTTACCACCTCTCTGGGTTGTTCCAGTGTGTCACCGCTCTCACTGTAAAAAATGTCTTCCTTGTATCTATTCTGAATCTGCTCTCTTTTAGTTCAAAAACGTTACCATTTGTCTTACTGCTATAGGTTCTGCTGAAAAGTTTGTCCTCGTCTTTCTTACAAGCCCCCTAGAAGAGAAATATCAGTTGGGATGTCATGAGTTGGGTCATGGAGGTTGGCCCATCTCACCCAGGCAGCCTGTCAGGATAGGATGAAAAGGTTTATAGGACTTCGTTTCCCAATACACAAGCCCCAAAGGCACAGTCCAGCATCCTATTGCAGATGTAAGACCTTTGATGAAAGAGACAGAAGCAGCAGTTGCTGGAGGAAGCGAGCATGTGAGGGTCACTTCCTGGAATGGGAAGGATAACAGCTCTGTGCAGCTGATGAGCAGAGCTGGGGGTTTTGCTCAGGGTATCTCCTGGTGATCGCTCACTGGTGCTGAAGGAGAATTAACACTTCCTGGCACCTGTTCATAAGAAAGAGCCAGTGATGACTTGCTTTTCTACTGCACCTTTCAAATAGAAAATACTCCCAAATGTTTTTTGAGGAGCTGATTGCACGAGAATTGGCTGTGTCAAAGGGTGGAATGCAGGTGTTTAGGATGGTGATGCCATGTGAGACCTAGGGGAGACATTGTGGCTTTATGAGAAGAGATACCCCAGGAAGTATGTGATAAGTACAGGGGAAAATTCTCCTAAAACCCCCTTCTTGTGGCTTCCCTGTCAAGGATGTGCATATCTAGGAGCAGCCAGGTAGTGCAGGGACAAGCTGGACTAGAGTATCTGGTTATCCCTTGATATTTAAGGGTCTCTGAGGAAAACAAAACCTTGTTCTGCTTTTCCTTTTATCTCTCTTCATTAATTTTCTCTTCTTCAGCTGGACAAAGGAACGTCGTGTCCTGCTGGTGATGTCCAAAGCGAAGAAGAAGTGGGTGTCTGTCCGACCACTGCCTTCCATCCGCAACTTCCCACAGCAATACGATGTAAGCCCCACGTCTGGCATCGCCAGGTGCCCCTTCCTTCCCACCGTGGAGCAGTGCTTTGAGGGCTGGTCCCTTGTAGGCTTAGGAATGAGGCAGGCATGTGTTAGCTGAGGTGAGAGGCAGGGATGGATTGATGGCAGCCAGATCTCAACACACCAGCAAAAGGGTGGGGCAGAAAAAGGCGCAGCACCCATTCAGGCCACTCTGTGCTCGTGTGTGAGCTTCTGTTGTTGCTGGTGGTCCAGTCACCAATCTCAGAAAGTGGCTGACACAGGGTTTGGGAATGAGATTTAAGTCTCTCCTAAGGTCAGGGTTTCCCAGTGTGGGTGAGAGGCAAAGAGGGAGAGCTTGGGAAAAACTTGTCCCTGCCTTTGGCTGTGTGGCTATAGATTGTGAAACTTCCTCATGGTATGTTTTGAAAGCAAAACTAAGAACTAAGCTAAAAGGCCATGTGCTGCTGTGAGGAAAACTGCAGATATCCAGCCCCAGCCCTGAGTGTAGTGATTGATAATTTCTCTTTCATACTCCTTTTTCTCCTACCCTATGGCATCTGCTGCACCTTAGTTCATGGGCAGGCAAAAGGCCAAGCATGAGGCCTTGAGCACTCTCCAGTTGTAGGCCAATTGCTAGAAGCTGGAGAGAGGAGCAAGAGTTATTTACAGCTGCTGCAGTAAGACACGAGGCCAGCAGGTAAGCTGCAGATCATGCAGCAAAAAAGGTTCCCATATGAGTGTGTGTGTTGCCTGAGCTCCCAGCCACCCCCATCCGGAGAGGAGCAGTGTTGCCTCTTCTCCCCAGCTTGTGTGAGCCAGGTTTCCCCATTGCTGTCCTCCTCTGGTGGCAGGACTAGGGGAGAATAGGTGATCAGTTAATATGCTTGGAAAGCTGCTCATTTGCTCTAGCAACGATGCCTTTTGTAGCTGGAAAATAAAGTTGTGTGCCTGCTAGTGTGGTCAAAGCAACCCATAAGGCCACTCTTTGCCTGCTTGGAGATGGCTGGAGAATGAGTCACCTTTGGGGACCAGCAATGTGACCTCTAGGAAGCACCATGGGATCGATCCAGGTTGCTGCCTGCTGTCTTCCCCAGGGGCAGTGCTAATCATACCTGCACCCTGTTGCCTGTGGAAATGGCAGCAAGAGGAAGGCCAGGTGCTGGAACTGAGCTGCCTGTGTGTTTACAGGGAAAATGTACCCTTCTGTCACCTTGAGGATGCCTGAGGAAAAGGAGCAGGAGTTAATGACATACAAAGTGTCCTGTTTGTAACCTCTCCTGCATGCAATTTAATGTCCCAGCTGGTTTTGTGAACCCACTTTCCCCTCTAGCAAGGAGTGTTTGTACAGGTGCTGAGTTCTGCTCTCTGTCTTTTACCAGTTGTGTATCCATGCACAGAATGGCAGGAAATGCCAGTATGTGGGCAACTGCTCCTTCGCCCACAGCCCTGAGGAGAGAGACATGTGGACCTTCATGAAGGAAAATAAAAGTGAGTGGGGGAAACGTGGGCCAGAGAGTCTGGGGAGTGGCAAGAGGACATTTGGGCAGTGGATGCAGCTCTGTTAAGACATACTCTTGATCACAGAATGCATCTGGACAGAGCTGGTATTGTGAGCTTAGGTGGGATTGTAGTGCAGCTCTGTGCACAGTAACTTAGAGCTGTTCATTTCTTAAACGTGTATTTTGAGTCCCTCATTCTGGGACTGGTGCACACTGGACCCTTGTCTTGCATAGCTTCATTGCTGCCCTCCTTTTCTGCAGCTTTTTGAATCCACTGTCCCTTCACTGTACTGTCCCAGGTCTGGCTCTCCATGGAGCTCTGCCAAAGCACTGGGCCTGACCTGTAGCTGCTCCTTTTTCTTTCTTGTCTGTCTTGTATCTGCCTTGGCTTTCTTGCCCATTTCTGCTCATATCCCTTGCTCCTGGGCTGTGACACTACCTGCTTATGGCATTGTATTCAAGGGGATGGATCTGAGGTACTGAATGAGAACATCTTGGATGGTGCCTTTGTGGAGAAGCTTTTCTGGAATTAATTATGCAGGCTATCAGTTTACCTTTTGGGGAAGGGTGGGGATTGCCCATGTCCTGGATTGTTAGTTCTCTGGCAGCAATCCTTGTTTTTTCAGACCAACAGTAAGCTCTTTGCAAGGCCAAACTGTACAGGTGCTGACGTAGCTGTGTGGAGAGATGCTGGAAAGCTTGAAGGGGCTTTCAGGCATGCCCTGAGTGAGCCTGGTCTTTGTGCTTGGCCAAAGGGTCTTTCTCTCTGCTGGACCAGAGGCTGGTATTCAGTACAGTTCAAGTAATGTTGTTGCTGAGGCCTTTAAAGCACATCAGACCAGTTTGGGTGTGTTTGCTCAGGCACCAGTGTGAATCTTCAAATGACAGTGTTGTTCCAGTCAGGGGGAATTTGCATTCATTATCCCCAGTTGCCTCGAGTTCCTCAATTACACATTTAGCAAGGAGTAAATCACCAACACATTGCACTTCCAGCACTGCGTCGCTGTCTGCAGACATTTAGAAGTGTTTGCAGAGGCTCTCTCAGGAGCTGATCTTGGAAGAGCAGATGTGCAATCAAAGCTTCCACTCAAAATTTCCTTTCTCACTATTATCCTGAGTGGATTTTAAATCAAAAGCACCAAGAGGCATTGACTGCACCCCACTGTGCAGGTTTTGATCACGGGGCAAGCTATCATTAGGTCTTCCTCCCCTTCCTTAGTGCTTCCTGTGGCCAGCTTGCTTTAGGGTTCTTCTACCTCTGAAGTGCTGAGGATGAAGTATAGGTTTAGAGGGAAGGGGCAGATCTGAATCTGTCCTCTGCTTTAGCTCGCTGGCTGGAGTGAGGTGTCTGCTGAGGTCAAGCAGAATCAGGCCTGATGGAGAATCACCTTGGGGGGTGAAGCCCATGGAGATCTTGGGGCACTTTCCCTCCTTCCTGAGTACTTTGGTTGGTTGCAGTCATGGTTACCCTTTGACACCCGTGCACACTAGGTGGTGTGGGGTGAATTTGGTTCCTCTCCACAGAGCTGTCATGTGGGGAGGTGACATCTGGCCTCCCAGGCACAGGCCCCCAGCCTGACAGAAGGTGCTGCCACACAGGAGTGGGGAGGGAAGGGCTGCCCCAGCATTGATCCTTTTCTTATAGTTTTTCCTTGGTTGGGTTTTGCTTGGGAGGTTGTCTCAGTGACTTCATGAGTTGCCTTTGTGCAGTACTAGATATGCAGCAGACCTATGACATGTGGCTGAAGAAACACAATCCTGGGAAGCCTGGAGAGGGGACACCACTCACCTCGCGAGAAGGGGAGAAACAGATCCAGATGCCCACTGACTATGCTGACATCATGGTAATCAGCTGATCTCTTGTCCTTCATCCCTCCTTCTCGGTGCTGACAGCTTGCCCCTCTCCTGTGCTTCAGGTGTGAGCTAACAGGGACTGCATTGCTCTTGTGGGAAAGAGCCTGTGCTAATGTAGGTTAAATTGACAGCTTGGAGCAGTACAGCAAGGGCAGCACAGATGAGGTGGGAAGGGATTGACCTGGGGTCAGCAAGGCTCTGCAATGGCTTTTCTGTTAATCCTCAAGTCAGTAGGAGTCTACCTGAGGTTCCCTTTGCATGGGCTCAGCCTCTCCTCAGAGTTCCTCCCCACTCCTGGGAAAGCTGGCAAAGTGATTGCTGGCCTTTTGGAAAAGAGGAAGAATTAAGTCTTGAGCACAGAGGCCTGGGAAGACTAGAGGCAGATGTGTCTCCTTAGTCCAGGATTGGTGGCTGGAGTGAGGGTTTGTGCTCCTGAAGAGTCCTGCATTGCCTGTGTGCCTGGGGGCCTTGCAGTCAGACCCCACCTGAGCTGTCAGCAGGAGCAGGGAGACCATGTCAGTGAACTGAGCTGCCCTGTTCTCTGAGCCTGTCCGAGCTGTAAGAAGACCTCAACAGAGCATCTCCTCTGGTCCACCTTAATTGGCAGCACAGTGCCCTAAAGATGATGTGACAGTGAGGTACAGGAAGTTGTAGACTGAGTGGAGCTTCCAGGATGCTCTGGAAGGAGAGGTGGAGAAGCAGTGGCAGCGTGAGGAAGGCTGATGGGTGTGTGACTGTTACTGCACTGACTGGCCCTTTGCCCTGCACTTGCTTAGATGGGCTACCACTGCTGGCTCTGCGGGAAAAACAGCAACAGTAAGAAGCAATGGCAGCAGCACATCCAGTCGGAGAAGCACAAGGAGAAGGTCTTCACCTCAGACAGTGACTCAAGCTGCTGGAGCTACCGCTTCCCCATGGGGGAATTCCGGCTCTGTGAAAGGTACTCTTGTCTGGTCTCCCACCTGTGCTGCTGCTGCAGGGACAGGGCGACAGGGACAGGGCCTCCATCATCCCTCCTCCTCCTTCACCACCTCCTACTTCTCTCACAGAGTCCCAAGGGACTTCTGCCTGAAGGAAGAGTGTGACAAGCTGACAGGTTTGGGTGATGGTGAGGCTGGTCTTGGAGCCCAGAGGTGCTTAGCCACACTGCAAACACACTCCCAAGCATGTGTCTTCAGGGCAGGAGAGCAAGCTTCACCTCTGCACCCGTGCCCTCCATGGCCAGGATGCTCTCAGCTCTCAGCCTTCTGAACAATCTGCTTGGCCCAGTGCTTGGGGGAATCCCAGGTGCTTTATTAAATGGTTTGAATGTCTCACACCCTCTGAGTGAACACCTTGAGGTGTCTTCAGAAGGCTTAGGATGATTAGAAAGGACATTTTGGTTAGAGAGAGGGCTCTGGATCTTGTGGCTGTTACCTAGTATTTCCTCTCATGTGGTGGTTTCTCCTCATCCCTGCTGGTCCAGTTCCGGCTCACATTGTTTTGTTCTGTTGACTAAATCCCCTCAGATGCTTCTCTGTTTGCTGCTGTGTTTGGTACCCAGCCTCTGCTGCCTTCCCCAGGCTGCACATGGGTTTGTAGGAGAATTGCTTCACCCTTAGTAATGAGGAGAGTTCACAGCATATTTTGGTGGGCCTCAATAGAGCATGGCAGACAGGGAGCCCAAATCCCTGCCTTGGGGGTGCCCTGCTGATCATGCTCCTTGTGCTGGCAGGTTCCAGAAGAACAAGAGCTGTCCCGAAGGAGAGGAGTGTCGCTATGCCCATGGCCAGGACGAGCTGACAGAGTGGCTAGACAGGAGAGAGGTGCTGAAACAGAAACTGGCCAAAGCCCGCAAGGACATGCTGCTCTGCCCCAGGGATGATGACTTCGGGAAATACAACTTCCTATTGCGGGATGGGGTATAGTGGGGGCTGAGGCGGGGAGCCTGTCGGCTGGAGAAACACGGGGTGGGTTTTCCAAGAGTGGCAGTAGCAGGGAGAGCAAGAGCTATGTCTTGCTTAAGAGAACCTTTTCTTTTCTTTTCATTTTAAGATTATGAGATGATGATTTATTAGTGATGAATGAAATTGTGAATTTGATTCTCCTTGGCCAGCGAACACCATGCTCACTAACTTTGTGATCTGTCTTCTCTCTCTTTTCCCCCGAATTCTCCTTCCTCTCTGTCTTTCTGTTTTGGCTGTACTTCATTCAAAGGAATGGATCCAGTCTATACTGGCCTGTGAATCAGGGAATTTGTCTGTGTGTCATTCTCTGGCCCTTCAGTTTGCAGTGTGGCCATGTAGGTCCAGAGGACAAAGCTGAGAGAAAGGGCCAGACATGAGGTGAAAAGGTGACCATGAAGTTCATGTGCTCCTTTTCTCAGTGCTGCAGAGCAAGCTCCACTTACACTGCTGCAGCTGGCCTGCTCTCCTGGGAGCTCAGCACCAGAAGGATTAGGAATTGAGGTGCAAAAGAAGGAAAACCACTAGATCTGGCTTAAAACATCTAAGCTTAAGCTCCTGCTGTCTATGTTGCCCTGAGGTATCAACTGGTGCTGAGGAGGGTGTCAGCTGTCTGGTATAAAAGTAGCAAAGTAATAAAACTGCTTGCAGCAGCAGGAACTGGATTGTAGGTGACTTCAGGCTTTTTCAGCTGACTGTATCCAAAAAGCAAATAGATGACTCCTCATTAGATGTCTTTCTTGGTGTGCAACAGGTATTCAGGGTGGATAGTTTGGGTTTGTTTTTTTGGTCAGTGTGACTGGTACAGGTAAGACTAAAGCCATCTGGAAGGCATAGTGGAGACTGTGACACACCCTGTGTCACTGTAGTCCACAGAGCAGTGTCAGGAGGAAAGCTGTAACCAAAAGGAGCCTGTGCTTTTATGGTGCCTTGTGTCCTGAAGTGAGAGAGGGAGGTAATAGTATTCCCTTCTCACTCTTTAAATGGCATGTGTTACTTCTTATTTTGAGCTACTTTTTAACCTGCACTGCCAGAAAAACTGGATGGGGACCCATTGAAGAGGACACCATTGAGCAGCATGGGTATGCTTTGCTGATAGGAATCCATCTGGAAGGGCTGGATTACCAGTACCAGAGATCCAGCCCCCTCCTCCCAGGGCAGGGAGCTTGTGCACACACAGTGCAGCCAGGATGTGACCCAGAGCAGGAACCACAATGGAGGGTGAGTGGCACAGTGGAACCCAGCCATCTGCCTGCTCCTGTCCCACCTGACTGCACCATGATGGGGGAACCAGTGATGCTGAGCTCTGTGCCAGGATTTTTGGCTGTTCTAGTGGCAGCAGTGAGAGGCAGTACTGCTCTGTGTGCCAGCCTTGTCCTTTCTGACAGCCTCATCCTGTAAGCAGTAAACATGTGTCCTGTCATGAGCTTTCCCTTCCTCCTCTCCTCTGCAGTCCAGCTGCGCGTTGCATGCATGGATGGTACCATCCACTCAAACACAAACATGTCTCCCTCTCAGCCCTCTTGGGGGATGCCTTCTTCTTACAGAGTCTCCCAGGACAGCCACCTCAGAGCTCTTGGGGCTGGTACTACTGTATCCACAGTAAATACAATCTGGCCATGAACTGTTTGCTGCTTTAGCATTGCTGGGTCTCCCTTTTCCCTCCCTGCTCCCATATCCCTAGAGTACCTATTTTCAGGAGAGATGGGATGTGGTAATACAGAAGATGGGGAAATGCAGGAGATGGTCTGAGGGCAGCTGGCACTGTTGTAAGCCAGCCTCTAGGTAGGTGCATCAGCTCCACTGTGGTCACTATGGCCCAGCTACATGATGGTCTTGGTTCACTCCAAGGATATTGTGTGCTCCAAGCTGACTTTGCTCTGAGCTTGTTTGCTCTCCTTTAAAATGTGGATGGTGGTCAGTTCGGCATGAACTTTGTTCTTGGCTGTAGAGCACCTTGAGATCTGGCCTGGAAGGGACCAGGACCATGACATCTGATGATGCACAGGTGGCTTAGTGGGAGAAGGGGGGAGAGAAGCATTTATTTCCATCTCTGCCCACATGTGGGAGGGAGGAGGAGGAGGAGATGAGAAAGGATCTGTAGTGCTTTAGGGAAATAGGGTGACCAACGCAGTATCTGACATGGCAGTTTTTGAGTGGTCAGCTGCTGTATTTTCTCCTCTGCCCTTTGTTGTAGCTGTCCAGGTTGTACCTTCTGCTTTTGCCCCTTGGGCTCAAGTGGCCAACTTCATAAACAGAGAGAGATGGGGAAGGAGGTAGGCATCAGCTCCTGGGCTATCTTGTTTTGCTCTTCTTGGGCAGAGAGGCCAAGGAAACAGCTCTGGCTCTGAGCATGTTGGAATGTGTTTTCTGTTTTTCAATCAAACCTGCACCTCTAGCGTGACTGTGCCGTTCGCTGCGCCATGATTCTCATACAAGGACTCGGTTAGGTTACAGGGTGGGTAACTGTCCCCTCTCCCTGCTCCTGCTCAGTGGGGCTCCAGAGGTTCAGATGGAGGCTGAGGCAGGGAGAGGGCAAGTGAGTGCAAGATGAGGGAAGTCCGTGGTCACAGGGGTTGCATCAAGTACCTTTTTGTTTTCCCTGATATGATAACCTGGTCTGTGGTGTTGCAGTACTTTGTCACCAGACTCGTTTTAGTGTGTATATATGTGACCCCTGCCATGAAGCATATATACACAGGTATTAAATATATCGCTCTATATAATATTATATGTGTGTGGTATCCAAGGAATCTTTTAATGAGGGTAAAGGAAAAGGACTCAGGCCAGGAAACGCAGCATCTCCAGTTTAAATATGGAGACTTTTATCTGGATGAGGGAAAGGGCAATAACAAAGAAGGGAGGGTTTTATATAGATAGGTATAAATTTTGAGATGGGACAGGTTTTCCTGTTCACATTTCTGAAAGCCCCTAGAATGTCCTCACAGACCCATCTCAGTGAGAGATTATTATACTGCTAACAAGTTTTAATGCTAAGACTTTGCTTTTATTATTTGGAGTGATGTTGTGGAAGGCAGGGAGCTTCACACTCCACTTACCAGGCTCGCTGTGTTAAGCCAAAAGGGTTTTCTTCAGCAGGTTCTGTACCTCCCAGTGGAACTGCTCATAGTGGCTCTACAACAGATAAACCACAAGCTGTAGGGCTGCTTTAGTGAGCCATTCACAAGACCCTGTGATAACTCTCTCTCTCTTTTCTTCATTCATGTGTGGGGAAAAGAAAACTTTGCAGCACAAAACCAAATCTGAGGGGTTTTAACAAAAGAAGTGGTGTTTTAATTTTATAACATTAGAAGAAAATCTCATATCCTGTGCAATTACCACAGACACACAAATCACTCCACGGGAAGACTTGGATTTAGATCAAGTTGTGAAATGATGAGAGACTTAGTGAAAATCTTTTCCCAAATCCTTTGGTAGGGGCAGGGATTTAGGTGACACTGGTGTTGGAATTAACCTGACCTTTACAGGGAAAAGTGAACAAAACCAAAAAAAAATACCCTACTTAGGTTGTATGAAACTGTATGTCAAAACTGGATGGGTTTTAGCAAGTGAAAGGAACAGATAGCAAGGGGATGCTGCAGTTCTGAGCTGGGTAGTAATGATTTTGAGTCCTTTAATATGTCTTTGTATTAATATAATTTAAGAATACCACGCTTTACTATTAAAAAAAAGAACTTAGTATCTTTCATAAGGTCTAGTATCAGGATAATAATGTAGATGTTTTAACAACATTTTTGTTTTTGTTCTTAAAATAAATAAAACCAACAACAGCAAACCAGACTTGCTTGTTTTAGCCTTTGTAATAGAAAATAAAAGTGTGCACTTTAAACCCTGTCCCAATCCCATGTGTGGTCACGTCTTTCAAATAGCAAAAATTTGAACAGGTTTCCAGTTTCCCTGCAGTGAGGAGGGAAGCAAAGGGAGCACTTCAAGCAGTGGCTCCCTCTTGCTTTCTCCCATCTTGGAGTATAATCCACTGCTCCTCTCACTGTGTGGAAAATTTCCTCTGTCTGTATTAACAGAGTCTGCAGCTCTGCATCAGATACACAGTTTGGGTGAATTTAAGGTGGATTTAAGATTATTTTTTCATCCCCCCCAAGCACAAAGAATCTACATGTTCTGCGTTAACACAGTTTCAGCTGTTTGGGTAACCTGTGTTTTGCAACCTCCCTCAGCCAGAGGTTGTCCCACCATGTGGACTGCTCTGTTCACTTGGGTCAGCCAGTTCTTTTTCCTGCCAGGGCAAAATACCCTTAACCCTACCCACTTTGCCCCATGCAGCTTGGGCCATCAAAAGCTTCTGTGCAGATTTCCCCTGGAGAGGATGCTGTGGGTGAAGATCACATCTGGGCAAAGGGGTCTGTGAAAACATTTATTAATTCAACAGTTTTCTTAAGTTTCAAATCCAACATGATGCAGAGTAATTGGAGATTCTGGATGAAGCCAAAACTGGAAATGCAGCAAAGTCAAGAGAGTGCCAAGGAAACACCTGGCTACTTCTGCATGAAGTGGCAGAGCGACCAGAGGGTCATAGCCAGTGAGACCTGAGCAGAGGCTCATTACACACAGCCCCAGTGTTACAAACTGGTCAGAGGAGGAGAGGCCTGAACACAAGCTTGTGGTGCAGAGGGAGGGAGGAGACTGGTGCACTTCTAAGGTGCATCTATTGACTATGTCTAACCTGCAAGGCATTTGTTTTACACTCCACAGATTATTGAGGCCATGCTGGCAAGAGTGAGGGTAGCTTGTCCAGTGCAATGGGGACCAAACTGTCAAACTGCAAGGCAGACAAAGCATGAGGAGAAAAACAACGGTGTTCCTTGCAGGTTGAAGCCTCAGCTGGAACCCCCTCCTCACTGGTGCTTCTTCACTGAAGAAAATAAACTTGTATTTTGGGGAGTGCCTGCATGTGATGGTTTGAAACTTGTGTGATAGCATCCATGGAAATGTCAATGGATCTGTCATGCTGCAGTGTTCATGTCCTCCTAGGAATTTCAACAGACATTGAAGCAAGGGGGAGAGTCCCAGCTTAGCCAGGAAGGATCCAGGTCTGATGAATAAATGAGAGGAGTAGGGGCAGAGACCCCTAAGAGATGGGAGGAAGGCTTCATGCTGATGGCCTTTAATGCTGTCACACAGCAGCCTGGCAGGGGAATTTGCCTTGCAAAGTGAGTAAGCTGCAGATGGGATTCCTAAGCCATTCCATGATCCAGTCTCTCTGCCCACACTATAGGAAAACACTTCTGGGCAGTGACAGCAGGTGATGCAAATGTTGTCATCACCCTTCATTGTGTTTGCTACAGCAGTTGCAGCCAAGAACAGGGCCCTGTGCAGGCACAGCAGCAGAGAGTTCCTGCCCTGCAGGAGCCATAGTCTGAGGGGGTGTGCTGGTCACTGGCTGGCGTGGAGAGCAAGGAGGAGGTAACACCATGGGGCCCTCTGGGGAAAAACACCAGGCAGCAATCAATGTGCTCATAGGGAAAAGAGGCCTAGCTGGGAGTGACTGATGGGAGGGAAGTGGAGGAGGAAAGGTGACAGGAGCACTGGCTGGAGCAGGCAGCCACGTGGTGTGAGGTGGAAGGTGTTGAACAGACTTGGCTGGGTGCCCATAGGGTGGCTCTGGGCAGAGATCTTCTGCAGACAGCTTGGTCCTGGGGCTTCCTGGAAAGCCATGGGTATTGCTCAGGAGCTGTGTGCCATGTCTCACACAGCCTTATCTCTTTTTCCCCAGGATGGGAGGGGACAGGATGGGGCCCATCCATTCCCAAAAACCTCTCTCCCTTCCCAGGTGGATTGTCACCTCCTGCTTCTCTGTGGTTCCCCCTCAAGGCGGAAGCAGCAAGTCCCAGAGCCCCTAGGGCAGGGATGGTGTTTCCTGAAAGCAGATCCAAGTACAGCAGAGGCTAGGCCAAGTACCAGAGGAGATGACAGCTCCAGCTGACTCCTTCCCCATAGCAACAGTCCTGGCCCTGCCAGCTCCCAAGACTGCCCCTTTCAGGGGTGTTCCTCTCTGCAGTTCAGCTGATGGATGGCAGCACCCTAGGAAACTGCTTTTTTCCTGAGAGCTTCAGGAGGCACAGGCATAGCAGAGTCCCAGGAAATAGGGTTATTTGTAACCATCTGGATTAATCCTCACAAAAATTACATTTACCTGGGGCTAGGGTGGAAATCTCTAAGCCCAGATGCCAGAGTAGATTTGGCTTGCTTGGAAACAGAAAAATACTCAGTGCTGGAGGTGCTCTTTGGTGTATATTTCCCTTGTTCTCTGTGGATTTCCTGTCTGCCTTAGCTGTGGGTTTTCAGCAGTGCTGGGGCCCTCCAGGCAGATGGTTGGGAAGCATGAAGAGCTGCATAGCTTCTTTAATTGAATACCAAGACACACTCCCCTGTCTGTACCCCAAAAAAGCTCAGAGGCAGAGAGGGAAAGTCATGCTTCCATGGGAGTGAGATGGCCTCAGTTTTCTTCCACCAAATGGCTTGAGGGGAAAGTGCAAAACATCTGGACATTGCCCCAGAGAGCTGTGGTGGGAATTCAGTACAGAAGCTGCGTTTCAAAAGAAGCAATCAGCAGCATGGATATTCTCCTGTTTGAGACCATTCATATCTTCATTTCTGGGGATCAGCAGCAGCCAAACTGCCCAGGCTTCTCAGAGAATCACTTGTTTTCTTTCAGTCCACAGCCTTCCCTAGGCTCAGCTGATTCCTGTATCTGTTCATCACACTCTGACCTCTCTTGGACCATTATGCTGCATCATCCCTGCTCCTGCCAGGAGTGTCATTGCTGGGAGAGCTGAATGAGCCTAGGAAAGGATGGTCAAAGGACAGCCAAGGTTCTTACAGCTAGCCTCTACATTTTGAGAATGAAGTGGCCAGAGGTGTATGTGTCTTCCTTGCTCTCTCACCCCATGGACCCTGGCAAAGGCTCAGCAATCACTGCCCTTGGATTTCCCTATCCTGCTTTAAACACCTTGGTTTATTGCTGCTCTTGGCACTTCCTGGGCTCTGCCATCTGCCAAGGCTTGTTCAGAGAGCTCCCAAAGCTCGCTTTGCCTAGGTTCCCAAAGGGTTTCTGAAGCAGGGAAGTGCACAAAGGCAGCTCTAGGTGTCCTTCCTGCCCAGGGCAGTACAAATGCTGGTGATCCTGAGTCTTCCTCACGTTTTGCCCCTGCCTAGTGCCTGTCTTTCAGGCAAATAGCACCTCACAGGGGAAGGCCATGTGCAGAGGAGCAGAGCTGTGGTGAGCCAGCTGCCACGTGAGCACCCTTAGAAAGGGGGGGATGTCTTGGCAGGGGGTGTGGGGAAGCAAAGCTCATTAGGTTTTGGCACTCATTTGGGGGAATTAGTTTTTAGAAATCCTTTGGCCTCAGGCAGGAGGTGCAGGCAGTTCCTTCCACTGAGCTGCACTGCTTGCTCGAGGGATCCTGGCACTGCTCCTCCACACAGCAGACAGGCCCCTGTCTACACATACCTATGGGGGGGTGTGCACCCAATAGCCTGCCCAGGGAAGGGGCAGCCCCCTCAGAGTTGGGAAGGGGGCTCAGTGCAAGGCCTCGTTAAGCCTGCATGTCCATGCCCCATGCTGATACCATCAAAAGTACCTGCAGGGTGACACACCTGTGTTTCAGGTGCCAGGCAGAGTCTTTAGCCAAAACAGAGCCCTAGTCCCACTTTTGCCAACCTCCTGGATGGCTTTGTCACTCCTCCTCCCACCTTCTTTTCTTTTAATGTAATTTGCTGTGGATGCAGACACCCCTGGTCTGGCCACAGCCTTGCCTGCTGCTGCCATTCTGGGTGTATTTGAGCTCCATAGATGTCTGTCACCACTAGCAGCAGCTAGAAGACAAGGTGCAAGCCTCCTTTCAGAAGGGGCACAGTGAAATTCAGCCTGCCACTCCCTGCCAAGGTGAAAAAAATCCCTATCAACCCCAATGCACCATGCAAATGAATAGCTAAATCTGGAAGCTGCCAGTGGAATGTCCACTTCTCCTAGGAGGTTGAAGAGGAACACAAAGGACCTTTGGCAAAGGGTCTTTGGTTCAAAGAAGAAAGAGAAAACCACTTACCAAGCTGGGCTTGGTGCAAGAGCCAAGCCCTGTGGGTGGGCCTGTAACCTCCACACAATCAGCAGGTCTCATCTGTGGGACCTGTAAGTGTAAGAGATCCCCATGTGAGATGATAGAAATTTCTGAACAATAGCTTTGCTGCTAAGATGAATGGTCTCAGGTAACTGAAAAGAAGAAAGCCATTTCAAGAGCAGCAGCATTTATAAAGTTTCTAGAGAATTCTACAGGCTTTTGTCCTTATTTCCAGATACACTTCAGGGGAGCAACCTACCTTGTCTGTCACTACAATTTCCTCTCAGTACTGCTGGCTTCTGCCTGTCCCCTCAGTATTGCCTGCCAGGGGCAGCACGTGCTTTGGGCTGTTGGCTGCCAAAGCACATGCCCCACATCAAACAGAACAAACAACAAAAGGTTTCCTATCTGAGGAGGCATTCATTCAATTCTCTTCTTCATGGCTTATACTTCACTCCTCCCCTTGGGACTGTGTGCTGCCATGGCACTGCTGAACACGTTCCTCAGGCAAAAGTGGACACTGCTGGGCAGTGTGGGTAGCTGCACCTGGAACCTGCAGGAAAGCCCCTGAGGGCAGCCCTGGTTTCTGCCATTTCAGTTGGTTTACTGGGGTTTGACCCTCTCCATCGTGTTAAGTGCTCCTTTCTCCGTGCTACCCACTTAGGGCCAGCATAAGTTGTTTATGGCTGGTTGGGTCTGTGAGAAAATGTGCTGTTAAGGGCTGATTTGGCTTCTGAGTGATGGAGCAGAGTTGCTGAGACCTCCACTAACGTGAGCTTACAGCAATAATAAATAATGATCTGATAGCATTGCAGACAGCACAAATGATGCAATCTGTGCCCATGCCTGCAGCTTTGCAGGGCCAACATTTCAACTCTGTTCACTAAGGCAGTTCAAGTGCTCTCTGTGAGGAGAACAGAAGGCAGACGGACACTCCCTGCTGCTATGACTCTGCTCCACAGTATGGTTTCTGCTTCCCCAGGGCTCAAAGTCAGGGTGGTGTTGATGCATCCTGCTAGTGATTTTACTCAAGCTCTTCTCCTGGGCAGAAACTCATTTTTCAGGGATTATGAATCAAGGAGGACACACATCATTGGCAGAAGTCTTGTGGACATGATAAACACCAGATGAGAGATGTCCTCCCAGATCTCTAGACAAAAACTTATAGATGTCCATTGTAGGCTAACAATTCAAAATGCTAAGTGAGAATGCAGATGGTCTTTAAGGTTGCTTCCAACCTAAACCATTCCAAGATTCTATGAATATCCTCTAAATTACCTTCTTTGTCTTCTAAAGCCACATACGTCAGTCAACTGCCACAGCAGCTGCTGTGAAGTTCCTGGGTCCCTCCATCCCAATGGATGTTTGTCCAGCTTTCAGGAGAAGTCTGAGCTTGGGGCAAACCCAGGAGGCCCAACTGCCTCTGGCATGATAGCTATCACATTCCCAGTCAATTTACCTTGCCATCATTTGATGAGAAGCAGACCTAGGCATATATGTCAGTAGCTCTCCCAAACATTTGTGATGCCTTGGTGAATGACTTCACCGTGCTGGCTTTGACCAGCCAGAATGGACTGGAAGATTCCAGGAAAGACATGGACCTCTTGGCTAGGAGGCTGTGCTCCAAGAAGGAGAGATGCCATGGTTTCTCATGCTCCCAGCAGAGAGAAATGCACTGGCTATCTGCAGGGTCTGTCTGCTGGCTCCAGCTTTGGATGGCTGGACAGCACTGTAACAGTTTGCAGGGCTGACAGGGCTTCTGGGTGATGGAGCAGAGCTGCTGAGACCTCCACTGATGTGAGATTACAGCAATAATAAATAATGATCTGATCTGATCTGATAACAGTGCAGACAGCACAAATGATGCATTCCGTGGCCATGCCTGCAGCTTTGCTGGGCCTGCAGCTCTGCAGCAGAAGACTATTCTTCCTGATTGGCTTCACCACTGGTGGCTATCACTGGCTGTTTTCTAACAAGCTCTGTGGAACTGGGGGAGAAAACTACAAGGAAAATGCCAAGAGGCTGTAATGTAGAATTCTACCAAAGCATCTACTGTGGGATTTTTTTAGCATGAATAGACTGAAGTCTAGGTCATGAAACTTCCCCAGTCAATCCGAAAGTCCTAACCACCCCACCTGGCTAGATAATTCATTCTTTTGGATTTCTGTTGGGTTAAATCAAATACATTTCCTTATGGTACCAAACAACATGGTATTGGGAGTGAGCAAAACCCTTTCACTTTTTAAGACTCAAAATGCTGGCCCAGTGAGATGTTTCACTTTAGGCACAAGGAAAGTCCTAGTGACTTCATGCAGGCCACTTCCATGCTTAAAGCTAATGCATGATTTTGCTGGGCTCTCCCTGATAGCTGGGGCTCACAGACCAGTGCAGGAATACCTGGTTCCTATCAACTCACACTGGTGCTGTAAGGCTGAGCCTGGCAAAAAGACAGGAGCAAACTGAGAAATAAAGGCACTTCTGTTCTAATTATCACAGGCAACAGAAGACCCTGACATGTGTAACATGCACCATCCTACACCAGATCCCAATAAAGAAGATCAGACCTTTATTCTCCTGTCTCCAATCCACCCCTCCATGATAAAAACCTCACTAACTGGAGAGTAGGGGCTTTGATTGATCTTACCTAACCACCTGTTATCAGAGTATCTGCAGAGTGCATGAACTCTCTTGCCTTACATCACTGCTCTGAGAGGAGGCTGTCAGCTTTCTGGTAAAATTCTGTCACTTACAAAGAGAAATTCTGCATTTTGGGGGAAGATGCACACTAGTTAAGAAAGATGCCTTATGCTGTTAGCAATATTGACTTAGAAGGGACATGCACTAAGTGTTACTACCTGCATTTTAGACAGCTGATGTGTTAGCAGGCATCTGCAGACAGCGTTTGCATCTCCAACAGGCAGCCTGCACAGCTCCTTGGAGCCTCCTCAGAGTCCTTCGGAGGATCTCTTTCCTGTTGCATTTGCAAATAATGTGTGTAACTTGCTTTTTTTTTTTTTTCACTCCCGCCCTCCCAATGTGTGTATTTGTTATAACACCTTGGGAAGGAAATGGGTGCTGCCTTTGCAAAGTTAGATAACTGGCCCAGTTCTTTGCTGCCGGATTGGCTGGGAGAGGTCCTGTAAAACCACGCTGGCCAGCAGCCCAGCCCAGCCCAGCCCTGCAAGCTATTTCCACAATTGGCCACTTCAGAGTGGGAAAGGGGGAGGTGAAGACAGCCGGGCAAACTGCATCTCCGCCAGGCTCTTTCCCTTCCTCCTTGTTTTTTTCTCAGCCAGAGTAGTTTGGCAAGCCCGCTCCGGGTGCCTCCAAGCCCTTCTCGCAACGCCCAGGCGAGCAGGGTGTAGCGTTGGCGGCCAGGCACCTGGCCCTCCCTTAAGCCGTGTTAGCGGAGCTCCAGGACAGGACATGTCAAGCTGCAACAGCCCCGGGGGCCCTGCTGCCCTGGACTTTCCAGAAGTCCTGAAGTCCCTGCTGGAGTACTCCTTACCCTGGACCAACAAGATGACAGGTAAGATTGAGGGAATGCACACTAGGGTTTCTGGTTTGATTTTTTCCTTCCCCTCCTCAAGCTGCAAAGTAAAAAGGGGGCAGAAGATCTTGTTTGCTCCAAGACCTTCAAGGGTGTGTTTCCCTCGAGTGTCCAAGTTAGACAGAGTTCTGACACTGTGTGTTGTACAGCTAGGAGAAAAACTGTCAGCAACCAGTTGATTACAAAATCAGTTGAGTGCTGAGCTCCTGATCCTTTTTAATCTCTATGCTCAGCTACTTCTTGGAAACCCTCAAAGCTTTGTGCACAGAGAAGGCCTAGGGACAAATCTTCATGCTCACAACTTCCAGACTTGCCATCCAGGTTGTCCCATGGTTAATGACTGTTGAGTCTCCAGACATTGCCTCTTCTCCAGATGCAGACTGTCCAGGGAGCCTGACCCACGTGGGGCAGGCTGACTCCCTGCAAACTTTGTGTTTGGTGCTGCAGTTTATTTATCAGCAGAATGCTGGGGTAGGGAACACAGCAAATGTAGTGTTTCCTTTGCAAGAACAATTCTGTACTCCTAGGCTTTCCCACTCTCTGTGCAGCATCCTGCACATCCAAAACAAATGGGAAGGGCCCAGGAGGTTATCTAGTCTGGGCTTCTGCTGTGCTGAGCACTTTGCTCTTGCTGGAATTCCAAATGCCCATCACACAACTTGAGGGCTCCAGTTTTGGCTATGATGTCACATGCCCTTGGCAAGCTGCTTGTTGGTTGTTGTGCTTTAACGTTCACTGCTGAGTGCTGGAGGGGTGTGTGTGAACACCTTGGCTCAACCAGCTCATGTTTAGGCATGAATGAGTTGAACTCACAGAAACAAACATGCACTGAGCTTGTTCTTCTGTAGGGACTTGCTACCAGGACATGCAGATGGTTCTGCAGCCTTGAAGGGCAGCATGATCCAGGATGTGGGAGCAGAAAAGCCAGATGCAGGGATGTGGAAAGGGACCGTCTGTGCTCTTACAGGGGGTCAGTGGGAGGAAAGGCTGCTGCTATAGCAGCAAAGCATGTTTCAGGAAAGGCAGCTGCCTACACCTGCTGGAATACAATGAGCCTTGTGGCCTCACACAGCTGCCCATGGGAAAGGGGTTAATAGGGCAAGGGGAGCTGCCATACCCCCTAAGGGGCTCGTTCTGTCACATTGCTCTGCTGCTGCCACCTGTGAGCTGGCTCTCTCCTTCACTGAGGCTCGTATGTTTACATATCACACAGTATGAAGCTGTGTGTGTGGACCAAGGCATGTTTTCTGAGCTGACTGATACCCAGGCAGAAAGTGGACCTGGCTGGGAGGAGGCACTAATGGCCAAGGGAGGTTCATGTAGTGCTGAGCCTTGCTGAGGCTAAGCTCTGCTGCTGCCTCTCTGGGATTTCTGGTCTCCATAGCCAAGTGGACCGAATTAATCCAAGGGAGGAGTGCTGGGAAGTTTCATCTGTTTGGCAAGAGTTGGGGTGGAGGGTACAGGGGAGACCAGTGATTTGCAGAGGCAATAATTTAGTCTTAACTCAGTGTGGTTTATTTGGCAGCTGAGGGTGCTATTTTGTGGCAGCTTTCTTCCTCAGCCTCAGGACAACCCTGCCCCTCAGCATCAACTCCTGTAACACTTAGATTTGTGCTTATTATGCTTCCTCCCTCCCCAGGCCACTGTTCCTGTCACAGCCCTCTTCCCACAGAGCTCGATTCTCACCTTGCAGGTCTCCATACCTACACACCACTTGTCTGGATTTGAAGGGTCTGAAATGTGTTCTCCTATCCAACCCTCCCAGTGGGGCTACCCTATGCCTAGCACTGGGCTGCTTCTCACTTGCCTCCCTGCTGCATCAGAGCTGGGCTGTTTTGTATCATCTGGCACTGACAAAACTCCAAGCAGGAATAGCCAAGGCTGCTGCATTCCTCTCTTCCATCGCATTGTCCTCTTTTGCTCTATAGCTGAGAAAGAAGAGAGGAGAAATTATGAAAATCCAGGCAGATCCCAGTTTAACCAAGAAGGTACAGCTGGTGCAGTGGCCAATTTCTGCTGCAGTGGCTTGAGCCCCTAATCCCTATAGGCAGTGAGGAAAAGCTCTGCAAGCAGCCTCCCTCCTCGCTGGCAGGGCAGAGTCAATGCCCCAGCAGGGTGATGTGAAAGAAAACCCACAGGAATGTTCCCCAGGAACTCCCTCCCTCCCTCCCGCCTTTGGACCGAGCAGTTAACACTATACAGGCTAAAACCTCTCCAAGCAAAATCACAACCCAGTGGTGGTGCAGAACAAACAGCACAGTGGAGCGTGGGTGGAAATGTGCTGGAGGAAAAACATGGTTGGTCTAAAGGGAAAAGCCCCGGAGTAAAGGCTGCTGAGTGGTTTTAATAACCTCCATTCATGTGGACATTACCCAGCAAAGCTGTTGCCATTGAGATCTGCAGGGGGGGATGCACACAGAGCCTGTTCCTTGAAGGAGTGCTGTGAAGTACTGAAACACAGCATCATCCCTGGGGGCCTGTGAACAACAATGGAACAAAGCAGCCATGAAGAGCCATAACTGAATGGAGAACCTGCAGCCTGCCCAGCTTTGGCTACTTCCCATCACCCTGTTCCTAGAAGCTGCTCCTTCCTGACCTCACTAGGTTGTGCTCTCTATCTACCACCTCTTACTAGCTGTTTCCCAGGCAAAAGCATCGCTGTGGGCCCACTGCCCCTTGCCAAGTTGTGTGTGCTGTCTCTGTAATGTGTGGTCCAACATCTGTGTTTCATTGCCCTGCGTGAAGTGGCATCTCCCTTTCATGCGTGTGCTTTTTTCTTCTGCCAGCTGAGCTTGGCAAGGCAGAGGGAGTCCACAGAGGGCAAGTGACAGTCCTAGAGTACGCTGTACAGCAGAGTATGACCTGCTCTGCCTACTTCTTGCAGCTGGATTTATCAATCCTGATAAACAACTCATTAGGCCATGCTGTTCCAGCCTGTATTAACAAAGTGGTCCTTTCCAAGCTCCCCATCTGGCAGCATGTGCAGGGGTTGCCTCAGGAGTTGTGTCCCACCCCCCTTTCCTTTGTAAAGGAGGCAGCAGATTCAGTCTCCTAGCCTATGCAGAAGTAGCTTGCAGGTAGGCAGCTCCCTGTCTGCCCAGGCTGGGCAGAGATGTCCCCTGATCCTCATTGCAGTAAGGCAACAGTGGAAAGCACATACCTGACACAACTTCCAATCTATTCCTTTTCCTGGGGTTCATGGGGAGGAACTCCAACCTGATCTTGTGTGACAAAGACCATCAGGGTTTATCAGTGCGGGTCAGATCAAATTGTGCCTTGCAACCAAAATGAAATGTCTGAGGCTTGTGGAAGAGCAGCTGAACCAAGCGCATGCCTTAGTGTCTACCCGGAAAGAAGAGGTCTTTTTTCTGCTAGCACACGGGAGGACCTCTCTCACCTGTGGCTCTGCTGGGTGCAGATGGGGCCATCCCAGGGAGGCTGCGCACCCTTTCCTTTCCTGCTCGCAGCGCTGTGCAGCGGATTTGCTGCGGCCGGCCCTTCTGCGGCAAGAGACAGCAGCTGCTGCCTGGGGAGGCTTGCGCTTGCAGGGTCTGTCACGTCTGCCAGCTTATTCATTCTGCAGAAGCTCCTCAGCATCCGGCTGTGCTCCTTGGCGTGAGTTTGGCAACACTGGCTCCCTTTGTGCGTTCAGAAGCTGAAATCTCAGCACGACACCCTCGTTCCTGGAAAAGGAGGCCTGGCGAGGGAATCACAAGGAATCGCTTGTGGTCATGAAAACTTGGGAGAGACTCCCCCCTCTCCAGCGGCCTCGCCTTCTCCCTGCTAACGTTGTATATAGGGCACACCGCTGCGGCGCTGCTGCCATGATGTAGGACAGAGGGAAAGTAAATCCAGGGCACGTGGGAAAGGTGAACTCGGGATCCTAAATGAAAATATTTAGGGACCGGCTAGAGCCCTGGCACGGTGGTGGTTCAAGACTGGTGAGCTTCCCGCCTCGCGCACCTCGACGGTCGCCGCAGTGATGCGACCTCTGAACCCGGAGCCGGGCCCGGGCCGGCTGCCCTGAGACAATGGGGGTGGCCAGTAAGCGCCGCGCACAGGCACCCGCACACTCCCCTCAGCCGGTAACGGCCACGCCGTGGATCCCGCACAGGCGACACGAGCCCCCCTCAGCTCCCCCCAACTCCCGCGCGGCAGGCGGGCGGCGGGCGCGCGCCCCGCGGCAGGCGCTACTGCACCGCCCCCGTGCGCACGCGCTTCGCCCCCGCCTTCAGCAGCAGCTGGCGGTGACGCAGCGCCGAGAGGAGGCGTGCGGAGGGCAGGGGGCGGGGCGCCGCATGCTAATGACCAGCCGGAGCCTGCCTCAGCACGTGCCTCGTCAGGCAAGGGGCGCGTGCCCGCGCCGGCCGCGGAGGGGCAGGGAGGGCGAGGCTTGCCTGCGCGGGGCCGCCCCCTGAGCGGCGTGGGCCAATCGAAGGGGCGGGGGGGCGGAGCGGGCGGTGCCAGTGCTCATGAATATTGAAACGGACAGCAGGCGTCAGCCGGCTGCGCCTGCGCTCTGTGCTTCTTGCCCGCTGTCTGCTCGTCGTTTGCCGACGGTTCCCGGGGACCTGTCGTAGCCTCTCGCCGGGCGCTACGGCCGTTGGCCATCGTTGACAACCCGCCCGCCGGCTCGCGGGGAGTATGCCCGGCCGCGCCGCGCACCAGGAGGCGGCGGCGGCGGGAGGAGCAGAGCCCACTGCAGCCGGGGGGAGCGCGGGGGCCGCCGCGCAGCAGGAGCAGCGGGGCCTGGCGGGCGCCTTCCCGCTAGTGCTGAAGAAGCTGATGGAGAACCCGCCGCGGGAGGCGCGCCTGGGTGAGCGCGGGGTGCGCGCGCGGGGGCGGCGGGAGCGCGCAGCACCCTTCAGCTTACCCCCTACGCCTTCCTCCCCCTTTCTTCCCCTTCCTTCCCCTCGCCGTCTTCCCGCCCCGTGCCTCGGAGGGCGGGATCTGGCGGGTCACGGTGGGACTGGCTGCGGTGTGCGGGGGGGTGAGCACCCGCTGGAGAGGCCGCACGCCCGGGCCTGACGTTGTCCGCCCCCCCACGGCCGGCCGTGACAAGTGCAGTCAGCACGGGATCTCGGCCCACCGGAACCGGGAGGGAGGGCTCGGCCTCATGGGGCGACCGCTTGGCCCACTGGTCTGAAGCTGGGCCGGCTCCCCAGCGCAGGGCAGCGATGTCCGCACCGCGGGCCAGGTCTCTCGGGCGAGCCGGTGCGACTGGGAAATCCAGCTGCTGGGATCGACCTCTCGGGGGTAGTGAAGTGCCTGCGCTGGGCAACATAAGGCGGGTCAGGTGCGAGGGATAGGTAGAAGTCAGGACGTGCCACGCTGGTTTTATTTCAGAAGGTTTGAAGCGACCCTTACCTTCAGACGCATAGTTGGGAGTAGCAATGAAAGGTTTCGAGGCTTTCTTGACCTTAATTGTTGAAAAGTTGCAGGACGGCATGCATCAACAGCAGATCCCTTCAGATTAGGTTTGGTTTGAATCCATAAAGGTATGAATCCATAAGGCAAATCCTGGATAGGCAGGAGCTGGCTCTCTGGCTGTGCAGAGAGCAGCTGTGTGAATAGCAGTGCTGGTGCTTACAGTCTTCATTGCTGATGAAGACTTCCAATTTTGTTAAGCTTTGTGTTCATCTGTTTTTATGTGGTAGTATTCTTGCCTTTCTGAGTATCAGTTTGATTTTTGAGGAAGGCTCAAGTTTATCTGCATTGCTGTAATGTCCAGTGTGCTGGTGTATAATGAAATAAGTCCTTACAGGGAGTAGTCTTGAAAATAATTTTTGGAACATCAGGCAATATCCAGGGTAGCCCACAGTGCAAGTAGGGTTGGCAAGATTCATTCCAGTGAGGATCTTGGTTAAGCTCCATTTACTTTATATGTCTAACATTGCACAGTATTGTGTGAATGCATCTGTCTTCTGATTCTGACAAGTATTTTTTTCTTCTTTCTGTTAAAAAAAAAAAAGTCAGCCTCTGATAAAGGTTTTAGTTATGTTGCTATGGTGCAGGGTGCTGCAGCACATAGCATCTTGAATCTACAACATTATGGGATTTCTTCAGCTATTTTTGCATCCAATTTTTTTTTTTTTTAAGGCAATAATTGTGTTAACAGGAACAATTTAAGTTCAAGTGTAGAAACCATGATGGTAGCTGACTGGGATATGGTAACTTTGTCTTAGGAGTGGTTTTCTTGTCTGGAGTTGTGTGATCTGGCCTATGGAGGTGTAAAGTTTTAAAATTAATATTATTTTGAGGTGGTGCATTTTTTGGTCAAATCAGAAGCATCTGATAATTTTCGTTTTCCTAGATGACCCTGTTCCAGCTTGGGAAGGTGTTCAGCTCAATTCTCTGATACTCGCTAGTATGACCACTGCATCTTGATTATCCCTTTCCAATTCAGGCTGTGATGAAGTTTGGATTGTTCTCATTCTTAACATTTTTCCATAGATTTTTGTGCTGTTTCACTTGGCACTTTGTGGAACTTGTTGCTTTCTGTTTATTTTGATCTCTGCTGCTTTTCTTGTTTCCATATTTATGAGACAATAGAAAGAACACCTGTGCTAGGAGGTAGAATTGTGACTCAACTGACTTCAGAGGATCCTTGTTTATTTTCTGTTCCTTTATGGTGTAGTGACACAGCCAAAATGTTAACTACTAATTTACTTCATACAGTGATGTATATTCAGCAAGCTTTCTTGAGAAGGGATCCTGTGCCTCTTGTCTGAAGCGCCTGTTGACAAAAAATACAATCATCTTCTGTCTTCTCTGTGAGAAACAGTATCAGCTAGCTGTGGTGTCCATTTATAGTCTCCACCAGCTACCTGTGGGTTTTCCAGCTGCTGTAGGTAATTTGACTACCCAGTAAGCAAGAAGGCTTTCTAATCCTTCTGAGCAGCAGAGGGGGACGTCCAGTTCCAACTACATGCCATCATCTTGAATGCCTTGTCATATACTGAGTATGATCTGGCTATCCTTGTTGTAAGTTGTTGTCATTATAGGGATTAAATAAATAAACAGAATAATTTTTTTTTTTTTTTTTAACATTAAAAATCCTGTAGGGTAAGGGAAGAGAATTAATATTCTAGAGCAGAAGTGTAGGTCTCTCCTATTAATAACAAGCTGTGCATACTCTCCAAAGGATGCCTTAATCACTAGTTGTGAGCTGCTGTAGCAGGAGGAATGCCTCAACAAACATCACAGTAATGGGCATCAGGAATACAGAACCTTGTAACCTGTCTTGTTCCATTGCCACAAGTGGCATTAAGGATTTATGGAGCAATCAGCCTCAGTCTATATAGTGTTTTCAGATAATCTGACAATGTTTTTTGATGAATGAGGGGAACTTTGTCAAAGAAGCGTTTGTTCTATTTGTGGCTGGGATAGCACTTGAGCGTTGTGGCCAAAATGTCTTTTGGACTGGATTTGATTGGTTTATTGGGGTGGGTTTTTAGAGGGGAAAAACAGGATGTGGAATAAAGCTCTTTCCTGGCTGCTGCTTTTGACTAAACCAGCAGTTTTTCCAACAGCTCAAGAATTGGAATGCTCTGCCTAAATTACTTAGCATAAACTAGTAACCTCTCTGTTAACAGCAGATGTACAGCCTAGTTAATAGGTCACAGTAGCAGAATGAGGGGGCTAAATCAGACATGAGCTATCAGCTGCAGAAATACAGTCCAGATTTATCAGGGTGACCTTGAATCACTGCAAATGGAGCCTCTTAGGATACTGCAGCTCTGCTGTCAGGTAATACCTGTTTACACTATAAATACCTTTAGAGAATTGATGTTTCAGGTCCCTCTGCTGGGGCAGGTGGAAACTTCTTCCCCCTCAAAATGCAAGAAGTTAATTAGTGTGCTCCCAGCAGAACGTTGTGTAGCAGAAATAAAGATTAAATTAATTGAAAGAAAGCCAATGTGAAAATGTCAGTGTAAAAAATTCTCATACAACAGTTTTATCTTCGACATCTCACATTTGAAATCCATGGGCACCCAAGATGCATGTTAACTTCTGCTGTTTTTTTTTTTTTCAGATACTGCTGTTAGAAGTGAGAGGGGAGAGAGAAAGCATAGCTAAACAGAGCACTGGGTGCTCAGAGCCTGCTAGTTGTCAACTTGTAGCAGAGGACAAAATATTTCAGATGGTCTTCTCACATGCAGGAAGCATCCAATCTGGTGTGAGCCAGGGACAACAGCAAAAAGAAGCTGGAGGGATCACAGTCTTTTCAGGTTACTGAAGGACAGCAGGATGATGGTGTGCATCTAAAAGGCATTGAAAGCTCTGAGAAGAGCCACGTGTGCCAGTAGTGTAGTCTTTTTGGCATCTACCTTCTGAAAAATCCTTAGGCTTTGTGTTTATTCTATTAATGACTTAAGGTTTCTTCTCTCATTTTCAGAGGTATTGTATTGGATGTTACAGAACAAAAGCACTGCTGCCTTGCAGTAAAATTAGCACAACTTGTAATGGAATACTATTTTTTCAATGGTGATTTTTAAAATTATTATTATTTTTCTCTTTAGTTTACATTTTGACTTAAGGTCCACGAGTTTGATTACAAAAATAAAGTTCTTTACGAATAATTCATTATTGTGACTTGCATTTGTTTCAGTGATATCTTCACTAGGATATCATCCACACCCCCTAATACTTGTTCTGGGCACCATGCAGACCCTGGGGAAATGCATAATCCTTGATTCTCAGGTTGGATGTAAAATGGTGGTTCCAATTTGGTAGGGGTGTGCTTCAGTAGTAAGTAAAATCAGTCTTATCTGTGAAGTAGGTGTTGTTTCTTTACTAGCTTCAACATTCTGGTTATTTGGATCATGACTTAACCTGCTTCTTTGCCTTGCCCAAACAAAGGGTAGGAAGGTTGCAAAACTCTCTGCAAAAAGGAGTTTATAGCAGGAATAAGAGTTGGGAGATGACACTTCAGAAGCAGTGGTGTTAAGCAGCAAAAGGGAAGGCCAAAGGCTGCACAATGATGGTAACAAAGCTCAGGTCTAGGAGCCACTGATCTGAACTTAACATTTTCCTTAGGTGTTTACTCTTAGTCCCAAGTCGGTGGCTGGTGACTATTTTCTCAGCTGTTTAGTTTAAAATCCTTCTTTAGTGTAAAATGTTCAGAGTATGGTAGATTGAAATGATAATTTGCTTTGCACGGCAGCACTGTTCTTTAAGCCACAGAAAGCACTTTCAGTTCTACACCAGCTAAAGCAACAGTGGAAGGAATGCCAGTTCCTTTAGAACAGGTTTTCTGATTTGGAGTAGTTTCATCCCCACTCTCACCCCCAATAAAGAAAAATCCTCCTTTAGTATATTGTAGGCAGTCTTGAAAACCCTAATGCCAACGATTTGTGGATTTAGTTGGGCTGGCCTCTGTTGAATACTGGAGATCCAGACTGGTCCAGCGTATGTCTCGAGTCCTTGTTCCACTGAGTAGAACATTTGTCAGCTTCCACGGTGAGACCAAATTTGCTGCTGGCTTGGGTATCCCTGGTGACCATTCCTTTGGATGGCAGTGCTGGCTTGGTGCTGGCACTGCTTCTGCAATGCCTCCTTCAGTGCTGCTAGAACTGCATGGCTACACAGTGAACTGGATCAGGAAAATGACTTGGATTTTATTTTTTTTTCTTTCTTTTCTGCCAGCTTATTTTTATCTTTTAAATTATGTAATTATTCCATAACTTGAGTTTTCTGCTTGGATTATGTCCCAGACAATTGTTAAGATTCAGTAGCTATGGGGAACATAGAAACAGACATTTTTTCCGTGATATGTGCACAGTAGCACAGTAAATGGATAAAATTTCATCAGTCTCTTGTGGCTTGGGGGTGGGTTGTGGGAGTAAGCCTTATTAGACATCTCCCCAAAGAGTGAAAATGGTGTGTAGGTACTCTGAGCTATCTATAGTGAACGGCATTTGGAGCTACTGCTTTCTGTGGACGTGCTGAGTCATTTCAGAAAGAAATGCTTCTAAAATACTGAAGAGTAGACATCCAGGTGTCCTGTGGACCTTTCTTGTTTGTATCTTGATTATTCTTTTGTACCTTCTTCCTTTGTGCATAGCATAAACTACTCTGCTTCCTCAAGAGTTTTCTTAAGGGCTTCCTACATAATCCTGTTGATGGACCCTCACTGTTGTTGGCTTCCCAGATGAGCCTGTGGAAACCAGGCTGTTTTGCAGTGATGAGTTAACAATAAGCTAGAAGCAGTTACCACACTTTGGTAAGTTCTCACAGTGAAGATGCTGGTCTTCAAGGATGCCCAAATGTCTGTGGTCTGGCCATCACAGGGAATCAGTGTTCCAGGCTGAGTTACAGGTGAATGGATGAATGTTGCCTTTCAACATCTGATTTTTTTTCAGATCATGTCATGAGGTAGAAATACAGATTACTAAATTTCCTTTCATGGGAATTTTGTTAGACTTTTAAGCCTTGAGTCTCTCCTGTGTTGCAGCATGTACACTGACCTACTTCTATCTTTCAGATAAAGAGAAGGAGAAGATAAAGCTAGAGGAAGATGAGGCAGCAGCTGCCAGCACTATGGCAGTCTCGGCTTCCCTTATGCCACCCATATGGGACAAAACTATTCCTTATGATGGCGAGTCTTTCCACCTGGAGTACATGGATCTGGATGAGTTCCTGCTGGAGAATGGAATTCCTTCCAGCCCTACTCACCTGGATTTGAACCAGAATCCACTCTTGCCTGTGGCTGAGCTGGAAGGAAAGGAGTCTGCCAGTGCTTCCACTGGTTCTCCCGCATCATCCTCTTCCACTGCAGTTTACCAGCAATCTGAAGCAGCCTCCAGCACAGGTAGATGGAATAATACAGAGCTTTGAGGGACTTTTGTTGTTCTCATATTAAAAAGTGCCTCTTTAGATCAAAAAGCAGATGTGCTAACCTGTCAGTGTTGGCTGTGGTAGGTTAAATAGCACAAACGTGCTCTATGTAGTTTCAGTCCAGGTGTCAATATCATGAAGGTGCTGCCTCTTCTTTCTTTCCCCCTACTCCTCCTGGAAAAAATGAGCTGAGTGTCTCTCAGAGTGCAGTTTGTGCCTGTCTTGAAATTAGAAAAGCTGAAACACCAACATAAAGTATTTGCCCTCTTGGTGTTGCTGATCTAGTGAGAAGCTGAACACGTTGAGAGAATGGTTTCTCAGATAATTTTACAACAGATTTGATAGTTTGTGACAAGCCATTTGTGCTACCTTGGTGGTTTGATCTGCATGGCTGAACTTGTAGCTGAGATAACAATGAAGCAATCTTTTCACACTAGGCTGTGAAATGTGAGAAGAGGCTTGGAGAAGGTGTGTTAATGATGCAGTTTGATGTTCTGTGGTGCTTTGAAATGGGAACGGGGGAACAAAGAAACAAAACTGCACTTAAATGGTACTAGGAAACTTTATTAAAGAATTCAGCAGCTCCAGTTTGCCCTGTATTTTGAGTTTAAACATGATGGCCACTGATCTTTGGCAGCACTATTTTATGAGCAGGCTTTACAGTGAATCCACAAGAGAGAAGCAAAATGTGGCTCTCCTTCAGTAAGACCTAAAGTGTGGGATTTCTTCTAGGTGGAATATGAAAATATATATATATTGATCACTATTTCAAATTACACTGACATTTGCAATTCAAATGCATGGATTTTGTAAACAATAGATAAATACAACAAAATTCATAGGACACCATTGGTGTCAGACAGTCTGCTGGGACATTCGTTTATATGTGACAAAGAAGTAACATTTGTAACAAACCCACCTTTACTCTTTTGTTTGGAAATACAATTGTCTGACCTTTGAAGGACCCAGAAAATAGGGTCTTTGGGCAATCTTGTTTCCCTAAGTCTTTCTCTGGCACAAAACTCAGGCTGATACAAATTTCTAGCTTGTTACTGCTGAGGAAGGTGCTGCTGCTGTGCACAAAGCATGTCGTTTTTGCCAAGGAGGTAGTCACTCTTGTCCTGCACCTATCTGCTCATGTCTTTAATTCTGGTATGTGTTCCTAGGGTTTGTATTACAAAGTGGACTGTGTAGCTTCTCTCTGTTACCAGCAGCTGTACAGCTCCAAGAACGCCAGAAGGAAATACCAAATAATAGGATTAAATACTGCCCACAGGAGTGTAATAAGCAGAGGTATCCAGTTAGGCTTCTTAATTAATTCTCTTCAAGTCCTGTTGAATTTATTGTAACTTCTCCTGTTGTTGCCAGAGTCTCCCCCACAAAATGAGAGAAATACTCCCAGCCCCATTGATCCTGACTGCGTAGAAGTTGAGGTGAATTTTAACCCTGACCCTGCTGATTTAGTGCTGTCCAGCGTGCCTGGTGGTGAGCTCTTCAATCCTCGCAAGCACAAGTTTACTGAAGAGGACCTGAAACCACAACCAATGATTAAAAAAGCCAAGAAGGTTTTTGTCCCAGATGAGCAAAAGGTAACAGATTTATTGCTGCAAACTCCTTTAGGCCTTGGTCAAAGTTTCTGACTCTGCCCCAACATAAAGCTCACACACTATACCTACGTGACTGGGCGGAAGCACTGCCAAGAATAGAATTGGCAAGTCAACAGCAATTCTTGCTGCTTTGATGGTTTGGTATCATGAGATAATTAGTGGGCAGGAGCAACTTACTGTGCTATCCACACAAATCAGAAGTAGAACTATCAAGTTGCATGGTCACCAGCTACACTTTTGAAAGGCCATGGTACATACTTGCCCAGCACCATGTCTGATCCAGCTTTAAGCAACCCACACCACACAACAACGGGTTGTTCTCTATTGAAACTAAATAAAAGGAGCATTACAGCTGGACATCTTAGGACAAGTCTTTAAACTCCTTAGTTGTAGCAGTCCACTTGGTTTGTCCTAAAACAAGACTCATGTAAGGATGAAACCTTACAGGACCGCGTTACCCAAGTTTTGGTGTTGGAGCTCTGCAAACCCACGAAGGAGATTGTTACAGTGTGAGAGCTGAAATCTCCCCTCCCACGCTGACAATAACCAGGCTAGCTCAGTCTGGAAGCAAATGAAGTTGTATTTTACAGGCAAAACTACAATATGATGAAATGCAATGAATATGTACAAATATACACTATTCACAACATTTACAAATATGCACAATCAACAGAAAAAACACAACCAAGCCCCCTTGGGCCCCCAAAAAGAGAGGGGGCTGTGCTTCTTTCCCCCTCCCCCCCTGCTCCCAGAGCAGGCAAAAGGGAAGAAAGCCAAGAAGCAGAGAGAAGTTTGTTAGATTTAGCTTGTCAAGGTCAGTATCTGTGTTATGTTCAGTCAGAAAAGAAGAAGCAGGCAGACAGAAAAGATGGACTGCAAGACTGCCCGACTGCTCAACCTTGTTTTGAGTAGTGATTCTTAAACATTTCTCTCTCTCCAATGGGAGTGTTTAGAATAATCATTATTTTGCTTTCTTACACCCAAGAGTGATTTATTTACATTCTTTCACTTCCTCTGCTTGAAATTTGTGAGAAGAAAAATTAAGGACAGTCTTAAAACCATCACAGAGATTCCTCAACGGAGCAGTCAGTGTGCATGTCAGGGCTCAATAGTGAGAGGGCTGTTGCATGCAGGCATCAGGCTGGCATCTCTTCTTTCCTGTTTTTTTTGTTTGTTTGTTTGTTTGTTTGTGGTTTTTTTTGGGCTACAGGATGAAAAATACTGGACCAGGCGGAAGAAGAACAACGTGGCAGCCAAGCGCTCGCGCGACGCTCGGCGGTTGAAGGAGAACCAGATCACCATCCGGGCAGCCTTCCTGGAGAAGGAGAACACAGCCCTGAGGACGGAGGTCGCGGAGCTGCGCAAGGAAGTGGGACGGTGCAAGAACATTGTTTCTAAATACGAGACCAGATACGGACCCTTGTAAGCACACCCCCTTTTCCTTGTTAGGGCTCCTCGGTTTAGCCTTCTCTGCCTTCTGTAGAGACTCCCAGAAATAAAGTTCGTGGAGGCTTTGCTATTTTGCATCTACACACAGACCAAAAAAAAAAAAAAAAAAAAAAAGCAAAAAAGCCCAAACCCTGTTTCCGTTGGCACGACTTGTTCAGGCTCTTTCTTGATCGTTGTGTTGCCCCACATCTTAGTGTCCCTATTGACAGCTTTGGTTTTCATGCTGATAGAGCATTTTCTGATGTCATACAGTAGCACAGAGTCGCCTGTCTGGAGGAGATGTGGATCCTTCCTGACTGGACAGGGCTTTTGCTGTCTGTTTTAATTTCCGTTTTAAGTGGAGAAAGAGACAAGGAGACTTTTCCTTGATTTGTATTTTTTTTTTCCTTCTGTTCTTTTTTTTTTTTTTCCTTTTTAAACTCCTGCTCTTTTCCACACTGCCCACCACTCCCAGTCAGACTGTAAAACACATTTTAAGATGCAAGTAGATGTTGCTGGGCAGCATTAGGAAATTGTTTCCCCTCCTATTCAAAGGCACTAGAAAGCACCTGATGTATAGAACTCTATTCCTGTTGAGGAGGAATAGGGGAACCTTTAGGACAGGAAAACAGGAAAATACTCATTCTCCTGTAAAAAAAAAAAAAAAAAAAAAAGTATCTTGAGGTTAATGCAGACCAGAGTCAGTGCAGGTTTGATTAAAATACCGCTCAAACATCTTGGTTGGTTCTAACCCTGGATAACTTCCAGAAATCAAGGAGAGAGAACAGCAGGGAATCTCTCACTTTACAGATATAGACAAAATAATTTGCTGTGGGGTTTAGGATGTATTTCTACCATCACCCTTCCTTTTTTCCTTAGAAGGACTATCCCCTTGAACTTCTGCTAAAGCAGAGTCTTACAGTTAGCTGAGAAGTAAGGGAGATTTAGAAAGAGATCTGGCTTAGTAGGCTGAACTTTGAGTCCCATCTGTTAAGGAATTGCTAGTACCTTATGCTTTGGAAGAAGGTTGTTTTTTTTTTTTTAAGAAGCAAACAAGCCACTGTTACTTTACTGCACCTTGTAGAAGAGCTTGAGAGAGTTTTGGTCCTTTGCCTCATGAACACTCTGTGGACAACCTACACCCACTCTAAACACGAACAGTTTACCTCACTATCTCCTCTGTAGCAGCATATCTGGTCTCTCCATGCCTGCTGGTTCTCTATCCAGCACGTTTCCTGTTACAAAATTAGCACACAAGACTTGCCCTCTTGGAAAAAATCCATTCTCAGCACCAAGTGCTGCTTCAACACTATGTGGTGTTAAAGGACAAAATATGTTGTGTGTGATGTTGGGACCTTTTACATGACCTACAACTGCTAGAACCAGAAGCTTTAACAGAACTATGTGTCTAGAAGTCCTCTTAACAAGAGAAGCTATCTTAAGATAGTGCCCATGTCAGAACTCTTAGGCTGCGCTTCTTGGGGCTTATATTTGAAATAGGGAGTAAATGTGGGATAGAAAATGTTCAGACTAGTTTCCAACTCCCCTATTGAAATCTGAAAAGTATATATTAAAAAACAAAACAAAGAAACCAACACATGAGGGTTTCTTTTCTATACTGAAGACTTCTTGCCTAGCTTGTCTTTTAACGTGGAAATTGGTATGAGTTTAGACCAATTGCATGTTGACTTCCTTCAGAAGTGGAGAAGCAGGCTAATCCAGAAAGCTTCGAGTAAATGTATGTTTGGAACTATCTCCCTCTCTGTTTACCTCTTAATTTGAGTGGCTCTTAACGCAGCTTTGGTCGAATTCCTTTCAAACATACTGCAAATTGTCACCCTTTCAGCAGGGGCTTTTCTTTCACAGGGTGGTGTGTGGTGGTGATGATGGTGGGAACCATGTTACAAATAAATTGTCACACTTAACACTTTGCTTTGTTTAAAGTGACTTATCTGATTCCGAGTGATGCAACTTTAAAGACTTTTAGAAACAAAGAAACTAAAAAGCACACACGAATCGGCAGTCTTCAGAGTGAGCAGTGAAATCTAGGAGGTGTCCCAACACAAACAACTGACCGATGACCCTGCCTGCCTGCTTGTCTGCAAGTACCCCATCTGAACTACCCAGGGCTGGGCATGATGAAAAGTGCAAAGTCTCCTTAATTCTGTATATGGCTTTTCTTATCTGTCTTTCTCACTGTAACTATGAACTACAGTAAGCTTACCTATTGGGGTTTTGTCAAGACACTCAAAGTTCATGTCTCAAAGTCTGCTGACAGCCTGTGTGAATAGTGACTCTTTGTTTTGGCACTCAAGTGGAAGAAGATAGGGAGTTTTAAATCAAAGTGTCTGTATATATATATATTAAGAACTGCTATATTTTAAGATTTTTTTTTTCTCCCTGCAGTAGAGTGGATTTTACTTAATACTGCAGCTCACTTCTGGTACAGCGTTAGCATCTTGTGTGTGCAGAATTAAAGATGCTGGGAAAACAGCAGTCTGTGATGTGTGAGACTTCCAGAGCAGAAAAGTACAGCAGATGTATTGGCACAATCCAGAAAGCACCACAGTGTGCCATGCAAAGAGCAGTAATGAATTTCTACCAAATGACCCATGTCATAGTAAAACACTTGGGCTGCTTTCCTGCTGCACAGCTACACTGCTGTAACCTGACTTTTTCTTTCTTTTTATGAGGCTCTCTTTCCTTTATGGGATCTTGCTGAAACAAGATGTATTCTTCTGTTAATGATTTAGCAATCATGGCAATGGTGCTAGTCTGAGCTGTTGCTCTCCATGTCTTTTGGCAGTCTGAAACTACCAAATGAGTACTAGCTCCAGCAGAACAGTGGCTATTAGCTGCCATATTCCAATTTTCTTTCTCTTGAACACCTAACTGTGGTGGTGAAAGAGCACTTTGTCCATCTGTCTTATAGAACTGAAACAGCCAGTGATGTCCCACAGTTACAACAGGCAGCTTATGTATCAAGACCCATGTGCTGGTGTGGGAGAGTAGCTGAAAGCTTGGGCAGGGATGTGTAGAAGGCAGAGTTAGGTGGAAGTTCCTTTGTAAGGGTTTCATCAGCATAGCAAGACTTTACTCTTTGATATTAAGCAAACTTAAGAGCTAAATTTTTAGGGGGGGGAAAAGTAGAGCACTTAACTTCTGGGTAACTAGTATAGGGTCATGCTTGTAGGCAAAATGGAGCTTGTAAGACAAGAGTGTCTTTTATGCCTTGGGATTGATAAACAGCATATGCTTCAAGAAAAATAATCATGAAAGCTTTCAGAAGCACAAGTGCCAAATGTTTTGCAGCACAACTGGTTACCAGCAAAAGCTTGATGTATCCTTGTTGAACAAGTACTTTGACTTTGCAATTTACTCAAGAGATTCCACCCCTATTTCAGAACAGAAAGACCAAAAAAAAAAAAAAAAAGGAAAAAAAGATTTTAAAAAGGTGCAAAACAGCAGTTGATGTTGTAAACTTCATTAAAAGTTTAGATAATAAAAGTCTCAGACCCCAGAATTCATAACTAATTTTTTGAAGGTGTAACCTTTGTAAGGAGCTTTTACATTAAATGCAGGTTTTGACCTATTATTTTTAATGCACTATATTCAGAAGTGAAAAAAAAAAAAAAGCTTTTAACTTTTTTACTGGTTACAGAAGTATACTTAATGTATTATTACAATTTGGGATTTTAAAGCTCTGAGATAATCTTGGGGTATTATATTGAAATAGATGAATAGTTTAGCTCCCTGTTGCTGAAATGTCAGCACATATCACTATCTGTACCACGTATTGCTGATTTGGGCTGATATTTTTGGTATGTACTGGGGTGGTTTTATTTTGGTACTAAAAGCTGAACCATGGATTAAACAAACAAAAAAAAAAATCATTAAAAAAGAAAGCAAGAACAACCCCATCCCAAAACAAAGAACAACCAACCCTGACAGCATGTAAATGTAGCAATTCTCTTTGCATTTATAATTTCAAAATTGGTTCTCTTTGAATTAAGTTCTCTTTGAATGGCTGTTCTGAAAGTCACCCTTCCCATTTAAGTCACCAAGCTTCAGGGTATTGTAACTGCAATTTTTTTTTTTTTTTTTTGGTGGGTTGGGTTTTTGGGTTTGGGGTTTTTTTAATTATTTTTTATTTTTTAATTATTTTTATTTTTTTTCTGTGGTATTAAAACCTTACACAATGGAAATGAACAGTGAATGTTCATGAGAAGACTGTTAGCCAACTCTTGTGCTTCCCTGTAGGGACAGTGCAGGTCTGCACATTCTGTGCTTCACCTGTCTTCTACGGGTTGCAAAACTGGAAAATTTGCACTTTAGGGTGAGTGAGGCTTAATTTTGTAGTTGCAGAATTTTTAGTTTTGTTAAGAAGCAACATCTTTAAAGATAGATGAGAAGGTAGTGACAATTTCCAGATGTGTAGGCATTGCCAGACAAAAAAAAAAAACAAACAAACAAAGTTGCAATGCTGACTTCCATTCTCAGTTTTTGCAGTCTCAGGAAGTTAAGCTTACAGCTTCAGAGCTTTCTGCTCCTCTCAGAGCAATTAATTTAAATGATCTTGTTTCTTTGACTAGGATGACGATCCTATCTGGAAATCACAGAGTCACAGAAACATTCAGGTTGGAAAAGACCCTCAGGATCACCAAGTCCAACTGATAACCCTGCTCCACAAAGTTCACCCCTAAATCCCCAAGCACCACATCCAAATGACCTTTAAACACATCCAGGGCTGGTGACTCAACCACCTCCCTGGGCAGCTCATTCCAATGCCTGACCACTCTTTCTGTGAAAAAATGTTTCCTAATATCCAGTCTAAACCTACCCAGTTGCAGCTTGTGACCCTTTCTTCTTGTTCTATCGCTAATTATCTGTGAGAAGAGACCAGCACCAGCCTCTCTACAACATCCTTTCAGGTAGTTGTAGAGAGCAATGAGCTCTCCCCTCAGCCTCCTCTTTTCCAGACTAACCATCCCCAGCTCCTTCCGTCGCTCTTCATAATATTTATTCTCCAATGAGAGCTTGGGTACATTTTCACAGTGGTCATTAGAAGACCAGTTTTCTTTTAGCTCAATTTGAACACTAAAAGATGCTGAATTGGCACTGTCAGTCTGACATTCTCTAGCCTTGGAACATGCTCTGTAGAGGCCATAAGTGTGCCTGATGCCAGTGTACCCCATTCCAGCTATAAAGGGACCACCTCTGAGGGGAGAAAATAAAGGGAGTGCACCTTTCAACATCACTACAGGGAGCAGGTTTTGGTGCAGCTGTACATTCATTAGGAGTGTGAAATGACCCCAAACTGGCATTTCACAGTACTAGCTTGGAATCTATATAAACTGTTCATGAGATTGATGGGCAATGAGTTGTTTTATTCTACTGAAGAGACAGACTATGAATAAATGCTGTGCAACGTTTAATACAGTATTGCTTTCACACCTGGTCTTCTGATCTACATATAGGCATATCTCCTTACAATAACAGGGGGCTTGTGTTTAAAAAATTCCCTAGAAGCTTAATCTTTCACCTGTTGCCAAGATCTGCTCCCGCTGAAGCCAGTAACAAAGACCTGATTAACTCCCACAGGAAAAAGTCTTCACTCTCACATGGTTATCGTAAAGTTTTAGCAAGCAGGGGAGTCCTGGGTGGTTTTGCCTTTTTTTTTTTTCCTCTGGAGCATTCTCTGCTGGGATCAGAGTGGATGTATCTCAGATTGCAGGTCTAATGTTGGTAAACTGGTCCTAGCACTTGTTCATTTACAGTTAGTGATAGTTTTGATATTCAGATTATCTGAATTCTGCCTTTTTCCTTATTTTTCTTGCCCTACATGAACAGGGTGAATAAGTAGTGTACTATAAACTTGTGTTGGGAGAAGAAATTAATATTTTTTACATATTAGATATGGCTTTTTGCAGTTCTAGTAACAATTTATCTTTCCTGACAATTCTCCATCTCCCTGCTGTGCTGTGTGAAAGCCCAAGGTGTTCTAGCTGTAGAAATCAATTTCAGCGTTATCTGCAGGAGTGCTGCTAATTGTGCCAAATTCATTTTGAGTTGGGAGTTGTAGTGGAAGGCTAGCAGCTTTGGGAATACTGGAATAAAACCACTTGTGTGAAAAAAATAATTGTATGTAGACAGTAGAAACAATGGACTTGCACAGAAGAGAATGTTGCTGCTTGAGCCTTGTAAGCTTCCTCAGAGTAACAGGACCTTAGTTCCTAGTGATCAGATGCCTTCCTTTTTGGTGAGAGTGGAGGTATCTTGGACCTCCAGGCAGAGCTGAAGGGATCCAGATAGGCTTTTGTTCACCCTTATGGTTTTGGCTGCTGTGAGCACACAATGAGAAATGCAAATTTGTCATCATGCACGAATCTGATATTTTTGGCAACCTAAGCCTAAATCCATAAAGAGCAAAATAATTTGTTAATGCTAGTGTTTTGACTTTGCAGCAGTGCAAGTCACTGAGTGGCTTTCTAGATGCTCAGATAATCTCTGTATTTGCCACTCTAACATAGTGAGGATAGATAAACTCACAGTCAGAGAGTGGGGAGGGAAAAGGCAGCAAGAACAGGCAGTAACTAAACTTCTGTGGCCATGCTAACATAATGCTCATGGAGAAATTACAGTGATGTAATTAATGCAGATTTGTCATACCAAGTGTAATCTGTTAGCTTGATGGTGTGCTTATCCCCTAGTGAGTTGCTTTTGGAATGCAAATTCCTTTAAGTTCCAGCAGCTCCAGGGACAAGGAATCCTTTGAGGGACATGCACATGTAGATACTTGGCAAAGGGAGTAAAGAATTAGGAAGAGCAAGGCAAGTGTCTCTGACCTCAGCAGTGTTGCTGAAACTGAAGCCTTACTGTTTACAATTTGAAGCTAATTTGAATCCTCTTGGTTTAGCATCATAGAGCAGATATGCACTTGTTTAGGTTTTGGGAATCCCCTTTTCTTGATCTCCAGACAAGAAGTGAAAGGAATATAGAGATGGGGAGGAGAGTTGCTGCAGGAAGGGTGACAAAATAGCTGTTGCTGTAACTGGTGTGCTGTTGCACTGGGACTTGCCCTGCCCATGTGAACTGCTAGTGCTGTGTCATCAGGAAATTACTATCTGAGGCCCCAATATTTTAAGGCCTCAATTCTGCTGTCATTTCTGCATGGGATGAGCCCTGTGTCTGCGGAGAACCAGGTGGACTTCACAGGATCTGTTTGTGAATGTGAAGCTCTGCCCAGGCAGTCAGCTGTAGAATTGTGTCCTTAACACACACAAATCTGTTGTAGTTATAAGACTGTTGATATTAAGTGTAGTTTGGGTGCCTGTTACATAGCCAAAACCCTTGGTACTTCATTTTTCCCAACTAAGGCATGAGCAGAAGCCCTTTGCTGTACAGCATCTGTGGAGAAAAAAAAAATTAAAAAAAAAAGAAAAAAAGCTAAAAAAAATATTTCACCTATGTCTAGTAAATTAAGGCATGTGATTTTGGTCTGTGGGTCTCACCAAACTTTGCTTGTGTACCTGCCTGAATGTTTTCTTAGATCTGCAGCTATGTCTCAGTGAGAAGGTTGGATTTGTTTTCTTGAGGGGGCACAGTAGGAGCTCTCATCTGTCAGGCTTGCAGGTGACTGCTTGCTGCTGGCCAGGATCATGGGGTGGATGCATCCTCTGCACTTTTATGTGAAGTTGTCTGAAATATAGTGATTAACATGATTATTGGAATACTGTATTTTGTATAACTTAGAACATGTAAATACACTTTTAAAACTAATCTGTTCTATGAAGTAATAAATAAGTGCTTCCATTGTAATATCTGAATATTGTTAATGCTTCATGTAGCTTGATTTGGGATTATATTTTTTCCTAGAGAACTACAGAGATCAAAACCAAGATTGATGTTGTGGAATCCTAGTCTAGTTGTGATGCTTTTTATCAGCAACAACAACAACAACAAATGTTTTAAAAATAATACTGAGCTACTTTAAGCAGAGAAACAGAGAATTTGAAGGAATTAATACTCTTCCAGTCTTTCTTTAACAGTAGTCACTGATTGCATTCATAATTGTACTCACCTCATTAGCTGGAGAGTTGATTTGTGTTTTGTGAGTAGCATTTGGAAAGTGGCAATATTAAATTACTCATAAAGCTTAGTGACTGAGGAGAATGGAAGTTGTTTTGTTGGTGGCTGGGTTTTTTTTTATTTTTTTTAACTGTTCTCTCTTTTGGCTCAAACAGATCTTGTCTCCATCCTTCAGCCAGACTGCAGCAAGTTGCAGTGAACCAGTGAGTGACTGTTGCTAAAGCTCATTTGTAACCTAGGTAGTCTACATCTTTATTAGTTCTATGATGTACATAGATGACACAGCTATCCTGTTGTGGTAGGGACAGAGAGAGAGGTCAAGTGATTAATGACTTGAGGTTTTGCTGAGGGTGTGGTGACTGGATGCTGCACAGCTGGAGCTTTCATCAGCTTTCATGACCTTTTCTATTTTGTATTAAACAAAACAGTGGAGTGAGACTCATGAGCAGTGTGCTAGGAAAGAGGAACACTTGAGTTTCTAGGAGGAGGTGAAATTGATCTCCATCAGCCTTCATCTAAAGAGATTAGCCTGTGATGACACTTTCTCCAGCCATAACATAACTTCTTTGTCTTTAATGCTGTACTGGAGCAGTTTCCTCTCTGGTAACAGCTGTCTGCAGTGTTCCATAAATGACAAAAGCCACAACATCTTTTGTACTGGGCAGACATGGTGACTTTTTTTTTTTTCTTTTTTTTTTTTTCCCCTTTCAGTGTCTCTAGGTTGAAAAATAGCTATGAAACAGCTAAGCTTATGTGCAGGCTACTCAGCAAACTTTATTCCTGTAAAGCTTTTTCAGAGACATACAGGTTTTTTTAGATAGCTTGAGGGAGCTCCTAACTGCTATATTTGGCCTGAAATTCTGTTGCCTCTTGGATAAAAGGTGTTTGGGTTTGGTTTTTTTTGTTTTTTTTTTTTTTTGGCTTCAGATGTGACACTGCTCTGTCCCATTCGTTCAGTGGGATGGATGCTAAATCTGCACAATATTTATATAAGATATAAATCTGATCTTAGTTTCACTGCATGTTAAGTTGTTTAATCTCTTGGATATCTGCTCCTTGAGGTTGTCTATATAATTCCTGTAAATGTAGCTGCTTTTTAAAGCAGGCCATCAAGTGCATTTGAGAACATCCTGACTGAAAGGTTCTGTAGAAAGGAGAGAGATCATAAAGATTGTGAAGTGGCTGGGTAAAAACTGTATTGCCATAAATGTTTTTTTAATTTATATATGAATTTTTTTGGTCCCAAACTGCTTATTTTGTACATAAACCTACACACTCCTGGCAGCTGATGGGTGAAAATAATAAAGGTGCTTAAATCAGCGATCTAATGAGGAAAGGGCATTTCACTGTTGCAGAGTTGGTATTATTTTATATTTCCATTTATTACACTTTTTAAACTGTATAAACCACAGATTTGAATTCTCAAAGTCTTCAGCTTGGATTTTGTGAGTAGTTTAAACCCTCTCACCTCTCTGCTCGTAACTGGTTTTTAAGAAAAAGAAAAGCTTTTGTTTAAAATGTAAAATTTTGACTGTATTGAATTCTGTTAGTACCCTTCCTTTTTAAGAAATAAAATGTATATTCCACTATGCTGAGATGCAGTAATTTTGTTCTCTAGATAGTATAGAGTCATAGAATGGTCTGGGTTGGAGGGGACCTCCAAGGGTCATCTAGTCCAACCCCCTCTGCAGTAAGCACATCCTCGACTAGATCAGGTTGCCCAGAGCCCTGTCGAGCCTCACCTTGAATATCTCCAGGCACAGGGCCCCAAACACCTCCCTGGGCAACCTGTTCCAGTGTTCCACTACCCTCATGGTAAAGAACTTGTTCCTAACATCTAATGTAATAGCATACTGTGTGCTTGTACACCTCAGCTGCCAGCAAAACACCTGCAGTTTGCATTGAAGCTGGGAGTAGCTAAAGCAGCTGATCACCTTCCAGGATTAGATTCTTGCTGTGCTTTTCCTATGTCTTAGGTGTGGTGCTGACAATTCCTTGCTTCCATTATCTGGATTAATTAATGTTAACAACTTCTCAAGGTTTTGGGGCCCTGTGGTGACTCTAGGTTGAGCTGTTTCAAATAAAGGGAGAAATCCTGAGAAGTAATAGTCAGACACAGACACTTTGAGGCTGACAACAGCAACAGAATAATCAGAATTTAGTTTTCTTTCTTTCATGGTAAGAAGCAGAGTCTAGAGTAAATAAGTTTAGACTGAGGACAGCTTTCTCCATTTTTTTTTTTCCCCCATTTTTTGGCCTAAACCTTGACTGTTTGATTCATAATGTTGGTGTGTTTTCTTTTTCATAATGTTGGTGTGTTTTCTTTTTCATAATGTTGGTGTGTTTTCTTTTTCAAGGGGGGTGGTAGGTGAAGCTCAACCTGCTAAGACCTGTATGTCTTCTGTATGTTCACTGCTCCTGGCCAGGAAAAGGCAGCTTCCAGAAAGGGCTGTGTTGACTTTCCTTGGCTCCTTAAAGTCCGTTGTATTTCTACCTGAGGTGCCTGCTCTCATGGAAAAGTAGATCTCTGGTATTTTAGTTTATCTGGAATATTTTAGCATAGAACCTACAGCAAGGTAGAGTTTGTTGGTTCTTTTGTAAGAGGTATCTTGTATCGTTACTGATGGGGGGTGGTTGGAAGGAAATCAATTTCTCAACAGGAGGAAAGGGGGGAAGATAGGATTTCTGATCCAGCTCTGCAGGTAGGGCTTTCATCTACACAGATACTGGATGGCTGTTTCCTGACAATTGAGGAAGAGGTATGCAGGGTTTAGAAGATCTATGCAGCCTGGTCTGGCATCTCATGTGGTTGTTCACAGTCTAATTTGAAACATATCTATGAAGATGACTGCCTGCAGCCTACTGTAGCACAGGAGACAATAAATCCATAGGGTTTAGCAGAAGGAAAAATTTGTGTCAATTTTTTGTCTTCCAGAGCCATGGCATGATTAGTGACCCAGACAATTTGTGTATAAAAGCTAAAACCCTCCCAGTTTAGAAGGAGGGATCTGACCTCTACCATGTGCTGAAGGTCAAGGACTTTACATGGCCAAAACAAGCAGAATTGCAGTAGAAACTGAGTAGATACAAGGATGTGTTGGATCCTTCCAGTGTTATCCAGCCTTACCATGTAATCAGAGAGGTATATTTGGTATCTTCTCCCTGTTGTGATGGCAGCTGGCAGCAGCATGGGTGTTTATTATGCAGTGCCTTCTTTTCAGTGAGCTTCTGTGTTCTCTTGGGTGGGTGTGGAGTGAGTTTGTCAATGTGCTAACTCTGCACATGATGCTACTAGTCGCCTTCCGGGGATTTTGCAGCCACTGAGTGATCTGAAAGATGGCAGTGGGAAAAATGATAACCTCTTACACAATCTCCTCCTTGTTGTGTGCTGGGGGCTGGGGGGGGTCTGCTGACCTCGGGATTTCATTTGTACTTGTTTTCGCTACTCCTGGCTACACCAAATCCACAGATGAGCAAGGAAAGGATTGTGTCTCCTCTCTGGTTTGTAGCATTCTGTAGCAGCAACTGGAACGCTGCACCCACCGAGCTCTTCTGGGTTTTGCTCCTGCTGGTTGTGATTGTTGGCCATTGAGAAAACATTTCAAGTGTCTCATGCGTCCTTCAGGTGATACAATCCTGTTACAGCTGGTTGCAAAAGTGCTTTCAGCCAGCATAGTCTCCACCTGCAGTATGGCACTGGACCCTCTCTGCTCTCCTGGAAGCAGGGGATGCAATGGGGCTAGAGATGCTGTTGTGTAGAGGCTGTCTTCTACCCTGCCCTAGCTGTCCAGCTTGTGATGCTAGGAGGGAGGGCAGGTGAAATGGGAGATCAGTGCTGCATGAAAGACCTGATCACGCTTCTGAGGCATGACAGAGCTGTGGAAGGCAACTGGGAACAAACTGACCAGGGAGTCAGGTAGTTGCAAAAGGGCAATGTGGGACCTCTGGAAAGGGGAGGAGACAGAAGAGACTGGCTTGGGAGGTAGGTAGGTGGAGTATAGAGGAAAGGTACTGGCAGTATTCCAGATGTGGCAAGAGGTGAGTTCATGTACCTTACCCCTTTGGTGCTCAGTCACAAGTTTATGGTCAAACTGGCTCTTGGATGCTCTAATGCTGAAATGTGCTTCCAGCTGGCAAGAGCAGGCTCAGCACCCCACCCCCAGCTGACCCCTAGAGCAGCCAGCCTTTGAGCCAGATCCCTGGGCATGCTCCTTGGTGACAGTTTAGTGGCAATAGATGGCACAGTGCACTGCCCTGCTCCAGACTTTGTGCTGAGGGTGTGCCCTGTGCTGCAGTGCTTCTCAACCCACTTAAGCCTGAGAAGGTTGCCTGTGACTCCCAAACAGCAAATGTTTCATCCAGCTTTAATCTTTGTCACCAGTCAGCCAGTGCATTCATTTTATCCTACTGGCTGCTTACTTGCACCTAAGGCTTTATATGCTGTCTATAAATGAACAATCCATAGTTTGAGAAGTAGCCTCCTCCATTCTAGGTTCCCATACTGCCTCAATCCAGCAAGCAGCAGGTGCTCTAGTGTACAGCTCCTGCTTGGAAAACTGCTGCAGCCCAGGAAAAGGTGCCCTTTCCAAATCCTTCTCACCCTGAAGCTACAAGACTGCAGGCTTACTTCAGGACACCTGCTGCCTGGTGCATCACAATCTGTGAGATCAGGGTCAGTGGCAGAGCTGAGAGCACATGACTTAGAAATGGCTTCACCACAAGGAGATCTCAGAACTCTTTGCACTGCCCAGGCCTCCAAAGTGTCACCTGAGAAAGGAAGAGTATGTTTGGGGTGTGCCACCATTGGAGGGGGGGTGAGGGCAGCCTCCCAGTCAGGCAGAAAGCAAATCTCCATCAGAGCCTAGACCTGGGTGATGATGCTTGGGAGAGGAGGGCTCTGTACAGTGCCCAACAGGGTGTCCAAAGCACCATCCTGTGTCCTCAGGCTGGGGCAGTGCCTAGGCAGCAGATAGCTGGTGGGGGCCCACATCTGAGCAGTGCTGCTGGAGGCTTTGGCTGTTTGCAGCCCCTATGTTTTTGAAGGAAAACGATGTTTTGTGTTTATGCTGCCGCTGAGCTCCAGGAGTTCAACATAACCACGGGCACGGTGAGAAGTGGTGGCTGCAGGAGCTGGGGACTACCTCTCCTGTCCATGCAGCCAGGACACAGTTGAGTGTTCGCTCATGCCACTTAGGCAGGGGGACATCGCCCCTCTGGCTTAGCATCATGCACCTTGAAGCCTCCTGTGTGCCACAGACAGGGCCGCTCGGGGCTGAAAGGAGGCGTTTGAAGCTCTTTGGCCTTCCCTTCCCAGCTACTCCCGGCCTCCGCACCTGGGTGCCTCGCAAGCGGGGTACCGCCACTCGGCGTGGCCCACCTTGGCCCCGGTGGAAGGCAGCGGGCAGACCGGCACGGGCAACACCGCCCCGCCGGCCGAGCTCAGCCTCTGCTGGCGCAGCCCCGCAGGCCTTTTGTCCGCCCGGCGGCAGCCACCGGCCGGGCTCCTGCCGCCTCTCCCGGGGGCTGCTGGGATGCGCATTCCCGCGGACGCCGCCAGGTGGCGCTGCGGAAGCGTGCACCGCCCCGGCCGGGCCCGCGGCCGTCGGTCCGGACCCGGCGCTTTGCCGGGGCGGCGGGGCCGGGGCGGGGAGGCTGGGTCGCGGGCCGCCACTTCGGCGCTAGGCACGGCTGCCTTCCGCTTTCTGCCGCTCGGCAGCGAAGCGGACATCGTCTGCGGAGGAGGGAAGACGTGGAGGACCAGCCGAGGGCCAGAAGCGGGGCAGGGATCAGGACGCGATCCGAGGGGTTTGAGTGGGACACAGTCGTGGCCTGCGAGTCACCTGTGAGAGATCCGGGACGGAGGACGCTTAGCCGTCCTGCTGAGAAACGTGCTGTCCTCTGATGGATCCCCACAGCCTCCCGGGCTGACCCCACCGCAGCCCTAACCAAGGCTCCCACTTCAGGACAGCTTAGCCTGGGGCTCTGCCCAGCTACCCTTGGCACTTGGGTCTGGCAAAAATAGCTGGCATGGCAGTCACGGGGCTGAGAATCTTGTCACAGCAATGTGATGCTGTGGGCTCCGTGCCACACAGAAACACAGGCCTGGGACTTCTGACTCCTGCCCTTTTTACCACACACCATAGTGTAATGCCCAAATCAGGACACGTAGAGACCACACATAGGGAATGTCCTGACCGCTTCGGCCTGAGAGCACCCCCTCACCTCCCCTGGCAAAGCTGCACGGAAGCCTAACGATCCAAACACAGCAGAGGGAGCAAGCAGGGTAGAACGGAGGTGTCTCTAGCGTCCCCGAGGTCCTGCAATAGGGAAAATGCAGCCAAGGAGTCCCAGAAGGGCACTGCCTCACAGTGAACAACAACTCAAGCTCCCCAGTTGCCCTAGCTCACCAAGCCCAAGGGAAATGCCTTTCTGGGCCTAGAGCTGGCTTTGTCTTAAGCCTGTGAGCAAGTCAAAACACACCCAAAGCATGACTAAGAGCAGCAGGAGTGGCCCAGTTCCTCCTCTCTGCTTCACTCCAGCCCTGTGGCTAGCCCTGGCCAGAGAGGTCACAGAGATGAAGGAAATGAAAGAATTTCCTAAAAACCCAGAAAGAAAAGAGGTGACCTCTTCCTTGCCTCCTCAAAGATCTGGGAGGACCCCTGAAGCAGAATAATAACATGTAACCTAATGAGAATGCAACACACTGAGGTTTCATCTCTGTACCAATCCTGCTGGGGAGCAGCTTGGGGAACATGATTGCAAGCTTTATTTCAGACATGTATGGCTCATTCTGAGCTCCCTTCTCTCCTGCCATGCAGTGACTACCAGCTGGCTGGATCTCTTACCAAATTAGGCTTCTGCTGCCCACCTTCCAGCCTGACAGGCTGTCACTGAAGTTTATACCTTGTCTAGCTAGGGACTTCTTTATAATTTTTAGTCTAAATATATTTGTGATCCAGATGAGCCTCTAGAAGCATGAATTAGACTTTTGCCCTAGCATATATTTATGATGCATAGATCCTGTCCTCCTCTCAGCCTCTCCTGGTTTTAACAAGCTGCACTCTCACAGTGGCCAGTCACAGGCCTGCTCTGTACCTGCTGCAGATCAGCTCTATCCTCCCTGAGGAAGGATATCTAGAGGAGCATCCTCAATGCCTGGAGAAGTGGTGGCTCATACTTGTTCTCTCCAGACAATTCACTGATGGGTATATCCTTGAATAGACTGATTTATGAAGAGACAAAGTGGCAGCACATGGGCAATGTCCATTCACTGCCTGTCTTCTTCCATCTCTCCAGCTTGAGGGGCTCCTGTCTTACAGCTTTCTGGGGCAAAACACTGCATATTCTGATACCTCTCCCTTCCCTGTGACTGACACTGCCTCTCTCTTAGCCACTTCCTCACCTGCCTTGCTTGTCCCTTGCTGGTCCCCATGCCAGCAGCATTCAGTGGGAGATGAGACACTGTGGAGTCCCCTGCTCTGGTCTGTCTTTTGCCCTTGTTCTGAGGGACAGGGCTGTGCTGGGTATCAGGTTTCTGCAGAAGAAGGCAGGGTTCTTTCACCCCCTCGAGAGCCCTTCCGCTTTGCTCTGAGGAATTGTGATAACCCTGCGGCTCAAAGAGGAGGGAATGACCTTTCTAAAGTTACAGGGAGAGGCTAGGGGGAGGAGAAGGGGCACTGCAGGTCTTGCCGGCAAGCAGGACCATGAGAGGTGAAGGAGAGGACGTCAAGGGCGTGCTGATGGGCAAGGAGAGCAGGAATAGCATGTGTCCTCTGTGCACCACCAGCCCCGAGCTGAGGTGCTGCATGTCCCTCCTTTGCTCAGGACCACTTCAGCAGAGCCCAGCAGTAGTGGTTGGCTCCTTGGCCTGGACATCCACACAGCCTGGCTGGAGCTGTGGGGAAGAGCTGGAGAGGGAGGGAGGGAAGGAGATTTAAAAATAGTTCTCATCTCATTTTTGCAGCTGTCATTCACGGGTGCGTAAGTGAGCCCGAGGCCTCCCAGCTCCCGTACACACTATGCCTTACATAATGGGAGACACACAGGCACTGCTCCAGGCCGGGAACAGGCAGGGACGTGACATTTATGCTGCTCTGCCAAAGCTGATGAGCAGCTCCCGGGAGCCCAGGCTCTGGAAACAGCCTCTGGGCTGCAGCTCGCAGCTCGCGTGGCTGGCAGGGGCAGCCCAGCTGCAGCTGTGGGCTGGGGAAGAGGTGAGGGAGAGCAGGGTGCAGGCCAGAGGCAAAGGCTGTCCTCTTGGTATGGGCTGCGGGCAGAAATGGGGCAGGAGATGCCAAGCTGCTGTGGTGCCTCTGGGGCAAACAGCTGTGGGAAGGGATGAGAGGCTGTGGAGAGGGCTGGGGGAAATGCCACAGTAAGCCCTCAGGAGTTACTGTTCGCCAGAGGGGAAGGTGTAGCTGTAGGTGGTGAAGGAGGGGTGCAGAGATGGCACAGGGAAGTGAAGGAGGACAGAGGCTCTAATCTTCTTGGGGAGGATTAGAAACTGGGAAGGGAAGAGCAAAAGGTGTGGGAGGACAGGTTTGAGAGAGGGGGAAAGGGACAGGCAGTGCATGGAGGGACAGTGCTGGAGGAACTTGGGTGAGGAGGAGGCTGAAGGGTCTGAGTGGATGATGAGAATTTTGAGAGGGAGGTAGGGTGAGAAGGGCAGTCCTGGGACCAGTGAGAGTGGTGGAAACAGAGGGTGATTCAGATGCCTGAGGAAAAGGTGAAGCTCCATCTGAGCCATGAGGGCTGCCTGGCAAACAAAAGGTCTGCCTTCCCGGTGCTACCAGCCAAACACTGCAGAGGGCAAAGGAGTGCTCCACGCTGTGCTCGGGCACTGCTCCCACATGCCTTTGCATTACCTCTGGAGCCTCCCTGAGCTCCAGAAACTGCTGACTCGGAGACATTCCAGAAGCAAGAGGCTGCACATGTGGCAACAGGTCAGGAGGACAGAGCTGGGCAGTGTTAGGGAGGCTGCCACTTTGTACCTGTAAGCCTCAGCCTCCCAGCCTATCTCATCTAGAAAGATTTCCACCCCTCCCACCTTCTGGCCAGGAACTGAGCCATATGTCTGCTCACTGTAGGATTCTCTCTTCTTCCAAAGATCATTGGCTTTCATGCTTTGTATGCCAGCAGCCAGACTGCCTTGGGTAAGGCATGAGTCATGGTGGTGTGGTTATTTAAAGTGTGTCTTCTGAGCGCCCGCCACGTGCCTGTGCTGCGCGGGCTGAGAAAGAAAGCGCAGTCAGAACACAGAGTTTGCAGGCAGAGGGTTGGCTGCTGAAAGAAAAGTTGAGACCTGTTCAGTTTCTCTTGGAGAAAAGGCAAATCTTGGCACTTTTCAGCAGCTTCCCCCCTCGTCCCATCAGTGGGGAGAACAATGCAGCTCATCCCAGTCTCAAACGGTGCTGAGCTATTTCCATAACCACAAACCACCCATACGTCACTGTGTTGGCACCTGGGGGTTTGGAAAGCCTGGGGCTGGTTTGGCAGCCATGCAGCCACCTGCTGCAAAGGAGGCATCACCTGGAGGCACGGGGATGGTGCTGGGATGATTCTTGGGTTCTCCTGGTGCTGGAGCAGCAGTGGGTATCCAACCTTGAAACTTCATGCAGCTGCCCAGAGAGGTGGTGGAGTCACTGTCCCTGGATGTGTTTAAAATAAGACTGGATGAGGCACTTAGTGCCATGGTTTAGTTGATGAGATGGTGTTGGGTGACAGGTTGGACCTGATGATCTCAAAGGTCTTTTCCAACCTGGTTGATTCTGTGATTCTGTGATTCTTATATACTTCTAATAAACGTTGGGGAAATGAATGTCAGCCAGTTAATATTTATGGCATATTCTAATTACTATGTGAGAATGCTTTCCATTAGGAATGACATTCCTAGAGCAATGAGTAAGTCCCACTCTATGTCCTCCCTGGCTCCACATCACTCAGCCGGACCTGCTGTGACGCTGCTGGCCTATGAATGAGACCAGGCTCAGGGAAGCTCATTCTCCCCCCTGCACCCTACTGGCACTGACTGAGGTCTTGGGCACACACTGTGCTCAGGATGAGCCACTCATCCTGCCCCATGGAGTAGAGGTAGTGACAACCACTGGCCCTTCACCTTGTGCCTTGGCAAGAGGTTTGAGGGATTGCTGCTGGCCAAGCTGACGCAAGACCAAGCACTTCTAGTGTGTGGAAAAGGAGGCATTACTGGTGAGAGTGGTGTTTGCATTGGCAGTCAGTGGTGAGGAGCTGAAAGAGCAGAGCTTTGCAGGGGCACCATGTGCAGGTCAGCTAGACAGAAGATCTCAGCTGTGTTTCCCTCTATGTTTTCCAACCCTTCTCCAGAGGCTGGCTGCTTCTGCTGCCTCTTGTGCAGGCCTGGCTCTGCATTAACCTCTCAGGATCTTTGATAGGGGTTGCAATGCCTCCTTGAGCCCAAACAGGATCACTTTTCACTCCTGTAACATGTGTCATTTAGCTTCAAAATGTCACAAAAGGTATCAGGCAAGATATTTTTGCTAATTGCTCATTAAGCATTTCCAGAAAAAGCCACAGTCATCGTTTCCAAGACAGCAACAGCAGGGCAGAACTGTGCCAGGTATGGGACCTGTCCTTTCCAAGCCCAATTCCTTTCTCCCTCCTTTTTCTAGGCTGTTAGAGGGCTGCTGTCTTTCATCTCTCCCTTTGTAACCTCCTTGGTCTTCCCTCTTTCCATGTTATTTGCTTTCTGTGCTTAATTCTTCTCTTGACTGGACATTGATGTTCACATGTCTTTTGCTCTGTTCTCTTGCTTGTCCTTTTGCCTCTCCCTGCACTGCCTCATCTCTCTCCCCCTTCATTCACCAGTCAGTGGTGGCCACTAGCCAAAGCAGTGCTGGAGCTGTCAATAAAAGAGCCCTCCAACTCCTACAAACCATATTACAGCCCCAAACACAATTTCTGCCCGAGACCGTGGGCTCCAAGCCATCTGTGGCTTGAACCTCTCTCAGCTAAGCCCTCCTCCTCCGCAGCTCCACCACACCAGACCTCTGCTACTTGTTGCTGCAGCTGTAAAAGCAGGGACTGACACAGCAGGGGAGGGATCCTGGCTGCTGAGACACGTGCTTCGTGCACCAGCTCTCCCGTTAATCTACATCAGGCCACACAGGCTGATCTTTATTGCCTGTCTTCCCTCTGCTGCCTCGAGTGCACATGTTGCAGGGCCCTGCACACTTTGGAACCATCACTGCAGTGGTGGGGACACACTCAGGGCTGTGGTCTGACCCCCGAATAACAAGCACCAAGCTTGTAGTTTCTTCACCATCTTCTCGTTTAGAGGATATGTAGAGGGCTGAGAACAGAGAGCAACAGCTGCAAAATTACACAGTGCATGAAGAAATATTTACATGAGGAATGGTACAGCGTTGGGACTTCGCTTCCCATGGCTGAGAATGTTACCCTGATCTTGAGCAAGGCCACACTGAGCTACCAGCCTGTTTGCAAGCTGGGACATCTTGGTCTTGCCAGGTGTTAAGCCAGAAAAAAAAAAAAAGATGATTGCTGGAAACAGCAGCAAGCACTTGGGAGCTGGGGCCATGCTCTGTGGATGGCTTTGAACCGATGCTCAGGCTGGGTGATGGGTAGCCTGGAGCTGCTTTCAGGTGGGATGATAACCTGATACCTTGACAATGATGTCTGGTGAATTAAGTCCTGTGGTGGTATTTTTGTAATAGCAGAGCTGTGAATTGCAGCTTCCCAGCTAAATTGCACTTGAGTAATGCTCTCATGACTTGACTATCTCCCCAACATTTTAATTAGTCATCTCTGCCTTCCCTACTGCCACACGGTATTAGTACAAAATTATTGTTATTAGTACAAAATGGCTGCCCTGACACCCACTGTCACACAGCTCAAGACAGGGCTGTATTTCAGCGGTCTTGAAGGTGTTTTTTGGAGCCATTGGGGAAAAAAAAAGGCATCAACTTAGTGGACACAGACCCAAACCCAGATCTTTTGCCCCCTTTCCTTCACAGCTCACTTAGGAGCTGACACTCCCGGGCCATAATAGTCCTAATGAAGTCAACTCTCATATTGAGCACAACAGAAGCAGGAGCAGGTCCTGGGGAAAAACAGCAACGAGAAGAACTTGGGATGGGAAAGATTCAGGCAGCTTGTATATCCTGATAGAGCACTGGAACAGGCTGCCCAGAAAGTTTGTGGAGTCTCCTCCTCTGGAGACTTTCAAAACCCACCTGGATGGGTTCCTGTGGGGCCTCCTGCAGGTGATCCTGCTTCAGCAGGGGGGTTGGACTGGGGGATCTCAGGAGGTCCTTTCCAAACCCTAACATGCTACGATTCTGTGATTCCTCTGTGCACATAAGCAAGGAGAGCTACACCTGTAGTCCTGCATTACACAGAGTACTGCAGGAGCAGTTTGTACTTGTAGATGACACAGTGTGGTGATGGCAAAAACCTCCCTCCCTTTTGGCCTGGGCAATTATGCCATGCTCAATGTTTCCATTAGTAAATGATCTGAATGACGACATTAGGTAGCTCCACATAATCCTGTTTGCCTACAAAGAATATACAAACTCCTGCAAGCACAGCAGGAGCCAAACTGCATCCACAGCTTCTTTGGATATAGCTCTAAGCCTCTTTTCAACCAGTTCTTCAACTTGATGTGGAAAAATCTCCTCAAGCTCTTGCTGCATGTCAGGTTACGCATTCTTCACTGCACTGCCTGTACACTTCTCCTTTCCCTTGCCACTCTTCAGTCTTTGCTCTCCTCCCTCCCAGCTTCCCTCCACACCTTTGCTTTGGGGTGAATAGTTGCCAGGTGCCTCAGGTCATTGTGGTAGCCATGCAGTGCAGGGATTTGGCAATACAGACCCATCTTTCATCAGACCATGACATTGATGTCCCTCTAGAACCATATTGCATCAACATGCATGGTGTGTCAATGCCCCATTGCTGCTTTGCTTCTGATTAAACACCTCTGAGGTTTAATGAGTTTTCCTCATGCTATAAGCCAGTGGTCATGGGTATGGTCACTGCAGTAATCTCAGGAAAATTCTGGACATCCAGGGGGGAGTGGCAGAGCCAAATGCAGCTGCGACATCCTTCAGAAGCTGAAGGGTGTTTTGAAGACTTTCATAAAGCAAGAACTTGCAAAACCTACCATCCCAGCTGGTCAGCAGAGACTGGTCTCAACAAGCTGTTCAGAACAAGCTCCCCCCATCTCCAGCCATGCTTCTGCAATCCTCATATCTGCCACCTGCTCTGTCATTAGCTCTTGGGCCATAGCCAAGTACATGGCAACACCTGAACTACTAATTGGGCTATTGCAGCAGTGCTAACAGAGCTGGGACACCTCTGCCAGCCAAACCACCTGGTCCAAGATGCACCAGCATGCAGCCAGTGCCCTCATTGTGCTTGGAGCCCCCCTGCCCCCTGTAGCAGTGATGGAGTCCCCCAGCTATGTGCCATCTAGGTGTTTTTGCAAATGTAAAATGAAGGGCAGATGTTGCCAGGCAGGAAGGGCATGTGTGGGAAGAGAAGACCAGGAGGAGCTGTGGGGGGAGAATCAGCCCAGGTGAATGGCCTAGGAGGAATAGGTCCAGCTGGAGGCAAAGGTACTACAGGGGGAGATGTGGCTGATTATTGTTGGTAGAACTCTCCCTTGCACCCTGTTGGTGGCTGCTATTTGCTCCCAGCATCAGCCACAGCATTTAGGGAAAATAATCAATTGGTATAAGGAAGAGAGAGAGGTAAGGGAGAGGAATAGGCTGGGGCTCTAGAGAAGAGTGCTTCCCAAGTTCCCAAGGTGGATAAGTTCCCATCAGGGAATACCAGCACCCATGGTGGCACTAGCTGGTCTCATTGCCAGAGAGCAGAGAAACATTTTTCACACTCTTGGAGTCTTCCTATGGTCTGTAACATCAACCATTACAGAGATGCCATTGCATCAGTTCACCTTCCCTTCTAGCCTGCTTGCTGAAGAGCATCTGCAAGGAAGAGCAGACAGGCTTAGCATGAGCATTTAACTGCCTAAGCTCCATCCTGCTCTGCTTGGCAAGGTGTGAAGAGGCCAGCCTCCACCCAGCACAAGCAAATGCTTTGGCAGGGCAGGCTCCAGGCGGGAGTGAAGCCAGCTGTACCCCTGGGCAGGAGGCTTTTGCGTGGCTGTAAGGTGGAAGCCACGGCCCTGCAGCCTGCTTTGCTGGCAGCAGAGACTGGAAAGCCAGCACTGCCACCACAAGATGAGTAAGATCCTGCCAAGTGACAATTAACTCCAGAAGGAAATGTAGCTCCCTCCAGGAGCAGCAGTTACTAATTCCCCCATCAATGTCTTCAGGTGAAGAAGAGGGCAACCAACAGCCTCACCAGGCATGGGAAGAGAAGAGCTCTCTGTGCATTCAACTTGCAGGGCAGTGGCACAGCCTGTGATGAAGACCCTTCTCTGTCTGCAGAACTTGCTGGGAGAGAGGGCAAAATTAAAGGCAGTGAAGAAAATGGGGGAGCCTGAACAGAGTTCTAGCACAGAAGAATGCCTGGGCAGGGTTTGTTTTTGTGAGTTCACAGCCAGTGCTCTGCACCCAGTTCTGTGGAGGTCACACTGGATAACACCAGCCAAACAGAGTGACCCTCCCTTTTACCTCCCAGGCTGTGGAAGCCAGGAGACACCTTCAGCCATTTTCTGGGAGCTTTGCCACACCACTGAGGTGACTGGGGTCCTCCAGCAGGGTCCTGTGGTATTGCTTTTGTAGTTTCCTCATGGTGATGGGCAGCTCCCACCAGTTGTTGCAATCCTATTTGGGCAGAGCAGCTTGGGCAGAGCAGGGAAGTCACTTGCACAACTTTGCAGGACGCTCCAGGTATGTTAAAGACGTCCAGCCCTGACTGGTTCTGGACAATGAAGCTCTACTGGCCAGGCAAGGGAAGGGTCAGCACAGCAGTTACTAACACAGATCTCCACTTCCTAGTGATGCTTTGCAGATTACTGTTGTGGTCCTCAAATGACCTTGTTCAACCAGTTTATCCTGCTTCCCAGGAACGCTCAGTGACAGGGGGCAGAGACCAATCTGGTGCTGCTGGTAGACACTCCAAGTCCCCACAGCAGCTCTTAGGAGTTGCTGTGTGTGCTTAGTTGAGTCAGCACTTCTGTCTCTGGCATTCTACTAGGGCCAAGGTTGGATGGACTGAGGTCCTTTTGTAGAATTTTAAGGTGCACATTTGGGAACCCTGGAGGTTTGTCTTAAAAATACAAAGCAGGCAAATCTCCTCAGCTGTGACGTTTTCTGGGTGCTGGATATCTGTGTGATGAAGAGATGTGGTCAGTGGCTTTCTCCTACCATAAATGCCAATCTAATGTGACTTTGATGGAGTGCATGCTGTTCAGATGCTGTATTACTCTGTTTGCTATGGAGCTATCACGTCTGTAAGCATTACCTTTGGGAAGGTTTCTACTTCTGTTGTTCAAAGAATTCCCCAGAAAAAGTTATTTTTCCATGGAGAAAAATAATGTGTTTCAGAGCACTGTGCCTTTGGGGAAGAAAATAACTCCAAGATTAAAACCAAACTCTGTGTTAGAATAAAATTATCTTTCTTATCTGGCTTTGTATTGACCAGTTAGTCTCAACAGTGAAGTTTCTAGTCTGAAGGACCAAGTGAAGTCTTTCTTGCATGGTTTTCTACGCTTGATTTGTGCTGTGATTCACAGCCTGGAATATGGGAAAGTTTCTTTGCTTATGTTTCCAAGAATCAGCAATTTGTGGTTCCCCATGCTGATGTGTTAGCACTTAGGCTGTAGGTTACAGCAGTCAATGCCCTGTCCAGCAGCCACTGCTTACACAGCAGGACTGCTCTCCTTGGCAGCACTGGGCACCTTCAGCTCTGCCTTGGAGCATCACAGCCCACCTGTGTCCTTGCCATGTTTATTTTGTTGGAGCCTGTTTGTGTCTCATTTTGTTAAGCCCTTTCCCTTCCTTGCTGGATGACTGGTAATGACTGGTGTGGCTGTGGTGGATAAGGTGCTGTAAAGGGTTAACAGCCTCTGCTTGCTTCCACATAGAAAGTGAGGGAAAGTAACATGAAAAACTCTGGGTTGAGATAAAGAGTTCCCCCAACCTGTCACTATCTTGTCCTGCACCATCTCTCTTCCCATTAGGAGCAGCTCCCAGGGTGGATGGGGTCTGTGATGCCACCCCTGGCACCCAGGGTCCCCAGGAGCTGCAGCCCCTCCCTGAGCTTCAGCATCCTGATGTCCAAGCTGGAGGCAATGGCAGCACTATGATTCACAGGCATCCTGCAAGAGCTGGTTGTGTCCCCAGAGGGGAACCACCACGTCATGACCAGCCCAGAGGGAGAGTCAGAGGATGATCGCACAAGAGTGTGACACGTGAGGAGCTGGGCATTGATGGATGGGTGACACTGGGCTGTGCTGCCCAGGAAGGAGGCCTGTGCAGCTGCTGCCCAGGAACATCTACTGTTTCACTGGGTGGTGAAAGAAGAGGGAAGCTCCAGCCTCCCTCCAATGTTTGCACCTGTGTGTAAACACCTCAGATGTCCCCAAGCTGCTGTCCTCCTTCCCTCTGCTCCTCAGTCCTTCTCTGACTTGTCATCATGGTCTTCCAGACACCTCTGCTGATCCCTTCCCCTGTGTTCTCTGCCATGCTGTCATTCTGTCCCCTCAAGGATGTAAATCCCAGTGCTCCTCTGGCAGACGAGGTCTCTGCCCCTCACCCACCCCCCTGTGTCCCTTGCCCCTCTCTTGCCCTATGCACGGTGCGAGTGCTTGCCTCTGCAGCAGCAGGCACAGGCTCTGCAGTTGATGCCTGTGCATCATGCCAGTTGCTGTGCAGAGGTGCTGGGCACGGGACAAAAGGCAACTTCCATAGATGTTGGAAAAGTGCCAAGGCCTGCTGAGACATCACTCAGGCCTCTGCAGGAGCCCAGAGCAGCAGGTGTGGACACTGAACCTGAGTGCAGGAAGATCAGGCCAGGCAGGAGCAGCAGTTGCTGAGAGAAGTTCCACAGGCAAAGCCAGGCCCATGGAAGAAGTGTGTCCTGATGCAGCGACATTGCTCCTTGCCCTCTCTACACATCACCTTGTGCAGGTCTTTTTTGGTTCTCTTTCCTGATGAAAGCCCCAGCTGCACCTTCTGCAAGCAGCTTCTGGCTGATTCACTGAAAGGAAAACTTCGTCCTTGGTGGAAACACCCTGCTGAGTGGGAGGGACATGCTCCCTCCCAGGGATCTGCTGCTTTCAGCAGTCAGGATGCACCAACAGCGTGCAGGCTGAGCCAGGCCAACAAAAATAAGCAAAAAAAACCCTTAGCTAGGTCCCAGCAACTGTGGACTAACGTGTGGACCACACTCACCTCCTCAGCCTTTGGTGAGGAGGGAGCAACTTCCCCCATGCCTTCACCTGCACCATTCCTTGCCCCTCCCTCAAGGCAAAGCTGCAAAACTTGACCCTGAACTTTCTTTGGAGAGACCTTCTTTTCCCAACCTACTGCCATGCCCCTGAGGGTTTCTTGAGGGAATAAAAAAAAAAAAAATCCCATGTCCATCCTCAGCACACACACTTGACATGCTGGAGTCACTTTTGCCACTGGTTGTGTCCCCAGAGGGGAACCACCACTGGCAAAAGAAGAGGAGACTTAGAGGGGACCTTATCACTCTCTACAACTACCTAAAAGGAAGTTGTAGTCAGGTGGGGGTCAGGCAACTTGTGACAGGACAAGAGGGCATGATATGAAGCTGCACCAGGTTGGATATTAGGAAGCACTTCTCACAGAAAGGCTGATTAGGCACTGGGATGGACTGCCCAGGGAGGTGGTGGAGTTGCCATCACTGGAGGTCTTTAAGAAAAGATTGGATGTGGCGCTGGTGGCATAGTTTAGCTGATGTGGTTGTGATGGTTTGAAACTGTCACACTGACACAGTGGTGGTGTTAGGTCATAGGCTGGACTTGGTGATCTCAGAGGTCTTTTCCAGCCTCAATAGTTCTGTGATTCTCTGAATGGCCACACAGAAACTGTCCCTTCACTGAGTAGCAAACTCAAAAGAACCATTTGTGCCATCCAGGGCTTATCCTTCACCAGGGCATCACTCTGTGGGGCTGTGGGGTTGAAAGCTTCATCCTTCAGCAGCCTTACAAAAAGCAGAGCAGGTTTCTGGAGGTGACAAAGCAGGCGGCAACACAGGCAGCAGCAGGGGGGACAGTGGAAGAACAGCTCTGCAAGGGCCAGGGCAAGCGTGTTCCCGGCCGTGTTTGAATTGGACGCTGGCCATAGAAACCAAAGGAAAAAGCAGAAGGTCTGGGAGGCAGCTAACCTTGGCCACAGGCGGCCCCTGGGCTGGTGCCTGGCCGCAGGCAGGGTGGGAAGAACTGGCCGTCCCTCCACGGCTGTGGCGTCAGCCTCGCCCCTCGCCCCCGCCGGGGCTGCCAACAGCGCGCAGGGCGGCAGCCACGTGAGAGGGGAGCAGGTGGCACTGGCAGGAATGCTCCTCGGGGACGCCAAGGACTCGGTGGGTCCCGGCCCCCCCACCAGCGGTGATTTTCCACCTCCCGGTCCTGGCGCATCGGCAAAGGGCAGGGTGCGGGGAGGCACCGCTGTGGGTGATGCCTGTGCCGTGTGTTATTCAATCCCCGTAATCTCGAGTCTCCCCGGGGCTCGGGGGCAGCAGGAGACGCTCTGCTGCTGCAGCAAACTTGGGCTGTTTGGCAAGGCCTGTATCTGAAACACAGTGCAGGGCATGGCTGCCTTACAGACAGCTTTTCACGCTTTCCTAAGGCTTTCCTTCAGCTGCCAGCCCACTCCCTCTCCCAGAACATCCCGACTCCTGTCAGAAACTGCTGCTGTCACAGACTGAAAAGCTCAGCGCTGAAGCATGGCATTTTCTAACCAAACTCTCTCCTCCTTTGGGGTGGGAGCCTGCCTGCTCGGTGACTCAAGTTGCAAGTTTCCTTCTTAATAACGGAGTCCCCAGTGACGAGTGTCTAAACAGCACCCCACGCCCCTGGCTGTGGAGGTTTCAGGAGACAAGTCCCATCTTCTTGTCGTGACTTGCTGGAGCACCCTATCTGGGGACTGATTTGGTCACTGCCCAAGCACCCGGCAAATATTCCCACACCCAGGCACCACCCCACACCAGCCAAGTTCTGGCACCTACTTTCCTCTCTGAAGGCTGACAAAAGGGCAAATCCCCACATACTGCTTCCAGGCGAGTGTTTCACCTCCCCACACCCTTCAGGCTCCCCGAGACAGCAAATACCTCAGGAGGAACAAGTCTATACTAAGCTTTGCCCTAATCTCTGCCCAGGCTGCACAGTTATCAGCTGTAAACCAACTCCAGGCCCAACTGCTCCGCGTACCTGTGCCCAAAAAGGCAAAGACTCTGTGCCTCCCCACGTCACAGCTGAGCAAATGCAGGGCAAGGATCAGGAGAGCACACACTCACCCTGGATTTTCCATTTCCAGAAACATGTCTAAGGGCAAGAGTTTGCTCGTGCTTTAGATAAACGATTACAAAGGGTTTGAGACACAAAGGGGAAAAATAGTTTTGTTGCTTAGCAGAGTGTGACGGTCATGTGGCACACAGCAGGCACGAGGAGCAACCCAGCTCCCAGGGCTTGCAAAGCCAAGGGCAATGCTGCCCAAGCTCTTCCAGGAAGAGATTCAGGCCAGAGGGAGCTAGCACCCGGTACCAGGTCCCCGTTCGATTTCCTCAAGTACATTCAGAGCAGCGCCCTTCAACAGCTTTTTAAGGAGGCAGAGCAGGAAGCTGCAGCAGAGCAGTGGGGCTGGAGAAGCTGGGTCACACACCCATCCGGCACACGTGAGGCCAGGCAGGCATTCCAGCATCTTTCTCAGTGCAGGGAAGCCTTCTCATCTCGTTTTGCTAAAGAGGAGCATCTCCCTCCAACAAATCCCGCTTAAAGATGAGCAGCCAGAGGTTAGAAAGAGAAACAAAAATCAGAGTTTCAGCATCACTGCTTGTTCTCAAATCCAGCCTCGAGCCCACCCTGATAGGGGAAAATCACCTTGAATGAACGTTCACAGTAGTGAGGGCATGGCCTGCTGCATGAACCTTGAGGCTTCCTTTGCTTCCCAGGTACCCCAGCTGCCCATGGATAAATGCAAACTGGCTTGCAGGCCCTGAGGGGAATACTGATAAGGAAGAACTCTCCCCATGAAGAGCAGCCTTTCTGCAGAAACTGCTGCTGGGATGGCTTTCCCCACCCCACACTGACACCAGACAGATCCCAGCCCAGCTCTGCAGGCAATGGCCCTGGCGAGCTGCCGCAGAACCTGGGTATTTTAGGAACTCTGCTGATTGATTGAAGGCCCCCACAAGGCACCACGTGCCCAAGGCAAAGCGTCCAGCTCCCTCCTCTCACCCCCGGAAGGAGGGCCAGCTCTGCCCCCTCTCTAGGGAGCTGAATCATGGCAGCACCCAGAAAAGCCAGGCAAACTGCCACTTTTTCCTCTGCCGCTGCTATTCTCGGCAGTGGAAGGCAGCTGCCCTCACCAGGCTATTCCTAATGCAAGGAAACTTCCACCTTGCCCACCACAGACCAATGACCTTGCCTGGGAGATGACGCCAAGCACTGGTTCAGCCAAAGGTGGGCAGGGAAGGCAGCTGTGTCACTCCTGGCACAGGTAGAGCAGAGGTGTTCTCTCCCCCCTGAGCACACACCACAGGACAACCAGTTATTATTATCATGCTTTTAATACAAACTTAAAAAAATCTGGAACAATAGAAACTGTACAGATTTGATCAACCTTTTTGTGTTTTTTTCTTTTTTTTTTTTTCCTCTTTTTTCTTTTTTTTTCCTGTTTTGTTTTTAACTAAATCTCTAGACACACCAATGTCCTGTTCCAAAATATTGCACAACATTCTGAATACAAAACTCGATTGTATTCCTCCTTCGCTAAATAAAAAAAAATTAACAAAATAAAAAAAAAAGAAAAAGAAAGAAAGAAAAAAAAAAAAGACAGCAACCCTACCTGGCTCCTCCCCCCCTCCCCAGCAGCCCCCTTTCTCACAAAGAAACCCAAGCAGAGCACATTCAGACTTCTGTCCACTCCTCTCCCACAAGGCAACTGTCGGTTCACTCCTCAGAGAGGGGCAAAGAGGGAGGCTGAGTGGGGAGAAAGGAATCCTCACCGCTTCTTTTTTTTGTTTTAAAGTTTTTTTTTCCTGAAAAAATATTGTGTTTTTCTCTCCTCTTTTTTTTTTTTTTTAAGAAAAAATCTTGAAAAGAAAAAAATTACAGGGTTTTTTCTTTTACGTTAGAAATATACATATATTATATATACCCTCTTAACATTTTACAAATGTAGCAAATTATTCGATACAAACGGACGTCAACAAAAAAAAAAACCAACACAAACCCATAAAAAATAAAAAAAAAGAAAAAAAATTTCTCTCTTCTCTTCCTATGAAACCAGGTAAATTAGTGCAGGTTTTTAAAAAATAAAATTGAAGCTGAATGCCTACATCCAAGACTAGAAAAGACCCAAAAAGGCCGTTAGTTTCCATCGCTGCCTGTCGCTGGAGGAACGTTTCTGAAGCACTCTTTTTTCCTTCTGAGATACAAAGAGGTTGGTCCCTCCTCTTTTCCTCCTTCCACTCACACCACTATTTTTAAAGCAGGTATAATAAGTGTGGCAGGGCAAAGCAGCATCAAAGCTTCACACACATAAGCAGGTGGCCAGGGGGAAGCATCCCCATCTCTCCCTTGTGCCAGAGGAGAGCGTTGTTGTCCTGCAGCAGCAGCTCATGGGTGGCTTTGCCAGGTGTGGGGACAGTGGAGGGCAACTGGACTGGGTCCTGCCATCAGGGGCTGAGCACCCCTCGAGTCCAGTGTGGCAAATGGGCTGGCAGTCAGCAGCACAATCCCAGGGAGAAGGATGGGGTGGCAGTGGTAATATCCATGAAGAGTTGGAAACAACAACAGAAACCCCCCGAAAAATAACCAAACCAACCAAACAAAAAACCAAAAACAAAACAAAAAAAAAGGAAACCCAAGAGCTCAGCCATTCCTCAGCAACTTGTCCTAGTCTGGAAATCCAGAGAGTCAGGGGTGCAGGCACTGGTCTGAAGGAAGCTAGCTGGGCCCTGCTCCCCTTGCCTACCCACTGCATTGGACATAGCTTAGTGGCAAATAACCTGCTTGGGACCCCACACTGGGTGCAAGGCTGGGACTGTGCCACCCCTGGTCACCCAGCGAGGGGAAGGGTGTGCTGGAAACTCCCTGAAGAGCTCCAGGCAGCGGCAGTCTCTCTGGGACAGTACATTACCCCTGCAAAGGCTCATTGGCAACAACTACAGAAGGGCTGGAGTACTTCTGTCTCAGCTCAAGGGAATGCAGCAGGAGAAGCATGGGTTCAAGCCCATCTCTCCTGAAGCAGGGATGTCTTGAAAAGGGCACGTTGATTCAACAGATACAAGAGAAGTAAGTTTCAGAGGGTGCTCCAGAGATATCATTAAAAGAAAACCAAACATCAAGTTCGGGAGGCAGCAAAAAGCTTATTTGGCTTTTAAACTGAGAACTTCAAAGACTGGAGTCTCATCATCTCCATCTCTCTCCTCTCTGCATACTTCCATACTCCCACAACAGCTTCCAAGGAGACCTCCTTCCCACCTAGAGAGCTTCCACTCTGCCTGCGCAAGAAGCAGCCCTTCTTTGGCTTCCTGTGGAGGTGGGTTTTGGAGTCATGAATGCAGAAGTGACCTAGCAGAAAAGCCACTACCACCCAACTGTACCACATCATCCCACGGAAAGCTGCAGGGGCATTCCCAGACTCCAGTCCTGTGGTGGGGTAGCACCAAGTCACATGCTGGGATGGCTGCTAGCTGTCCCTGCTCTAAGCCTGCCACCATCCACATTGACACAACCTGGCTGGAATGGTGAGTTTATGCTAGGTGCTTCCCTTTTGCACCAGAGGAACCACTTCTCCCACTCCTCCAGAAGGGCAGGGGAAGGGTGTGTGCCTGACTGAAAACACAAGCCCTTATGCTCAAGAATGCAGCTTCAACAACACAGCCCATTTTCTTCCTCAAAAATTAGTGCTGCCTCGCCGACTAAGAAGGAAGAAATTCCCACTCTGAGACAAGAAGATGGATTCACAGCAGGGAATGAGAACTCAGACATCAGGGGCCACCCCAGCTGGGTGCTAGCCCCTGCTGCTGGACAGTACACCTGGGAATCAAGGACAGGATCCAAGTGGGGCTGCCTGGCTCAGCACCTCCTACCCCAACTGCAGGGACAGGTGGGTTTCTACACCACAGGGCTGTCAACCGGATCAACCAGGCGGCCCCGAGGGGGCACCGCGAGGGCCCCCGGCTCACAAGCAGAAGGGGACGACAACAGAGTCGCTCAAACGCTGTCCCCTGTGCCTGCAGCGGGAAGCACGGATGAGGAAGGGAGCAGCACGAAGCCATTTCACAGGACCGCTCTGCCCTCCTCACTACGTACTGGGAGGCAGTCAAGGAGAAGAGTTGGTGCTTTTCAGCACAGACAGAACAGCTGACGCCAGCCCAGGCTGGAGCAACAACAGCACAATGGTCTGTGCCCGTGGGCACAGTGGATGGTCTCTGTCTACATGCAGAACCGTAACAGCAAAAGCAAACTCACCCACCCGTTCCTGCCTAGCAAGCCACAGGACTGTGTGTATCTCCACCGACACTGACTCATACTCTCCCCATTCCTCCTCCAGTGAGGTGGCACAAAGAAGACATCCCCACACCCAGGTGCAAGGATCCTGTGTCCAGCACTTATGGGGGATGGTGGTGCAGGGAATCAGAAGCATCGTGACCTATGGTTGCACGAGTCCTGGGCTGGGGTGGGAGAACGGGAAAACACAAATTGAAATAATTCCAAGACTCATTTAAGGAGTAAAAAAGTGAGTAGGAAAAAAGCACAGGGACTGAGTTAAAAATAAGTCAGTGCTTCAGGAGCGTTGCCAGCACAGCGCAACAACACTGGGCTCTCTCTTTTCCCCAAGAAGCTATATTTATAAGATTTGAATATTTTCTGTATATTTCTATTTTTCTTTTCTCTCCCCTCTGTTTTGTTTTGTTCTTGTTTCCCCCTCCCCCGCCCTCCCACCCCAAAATACTCGCACTTCTTTGTGTTCAGTTGGCCAGGACGACAGGCTGGAAGGACTGGTTGGGATACTGCATGGCATTCAGGTTGTAGCTGAGTCCTTCCACGAAGGGAGACTTCTCCAAAAAGAGGCTGTTGGTGCTGCCACCGAAGACCTGAGCCATATCAAAGGCACCACCAGTGCCGGTGTTGAACTGCGATGCCGGTGGGACGCTGCTGGCTTGGTTCTCGCTGGCAACACCATCGAAGAAGAGACTGCTGGCTCCCGGGGACCCCCCGCTGTAAACGAACTCCTTGGCATTGGGGGAGAGCTGTGACTGTGGGGCTTGGCTCCCAGCACTCCCGACGAAGTTCAGAGAGTGCATAGACAGGGAGAGGCCCTTGTGCTTCAGCAGGTTGGTGGTGGGAGACCTGACCATCCTCGGCTGCTGCCCAGCCCCTGCTCCGCCACCCCCTCCTCCAGCTCCTCCACCCTTCTTCATCTTGGTAGAGCCAAACTTTGTGGCAGCAAAGGTGGCAGTGGTGAAAGTGATGGGCTGGGCAGAGCGAGGGATGAAGGTGGGACTAGGTGACTGGCCAAAGGAGGGGGACGGAGAATTGGACAGCGAGTTGTCCTGGCTGCCAATGGGGACAAATACCTGGGCGTCAGGGTTGAAGCTGCTCTTGATTTCTTTGTCCAGCTCCGCAGCGCTGCAGCCCTCGCTGTCATCCAGGTAGAGGACCTTAACAGAGCCCTTCTCACCAATCTGGTAGGAAACCTCAAAAGGATCAATCCAGACACTCAACTCTTCTGGCACATTGGCACGCACATCCTCCACAGCCAGCCCACTTCGCTTGGCTGCCAGCTCCACCACTGGATCCACCGTCTCCCCTATATGAACACAGCGATAGCCAGATCCCTTCAGAGGCTTTTCCGGGTACCAGTGACCCTCATATTTCTTCTTCAGCAGGCGCTCTAGCTCCTCACCAAACAGGTCTGCCCGCCTCCTAGGAAGCTTGTTGTACAGGTATGAGATGATGAAGTTAAGAGCAACTTTGATCTCCAGATGCATACTCCCTTCACAGCAAGCAAGTCAGGGCAGTGTATTAAAAGAGACAAAAAGACACACACATAGGATTTGGCTCCAACAGACCTAAGGAAAAAGAGATAAAAGGATGGATGAAGAAGAGGAAACACAACAACTCTCCACCTGTTGAGATCGTCATGTTTTTTCATCAGCAAAAGCAGAACAGTTTACACAAAAACTAATGAGCAATCCTACTCTCTAGGAGACTCACCCCAAATCTACTGTCCCACAAAACAGGCAGATGCTGGTAGGAAGTAGTCCCCCTGCTCCTCTGAAGAAGAGATAATGGTGTAGCTACTACCTGCACACAGGTACATACATTAGATTTACTTCACTACCAAGTACTGCGGCTGAAACCTGGCAGGCCAACTGTCTGCTCTGGCAGAGCTGTTTGCAGCACATCCAACATGCCTCTCTCTGCCCTGGCACTCTGCTGCTTCCAGTACAGCTCACCTGCACCAGCCTCTCCAGAACATAAGAGAGGGCCACCTGAACAGCCTCGTGACTTGCTCAGCAGCTTGTGCAGAGCCTGCTCATGCTCAGGATGGCAGGGCCAGCCTCTCCTCCAGGAGGCTGGGTGGTCGTGCTGGGTGCTGTGTCCCACTGGCACAAGCGCAGACAGGATGAGAAGGAGCAAGGAAGGGTGCAGAGGCACCAGCTGCCAGCCTGTGTTTACTATCTCCTTGACTAGCAGGCACATATCTTATTAAGTGTACCCAGTTGAGGCTCTGCCTAGCTGAGAGCCTAAAATCCTTGTTTAATTTAATTGTGGGGGGAAATGGAGGCAGGAAGCACACGCAGGGGTCACAAAATACATGGGTGCCAACAGCCTGCCCAATACAGTTCACATCGCTTATCCCCTCACAGAGGGAAGCTGAGCTCTGCCAGGACCAGGTACCTACTTAATAAAAACTGAGATTCCTTGCCAAAGACTGAAGTAATCCTCTTTCCATCCCTCCCTCGTGAGGAAGTCTCTGAAATGGAGAGCCTGCAGAAGCACAATGCAAACCACAACACTCAACTCCCCTGTTATACATGGATTTGCAAACAACATTCAGTTGGGTACAAAAAAAAAAAACACAAACAGGTAGGTCAACACCATGCTCTGTCACTCACCCAAAGAAAATTAAGAGGAAGCACACTTCCACTAGCCTCCACACCTCTCCAGGGGGAAGCAGAATATCCAGTTTTTAATTGGCAGCTTAGTCAGAGGCCACTCTGTCTGCAGCTGCCCTTACCTTGCTCAAACAGACACACCGTGTTCAACCGTCTTCCTAAAATGGGCTTGGAGATGCTCTCACGCAGCTCTCAAGCCAATGTTTATGACTTGTGCCAATTACTTGGGGGTGGGGACAGAGTACAAGCACACAGTGTCAGCAATCCCCTGAAAAAACAGCAATTCCAGCAGCACAAATGGGAACCCACACTGACCTAGGTCAGGAGGAAGAAAAGACTGACCAGACAGGTTTGCTTGGTCTAGTGCAGAGGATAAGAAATATTAAATATATTTTAAATAAACCCTCAAGTATTTTGAGGCATTATTTAAAAAACCAGAGGTATAGAATCTATGCTTTATCTGTACTAGTCTGAGTTCAGACAGGCTTAGCTTCAAAATGATGGTAACCAGAAGCAGAGCCCACAACAATGAGGTAGTCTGTTCTGGAAGGAATCCCCTTGGGTTTGATTCAGGAGCATAAGGGAAAAGAAGAGGAACAAGGGGATGGAAAAGAAGGAAAGAAGTCTTGCCTTTAAAACCTGCTGTAAGGAATGACTAGAGTATAACAAAGTTTTGGTAGGTCACTGAGACCTGACCAAATTCAAATAACAGAAGATGAACATTAAAGAAATAATCAACCAGAGTTGCTCAGAAAACAGCAAAGAGAAGCTATTTTCAGAGGCAACATTCTCAGCACAGAGGCTTTTTTCAGAGAAAACAGCATGAAGCAACTCCCTGGAAGAGCACACCTCAATATTAACATGATTTATGTGGCCCACACTGCCTCAAGGGGGATTACATGGAGCACTCTTGCTCCTTTGGCTTTGAGACATCCAAGGGGGAGGAGAGGTCGGGATCCTGGCAAATTAAGCATGAAGAGAACAGCCAGTTTGTAAACCTTTTAATTGCATGTGAGAAATTCTAATCCGGATCCAAGACCTACTAAGAAGTCAGAAATTACAGACTGGAAAAGGAGCAAAGGCCAAAATTTTTTAGCACTCCATTTGCAACATACTTGGAGAAGCCCACATCCTCATCCACCTTCTGTAAAAAGGCAGTGGGTAGATGCACTTATATTATATATATTAAAAACAAAACAAAACAAAAACCCTCTCTTTTCCTAAAAGGGGAATACTCTGTACCTTGACAGTGAAAAAGATGAGTTAGCCTAATAATACCAACAGCTGCCAAGGTTATAGTTGATACTTGCCAAAGGCACAAAAGGTCAGAGATACCACTGACTCCTCAAGTTGTTGACACAAATACGATGTGCTCCAGTAGGATCCCTTCAACCTCTTTCTAGTGCACCAAAAAGTGGTAACAGTAATAAACAAACCAAACCAAACCAACAAACAATACTCAAACCATCACCCAGCTGAAGCAGCACAGCTCCATAAGAAACAACTAAATATCAATTGTTAAAGGTACTCTGGCAAGTCTTCCATAAAGACAAGCTCGTTCACATTGACAGCACTTTCAAACTAAAAGCTTAGTGCACGATGGAGGCGCCGGCACGGAACAAAGGGATGCTCTTCTGCTGTGGAGGGCACGCAGGAGCCCCTTCAGACCACTCGTCTGTTAGCACACCGACACGCTTGAGAAGCCAAAGAACCACTTGCATCATAGGAGAGCGAACGCGGGAGTAATGCCCTCTCCCTCTTACTACGCAAGCACAGCAGGTGACCTTGCGATTATCCCTCTGAGCTCCCACCCCGAGAGGCCTTGCCCACGAGAAGCGGCCGGCTACCGCCTCACCCTCACCAGCGGCGTTCCCAGCGACTTTAAAGGCCGGCTGCCACGACGGCGTGGTCCCACAGCAGCCACACCCCCACAGGACAAGGGTCCCCTTTTCAACCCCTACCACCCAACCCTACACAGGGGGGGCGGAAGGGCTCCCCTACCTCGAGGCGAACAGCCCTGCGGGGACACACCCGCGACAGGCGATGGGCCAGCTGTCCCCTCCCCAAAAGAGCGGCCATTTCTGGTGACCCGGCCGGACACCACCTCCCGCCCCCGCCGGGGGCCGCGGGGCACCCTGGGACCTGTAGTCCTTGCCCCCCTCCCCGCCCCGCGACCTACTTCGCACCGGACTACGGCTCCCGTCACTCCCCGCAGCCGGCTCGCCCGGCGCTTCGCTCGCCGGGGCAGGGCATAAAATTTTCCACAGCACATGCGCCCTCCCTCCCTGCCAGCCCGCCCCGGCGCTGCCCACGGCAGGGAACACGCCCCGCGGCCCGGCGCTCGGGACCGCCGGGCAGCCGCCCCCTTCTTCCCTTCCCCTCCCCCTCAAGGATGGAGAGGCGCGCCTCCACCCCACAGCAGGCTCCCCACTACCGCACGGCTGCAGGACGGAGCCCAGGAGGCCAGAAGCCCCGTGTCGTCCTCCCCCACCACTGCCTGTCCCCATCCCCACGGTGGGGTACGCGGCGTCGCAAACAATGTCCCCTCATGAGCCCTTCGACGGAGGGGTTAAGCCTCACCCTCCACCCCCTTCAAGGACGAGCTTCTGGCCCCACACCCAGAGAGGCACCGCGGCCCCCGAGGCCTACAGGACCGGCACACACAGCATCCTCGCTTTGACACCTTCTCCCCAAGGAAACCCGGGCCTGACCTTACCCCACAGCCGCCTGACCCCTTCCCGAGCTCCTCGGCCTCCCTCCCCCAATCTGCCTGGCTTTACTTAGGAGGCTGGGCCCCTCTGCCGGGAGAGGGGCCGGCGGCGCCCAGCCCAACCCAGCCTCAGCAGCGCCTTTGTTGTCGCCGGGCTTCTCCCTCCCAGACCCTGCGGGGGCTGGATCCAATGTGCAGTTAAGAAAGACATACTGGCGACATCTCCCACTCCTCCTCCGGCAGCCTAGGGTGCCCGCCGCCGCCCCCAGGCCCAGCCTGCCCTTTTCTGAGCTTCTCGGGCTAAGCCGCACCCCGTCAGACCGAGGCAGACCGAACAAAATGGTGAAGTGGGGCATTGCAAATCATCACCGACCCAATGACTTTTTATACTCCCTCCTCCCTTGAAACGCTATTAATCTCCCGCGGGGGCCGGCGTCCGCAAAGTCGATCCACGGATAGCTAAATTACCTTCTCCAGGCGGAGAAGAGGACGATGAGCCCTCTCAGGCCGAACCCGCCAAGCAGAAGAGGGCTGGGGGGAGAAGGGGGGCGACGGACGGGACGACTGGGCCCGAGAAAGGGTCGGGGAGAGAGAAAGCGCCCCCAGTCCCACTTACTTCGTTCTCGGCTCCAGGTCCGGCTGCTGGTGGCGGCTGTCGGCCGTGAGCGCTGCCGTGAAGCACGGGCGGTGCGTGCGGGTCTCTACCCCGTCCCGTCCCCTCCCTCGTCTTATCCCCAGCGGTGTGGTTCCTCCGCGGGGCGGGCCGAAGGTGGTGCAGAACGCCCGTAGGTGGGGGTACGGGTGCTGGTGCCTGTGTCGCTGCTGCCTCTTCTTTCCTCGCCCCACCTGCCCGCAGCCGCCCGCACCCTGGCCCCAAGTGAGCCAACTCACAGCAAACTTTCACCCTTAGCAACCCCGCGCAAGGATCCGTGCTCCCGCCCAGCGTGATGCGGCCACGGAGGGCGGGCCGGGACTACTTCCCCCTCCCCTCGCCTCCCGCTGGGCTCAGCCGTCCTCCGCAGAACCCCGGGGACGGGGGGGGTGCTTTAATTCCCGTTTCTCCCCCCCGCCCCCACTGCCGGTGCAGTAGCCGCAGCCGGGGTTACTGCCAGCTGCGTGGCACCGGGGACTGCCCATACTGTAGGAGTCAGGGGGAGGAAGGGGCAGGGGGTTTAGCGGGATGAGGCTTGACCTAAGGATTTTCCCAAGCGGCTTAGCCTGAGGCGGAGAGGGACGTCGAGGTGATCGAACGGCAAAGGGAAGGAACCGGCCAGCATTGTCTTCCACTTTGCGCACGGCGAGTGCCTGGCAGCAGCAGCTGCCACAGCAGGCCACGGGGGCTGGTACTGTCAGGCCCAGCTCCGCGGCAGAACCAGACCCAGAGTGAGGAGGGCTGTGGCAGGGGTTGCAGAGGAAACAAGTTCCCTGCAGGGAACAACTGTGGTTGAACCCCCCAAGTTCCGCTAGTGGCAAGAGAGTTTTATGGTGAGGTGCCTAGAAGGGTGTGAAGACAACAGGCAACCCCAGCTCATTCTCTCACTACAAACCCCTCAGAACCCTTGGCCAGTAACGGAGGAGACGCGGGGGGGAAAGCTGCAAGCTTATCCCCTCTGGGGACAACGGGGCAGGGTCAAGCTGGGCCTGCTGGTGTCAGCCACACCAGGGAGGCAGGAGCAAGCACAACCGTCCCATGCCGCAGCACCCTAAGGCAGGAAGGGGGCCTCAGCCCCCCTGGCACCACGCTCCCCACCCCACACTATACGACCAGCGGACTACTTTTGCTCAGAACGCCCGTGCGCCTCCGCCATCAGCGGAGGGCCAGGCCGGCCGCAGCGAAGGCGAGGGACTCGAAAGCTGCGCGAGCCGTGACCGTGCTAAAAATAACTACAGGATGTTAGCAACAGCCTTCCCATTGGCTGGCCGGGCCCGGCGGCGCCTTCGGATTGGTGCGCTGCCTCAGCCAATGACCAAAAGGGGGTGTGCGCGGTAGGGCGGTGCCGGGCGCGACGCGGCCGCTCTCGGGAGTTGTAGTTGCCAGGGCGGCTGCCGTCGGCCCCGAAGCGGCGGCGCCTGTCCTGCACCGCAGCGGGGGTTCAATGGCTCTTTCTGAAGAATTCCCAAGAAAATCCCAGCATGGAGTAACATCCCCTGTTTGGAATCAGATCTTCTCAGTAACACAGATCCATTCAAATGCTTGATTTATCACTCATTTTCACAAGGCTGCAGACACTTCCTGAGCAGCTCTGTCCCCCACGGTGTAGATAACTCTCAGCAGAAACCATCCATTGAGTGCTAAAATACAAAGTTCCTCTTACCCCGTAGCCACAAAGATCCTCAGCATCATTCTGGGTTTGGTTTCTCCTCCCTTACTCAGGTACCGTTCACCTTAGGCAGTGCCTTTGCCACTGAAAAGGATTTCTTTGAAGCCAGCAAACATCAGGCATTAAGAGATCTGTCAATCCTAGCCACAGCGCTACAGAAGCCAGCCTTGCTTATCTTCACACTGATTAAAACAAACCCAAAAAACCAAAACCAACCAAGCAAGCAAAAAAATCCACCAAGTTTTGGGGTATTTTTTCTGCAGAGGAAGTGGGAGGAAGAAAAGAAAAAAGATTTATGAGGGCTATCATGAGCAGCCTTATCTTCATCACACCTAGTTTAAAAGGAATTGAGTTACAAAAGGAGGTTATTATTATTATGGTTATTATTTTTAATAATCCCTTGCTTGGCTGGAAACAAAATTATGCCGTCAGCCCCAGCTCAGGAAATTAAAATGACGGCGTTATTTTTAGCATCATTAAGAAAAAAAGGCAATTACATTTCTAAAATTCTATTGTTGCTTTAATAAGGGGTTACTAAGAGGGTGGTACACATTAGGGCTCTTTAAAATATTTGTGCCTTGACCGTGCTCCTTTAATTACCACGTCGCCCTGGTACACATGCAGGCAGAGGAATTCTGTCACAGTATCCGCTCACGCATTCCCGGCCATTTAGCTATGACGTCAAAGCAAAGCTACCAAACCACGTGCGCACGGGGAGGGAAGGAATCGCCAGGCTGCTAGGATAGAGCTCCTTTTGCTGGGTTGTTTAATGCCAAGGAAGAGCAGTCAGGTGTGTTATAATCAGGTGTAATTACCACCATACCCTGAATCCTCTTTACATTCAAGTCACATGACAGCCTCAAGGAAATGAAAAATTCTTTCCTGCTACTGAAACAGGCAAACATCATCTCCAGCTGATCCCTGTGATGAGAAAATAACAGCTCCTGTGCAGGTAAGGTTTCAGAAGCAGGATTTGGTCTGTGCAGCTCCCCCAGGGAAAGCTCACAAGCAGACTTGAGGTTTTTGCCTACCTTCAGGGCTTTTCTTAAAGAAAGGTAAAGCTTCAGGATCAAGGGCTTTGTCAAGACAAGGTCAAGAGGATTCAAAGGACCAGAGGTGCGTTATGGAGGTATTCACTGAGCCTGGTTTTAGCTCTGGCTGGTAGCTGGTCTGAAGAGGTATGTAGCAGGGAACATCCATGTTTCAGAATATAGCAATGCCTTGTTAGTACTGGTGGCAAAGAGGCCAACTACTCAACAGGCTAAGAGGTCCCATGTTTGAAGCAAAAGGATTTCTTTTACCTATTTCATGACATCCCTCTGAGCAAAAGTGGGGGAAAAAAAAAAAAAGCAGTAACCCTAATCCTACCTAGAAAAGTAACAGCAGGACGACATTATTTAGCTCCATGCAATTAGGGCTTGCAGGCAGCACCACAGGGGTTCAGTGCCACAGAGATGCAGCTGTCCCTCCCACCCATCCTTCCAGTTGTCATCCAAGTGCCTCACAGCTGGGCGCCAGGTAGCCTCTGAATCCGGCTGCTTAAGACTCCAAGGTCTGATGAAGCCCTTACAGAGACTAGCAAGAACAAGGTAGCAGGACAGGTCTTATCTCATTCCCCTCCTGCAGGGAAGCTCATCTTTTTAGCATGTGCTCTGGTCCAGCACTGAAAGAAAATGGCCTTCTGTTGGACAAATACTTTAAATCCTGTTTAGGTAAGAAATATTGCAGTTTTCTAGGGGGCCTGCCTGTGTTTCATCTGCTGGTGAACATAAATCATTACCATGCAACAAAGGCTGAGTTTTTCTGGGCAACCTAACTGCATCCATTACCCTTGTCTGAATTAGCAGCTTCAGGGCAATGTCCCGTCCGTGCTCTGAAAGTACCAGAAAGGCAGCAGTGCTGAACTGTTCAGAGCACCAGCAGCATTTGGCATTCTCCCCAGAGCTGTCTGAGCAAACAAGGCAAAGGGGGGAAAGCCTGTCCCTCCCTCTCTCCACCTGCCCAGTGACTCAGAACAACTAGAAATGGCAGCTTAACTCTCACTGCTGCCAGAGCGCAGACCAATATACCCAGCAGTCAGAGTGAGGGCACCAAGAGTGCCAAGAATGTAAGTACGTTTTTGGGGGTGGGGGAGGGATGGGGACACTCATGTCTCTATAGCAACTCCTGCCTGGCTGATCCTGCCAAATGATCAGGAACAAGGGCTACTCTAAAATTAGATCTTCTAGGGGTCCTTGCACCAGGGACTCCAAGACAAAAGAAATAATTCAAGCTTCATTTTCCTCTACCATCACCAAACAACTTTTGTTATCTTAGACCTTGCCAGGAAAGAAAAAAATAAGTACAACCTTTCTGCATTCCTAGTCTGATAATTTGTGTGGCCTGACTGAGAGCAAGTGATAAATTCTGGTTGAAGTGATAAAGTTCCAGGTAAAAAAAAAAAAAGAAAAAATCTGCATGTCATGCCCTGCTTCTAAAAAAACACAGAATTTAACATGACTGATAATGGGTCCAACATGGACTTCCACAGAACAAGGGACATCTGCTTATTCAGGCAGAAATGCTTGGAGTTAGTTTGCTGGAACCAGAAACCCAGTTTGCTCTGAACATCTTGGCAAATGGCCACACACATTAGTAAAAATTAACCAGGAGCTGTGTAAGGGAACCAAGGTACAGGCAAGAAGACCTACAGGTTGTCTCAGGACTGCAAGAAGTTTGGAAGAGAAACCTTACAGAAATAATAGCTGGGAGGAGCAGCTGAGATGGCTGTAGGGCCGGTCATAGCTACAGCAGGAAGAAATTACTTCTAAGGGAAGGATGATCACAACTTGTCTGCTTGATTTCACTCTTATCTCAAACACCTGAAGGGCTGGAGCAGGTACAAGTGGCATTTAAGCCAGAGAGGAGCTAGGGAATCAGTATTAACCTCAGGGAAACAACTGAAATCCCAGAAGTGGTACAAATGGGCTTTGCACCCTGTAACTGTAACAAAGGGAATCCTGTTACTGTATCACAGGGCCTGCTCAGACTATGAAGACTTTAAGAGCTACAAGGCACACTGAGCTTGAACCCCAATTTAACCATCTGAGGAGTTCATGCACTAGAGGGACTCAGTTTTGCCTCTGCAAAAAGTGCCTATTCCCAGACCTCTGCTGACCCAACAGCCTGCTTTTAGCCAGTGGTATGTGACAAACAAGCAGCCCCTGGTTTTCAGCCTGCACGGGCTGGTAGCCTAGAGCACAATAGTTGGTTTCCAGTTACAGCAGGGAAGGCTTTAACTTATTCACAAGAACAGGATAGCAAGTCAAATAGCTTAGTAGGTTTTAGAAAGGGATTGAATGTTTGCATGGTGAAACAACATCCACAGCCATATTAACCAGGATAAGGGTTACAAGCTCAGCGATCCTCACGCTACAGGACAAAATGATCAGTGGCTGGGATCACAGGCAAACAAAAGCCACAGCCATTCCCTGAAGCTCCTTGTAACAAGGTCACATGGCCATAAGCAGACACTGTCAGAAACCAGATAACCCATTATGCAGTTCTAGCTGGGCTAATCCTGCATGTCCCCAGAAAGCTCCAGAGAGGCTAGCCACAGAATGAACCTGAGAGAAATCCTTATTATATGGGGAAAAAAAAATAAAAAAAGCCCAAAAGACAAAAGAAGCAGCTTTATTTGTATGCATCCTACAGAAATGGTTACAAGAAAGGGCCTTGGATTAATCTGTCAAAGAAAACATGGAACAGCTGTGCTCTCCCTAGGAAGGCACTAGCCATGAGCAGGTTCCTTACAAAACAGGACATCATGGAAATATACTGGAGAAAGAGAGCAGGGCGGGGGGAGCAGACACATGGGATTGGTGCTCTGTCCCTCAACAGTGAAGTGCAGGGCAATTTCAAACAACTAGGAGGAAGAACTTCAAGGTGTTTCCCCACACCAGGAAGGGCACTCACTATTTACCAAGCTGGTCTCCTCCATGCATAAATAACTGCCCACCAGGATTTTTCTAGTGAGCTGGGGCAGCTACTAGCAGACCTTCTGAAGGGCAAGAGATAGTAGTCCTCATTTGCTCTTTCTGATAATCAGTAACTCAGTTCATTAGTTATTCAACCCTAAGTATACTACTGAATTTGTACTGCTTTAGAAGGAAATACTCAACCGGTTTTCAGTAATAGTAAAGTTCAGAGCATGTTCCAAGACCCTTTTGCCAACCCAACAGGAGGTGTAGCCACGTACAAATAGGATCACCTCTTCTTGAAGCCATACTTTTTCCTTTCGTAGAAGAGATCTGTCTTGGAACTGCCCAGGTTGACGATTTTAGGGCAACCATCTCTCTGCAAGAGAAGAGGAGGTAAGTTAGGAGATGGGCAAACAGAACATCACCACTTACACAGTTCTGATAGCTTCTCAGTTCCCATGCTCCTCACCCTGTCCTCACCACACATTTCAAACACCTGTGCAGACAAACTGCCCTCCAATTCTGGCTACTACCAGGAAAAGACTGAAACAGAAGAGGTTAGACACCATCTTAATGTTACTCTAGGACATTCTCTTCTGAAGAGGGAGCATGGAAAACAGCTTGGATAACATCAGCAGTTTAATGAAAAGGATGCTCAGTGCCTCAAGACTGGATTCCTTCTAAATTAAGATACATAGGATTTATAGAGCTCAGAGAAATAACCTTTCTGCTCCTTAGCCAAGAAGAATCTTATTGCTTTAGATGTCACCAAGCCATTCTCCTGTTTAGGGACTCCTCTTTGCTGTGACAGCAGAACTGAATCTCAGATTTCCTGCATCTTAGATCAATTACTTCAGAGACCATATGGTCATCTTGGGAGAGGACAGCTATTCACAGCAGCTACATGGACACATTCTTGTACCTGAATTCCAGTAGAGTGAGAAAAAAGCCACAAGAAAAGCAAGAAGGGGAGCAGGGAAGACCCACCTCAGAGGTGTGGTTGCAGAAACAAATCAGGGGTGCACATCTTGGTGTACATTTGTCCATGGGCCACCTGAGCCTAGCATCTGCATAATTCTTGAGGGCAAAAATGTTGTCCCTGGCAACGGCAGCTGTGAGGGGCCCAGCAGCCAGAAGAACACATGTCCTTGGCTGCTGTGTAAGCTCAAGTGAATTAGATTTAGAAAGCCTCTGGGCAGATGTCAGCCACTGTAGAATCTGCACCCAAGCTGCCCCACTGCTACCTGCTCCTGTGCAGGAGATGCAACTCAGTGGAGAGGGTCTGCATGGTGTAAGTAACAGGCAAGGAGGGGAAAATAAGTCATTCCTCCCCCATACACCTGCCACAGCCCATCTCTAGCTACTGTCTCCTGATTTGATTTTGAACCGCAACAGTAGGACTCTTCCAAGTCTTGCCTCCCACGATTCAGGGAGTCTGTGACAATCTTGACAGCATTATCATAGGGCTCTGTTCCTTCTTCCACCTCCTCCTAAGGAGGCAGCACATGAACATTCTCCTATCCACAAGAAAACATTATTTTTGCAACTCAGAGCTGTCCAGGGTGAGAAGGTGAGGTTTTGGCCCCAGCCCCAGATCAACATGGGGGAAAACACTACTTCATTCCTCTCTCCATCAGAGCAAAGGAACCAAGAGTAACGAGGCCCTTTGCCACATATCCAACAGCATTCCACCTCCTCTCTCCATTTTGGTATTTGCTTTCTTGCTTTACTACTTCTCCAGTCTTTCTCTGAGGATCACAGAAGTGGTTACTGAAGCTTTGGTGTTAGAGCTTCAGGTACCAAGCTCTTTCCATCTGCTTTTCTTATTCACATCGGCACTAGCTACCATAAAAAAAGAAAAAGTTTGCTGTTTGGGGCACCCTATATCTGTGCCAGCACTTTCAAATCCTGCCAGTCAATCAAGTTAAATCTGCTGTGTCAGATCTGCAATTTCCTATCTGCAACAACTCCTAACAATTGAGTTTACTGGCACAGAACAACTGTCTTCACCCACAGCAGCCTTCAGCCAGCTATCAGAATACCTTGTTTCTGACTTGTCACTCTTACACTCCTCTAGCTCTGTTTTCTGCAATCCTCCCTTGCAGACCAGCTGGCTATTTCACACCTGAACCAGACATGGTAAAGTTACAGGTGGGCTTAGGTTATGAAAAAAAGCCTGTTGGTAATCAATATGAATCGGCAAAATAAAACCATGCCTATTTTACTCATGACTTATCAAACCAGTGTCTTGGTTCCAAAGGCAAGTGAACAAAACGACTGTCTCTCACAGCATTCCTAAAATAGGAGGCAGCACCACCATCACAACTCTTATATCCATATTTAGATACTAAGAAAGATTATGGTCCTGTCAGATCTAATGGCTAAATTCAGATGAGGACCTCCCTCTGTCCTGAATTCGGCTCTAGGCCTCTAGAGAAAACGTAGGCAGCACAGAGAATTAAACCAGCAACTTACTCAGCTGAGCATGTTCCTCTAAATCAATCCAACTATTCTCTCAGCATGTTTTTCACTGTCATTCGGGTGGTGCTGGAGATGACATTTGCAAAGCACCAAAACCCAAACAACCTTTAACACTCTCACAGCAATCGTTTGTATTCTGCGGATACTGCAACTGTCAGCACCATGTTCTTGCTTCTCCCTAAGGTCTTTCTACCATGTCATGAGGCTCAACCAGAGCAAGTGCAGAGTTCTGCACCTGGGCTGGAACAATCCTCACTATTAATACAGTCTAGGGGATGAGGTGACAGAAAGCAGCCCTGGAGAAAAGGACTTGGGGATGCTGCTGGATGAGTAGCTGGACATGAGCAGACAGCGTGAGCTTGCAGCCCAGAAGGCCAATCACATCCTGGGCTGCATCAAAAGATGTGTTGCCAGCAGATCCAGAGAGGCGATTCTGCCACTTCACTCTGCTCTGGTGAGACGTTGCCTGGAATACTGCATCCAGATCTGGAGCCCTCAATATAGGAAGGACATGGAGATGAAGGAGCAGGGCTACAAAAACGATCAGGGGGATGGAGCACCCCTGATACGAAGACAGGCTGAGGGAGCTGGGGGTGTTCAGCCTGGAGAAAAGAAGGCTTCAGGGAGAACTAATAGTGGCCTTCTAGTACCTGAAGGGGGCCTACAGAAGGGATGGAGAGAGACTGTTTACAAAGGCCTGTAGTGATAGGATGAGAGAAAATGGCTTCAAACTAGAGAAGAGCAGATTTAGATTGCATGTTAGGAACAGGTTCTTTATCATGAGGGTAGTAAAACACTGGAACAGGTTACCTGGGGAGGTGGTTGGGGCCGCATCCCTGCAGATGTTCAAAATGGGGCCCAAGAGTGCTCTGGGCAACCTGATTAGTTGAGGATGCCCCTGCTTACTGCAGAGGGGGTTGGACTAGATGACCTTCGGAGGCTCCTTCCATCCCATCCCATTTTGTGACTTGCAGTTCTCAACATGCTGCACTCATTGTGTTAGATACTAACAAATACCTTGTAGGAGGTGAGCCTCATTTCACATGTGTAGCAGAACAAGAAGATTATAAAAAGACTGTAGCACTGAGTATAGAAATAAGGGATTATTACACCAAAAAGCATTACCAGAAAAAGATATCTACAAGTCATTCCAGAAAATAATAATTAAAAAATTATATTCCACTGAAATTGTATAAGAAACTTTAAAACACAATTAGGAGTGCAGACACTAGATGCTAAGTCTAACTTTATGCTGTTATCCAAAAGAAAACCACTGATGATTCCAGAGGCATTACAGTACTGTATATGCCATTAGTCAGTGGCTGATAACGGACTTCCAGCCAGGAGCTGCTCCTACTTCTGCCTTTGCAGTGTCTGGAGCATCTCTGACTGCTAAAAAAGCTAATCAGAGAAATCTAGTAAGGTGATAACTTTAAACGGTAACTTGCAGTGTGTGGAGGAAGCAAAAGCTAAGCATGTAGTATAAAGTAGTCAAAGATTCTTTAAGATGAATAGAGATACAATACTTGAAAAAGCTGTGAACTCTCGAAATGCTTTGCAAATACAGGGAGCTACCAACTGGGGAAGAAAGGTGTGAGGTAATGAAAAAAAAACAGCGGGGCATCTTATATCCCAACCCTCATTTCAGTAGCTCCAAATCCCTTAAAGATTAAGCACAGCTACTAAATAAATCACAGAATACATCTGGTTGGAAGACACCTCAAAGGTCATCCAGTCCAACCCTTGACCCAGCATGAAAGATCAACACTAAATCACATCCCTAAGCACAAGGTCTACATGCTGCATGAACACCTCTAGGGCCAGTGACTCCACCACTGCCCTGGGCAGACCTGCACAGAGAACCCTCTCTGTGAAGCAACATTTCCTAACATCCAGCCTGAACCTCCCTTGGCACAGCCTGAAACCATTTCCTCTAGTCCTGTCAGTTGACACCAAGCACAATCGGCTGGCCCCCTCCTCTGTCAGGTAGTTGTAAAGAGCGATGAGGTCCCCCCTCAGCCAATTCAACAGGAAGCTGTATGACAACATACATCTTTCTCCTGGATGGTACACTCCTTGCAGTAGTAGGCATCCGAGACTCCTGGACCCCCGCAGATCACGCAGCGCCCTTGGTAGGAGCCGTAGTTACACTCATCACAGATGCGCACCAGAGTGCAAGGCCGCACGTAGGAGTCGCAGATCACACACTTGCCATCACCTGCAAGTACAGAAGGGCTTTGGCTTACAGAGCATCCTTTTTACCACCCCACACAGAAGAGGAAAAGCTTCCCAGCCAAAGAACTTGCCCATACACTTGAAGGCAGTATAACCAAACTGCAGAAATCTGTCTGGCAGGCACAGGGTACACGTTGGTATTTGCACAGACTTGAAAAGAACATGGGCAGTAGCTTGCCGTATTTGTGGGAGTTTTATTTACTTAAGCACTCATAATCAAAGAAGAAACTCTAAGTCACTTCTATGATTAGCCAGCACCTGCTTAAATCATACAGTTACTTTTACTCTAGAATTTTTCCTGCATTTTTCACTTGTGAAAAAGTGCTGGACTGACAGGACCAGTGTCCTTACCTACACAGAAGCAGCAGTGTAAGCTTCTCCCGCAGTGACACATCAACAAAAGTCTGGAGTTACTATCCTCCATGAGATGAGATTAGAGATTGTACTCGTGGTCCCTTTAATCCTTCATCTGCGAGAAGGCCAAAGAAAGGGCACACTGGCATAAACAGCCATTTCACAAAAATCCTTCTTGCTTTCTCACAAAGAACTGAGTGAAATTCAGGCACTCATATCATACAGGCAAGTAGCCATCAGATTCCATTGACAGTATCTGCTGTGCTGGACATTATCCAGAACACACTGACCTAGGGATGAAAGGCTTCATATCCTATTACCAGTTCCCAAGGCATCTGATTCTGAGTCCCATAAACAGCTCATCTAACCTGCTCTTCAACCTTCAGCATGACAGCCCTCAACTACTACCAAGGGGAATCTGTTTCACTGCTGAATGCTCCTGAAAAGAATCCTGTTGCTTCAGACTGGGCTTGTCCACACTTTGCTTATTTTCATCCTATTTTTGAGCCACAGTCATCTTATTTGCTCTGTTCCCTACAAAGACCTAACAACAAATGAGACTCTTTCTTCCCTTCTATAGTTGAGCACTGGCATTTGATTTCTGTGGGTCCGCTCATCCCCACCAACACCTCTTCTCATGGATGCTGAGGGGAACATTTCTCAAGGTGTAAAGAAGCCAGATTCCAAAAGTGCATTATTTTTCCTGCTTTGAAATGATCAGGCTGGTCATTTTGTATTGCAGATTACAAGGAACCAATCAAGAACTCACTGTAGCTTCAGCTACTGAAAATGATGGTAGCATATATTCTGCAACAGCATGCATTGTATTTGAGCATCTAACTTTAGGTATTCATTGAGTTACACTTGTAATACACAAATAACTGCTGCCATCTCAAAGAAAGGCATCAAGCTCAGGGTTAAAACAAAATCAGAATCCAGTCTCCAAATGCAGACTGCATGCTCTAACCACAGGATCAGGTTCTCAAGCAACCACACATAGAAGCTATACTTACATTTTTCACAAAGTCTTCCAATTGCTGTAGGAAGAAAAAGAAGAGAAAGAAATTACCTGAGGCAGAAGCAGGATAAAAATATAAGTAACTACAAGCTTGAATGTCAAATAATTGACACTCTTCTGCAGTGAGCAGTCTTTAAAACAGAAATAAACCACAGAAATGGTTTGAGCATAAATACAAACATATGATAAACAATATATATATATAGCTATATATATATTTATCTCCTTCTGGATACATTTACCAAGATGAAAGTTTAGATGCACTATGAAATGCACAATGGCACCCACTGAAAATAAAAAAAACCCTAGATTCATGATTCCATTTCAAATATAGCAAATGTACCTGATTGAAGGAAATCCTGTATGAGTCTTGGCATAACCTTTACACTGGTTTTAATGAGATAAATTAAATAAATAAAATGTTTACTTGGTTTAAGGCAGCCCAAATAATTTAATTCAGAACATGAAAGTAGTTAAACATATTTTGAAAGTCTTGTCACTTGCCTAGGGAACTCACACCAATGATTTTATTAACTTGGATAAATGCCATAAATATCAAGCTCTACAGATCAGATGTCCACATTCACAAAGACTAAATAGCGATTCAGTTTAAGTTTTGGATTCATGAGGCTGGAAATTAATCTGCAACTAGACAGACTGTTAGCTCCGTCAACCATTCTAAAAAGAAGTTTCATATGGACAGCATATTTTGCATTCAAAGTTCTTTTAGAAAAATGCATGTTAATTTTACTTTTCCAAGAAGTGGAAAAAAAAAAAACCAAACAAATGCCTAGAAGAGATATCTCAACTTTTTACGTTGTACAGACATCTTAGCAGGGCAAACTCTGAGCCAAAGGACAAGAATAAACCCCACTATCTGTATATGGTATAAACTGGAACACAATTTTACCCAGCAGCCAGAAAGATGCTCCCAGTGCTGGCTGAGGCCTTCAGCTCATTTTCCTGGCTGCACTGGTATGGCCAATGCAAGAGGAGTAAAGTACATTAAAATAACTTTTTCCTGCGTTCAGTGTATCAGCGTGAGAGCTGAAATCCCCCATCCCACCGACAATGACCAGGCTAGCTCAGTCAGGAAAGCAAATGAAAGCTGTATTTACAAGCAAATCTACAATCTGTGATGAAATGCAATGAATATGTACAAATATACAAAATCCGTAACATTTACAAATATATACAATCAACAGAAAAGCACAACCAAGCTCCCTTTGCTTCCCCCAAAAGGGGCCTTTCCCAAGGGGCCTCCTCTCCCCAGGCCCCCCTGGTAGAAAGCAGAGAAGTTAGAAAGCAGAGAGGCTGTTAACGTGGCTCGCCAAGGTCAGTGTGTTATCTTCAGCTAGAAGAGAAGAAGCAGCAGCAACCAGACAGCCCAGTAAGCAAGCCGAGAGCTCTGGCTGCCCAACTTTGTTTTGGGTAGTGGTTCTTAAACATTTCTATCTATCCAATGGAAGTGTTTAGCACAATCGTTATTTTGCTTTCTTACACCCAAGAGTGACTTGTTTACATTCTTTATCTTTCTCTGCTTGAACTTTGTAAAGACAAATTAAAAAGACGGTTTCAAACCATCACAGTTCAGCCATCAACTTCACCTGCCCGTCGCTTCCCCAGAGGAAGAAGAGCCTGCGCTTACGCACGCGTTAAAGCCCTCAGGCAGACCCAGAAGCCCTTGCACGTCAGGATCTGTGCGGGGGAGCACCCAGGACTGCGTTAGTGCCACGGGCTTTCCTTACAGAGCCTCCTCTCCCTCTGCATGGGAAGAGCCCATCAAATACGGCAGAACGTCCCAATAAAAGTGAAATAAAACAGAGCAGAGAGCGCGATGCGGGAGCCCCTCCCCCCGCCAGGCCTAACGGCCACGTTCGCGCCTAACGGCCACTAAAGTCAGGCGAACGCGCCTCCCCCTGGCCCCGCAGGCGGAGGAGGGGTGAAGGGATGCCCCGTCCAGGACTCACCCACACCCGCCTGCTTGCGGCAGAAGATGAGGTCCGGATGATGCTTGGCCATGGCGCAGCGACAACCACCAGACCCTGCCGCCTCGCGCCTTCACCTCCGACCCGCACTCTCCACCTCCCCTAGTCCTGGCTGGGGTAAGAACGGCACCTGAAAAAGCACTGCTCTGAATGCAAAACAGAGGAGCTAGATCGTATGGAGAGCTACTCAAAAAATTCTTTCCATAGAGCTACTCCAACCGTTACCCTCTTCTCGCCCAGGGCACCCCCGTCGCGGCTGGTGGCCCTCTTTTTCTCGCGAGTACCTTCCTGCCAGGACCTGAGCGGCCCCGCCCTGCGGCGTCCCCGCCCGCGCGCCGGAGGTGTGAAAGGGGCCGGGTGACGCCATCGGGGCGCGACTTCATCTTTGTCAGTGAACAAAATGGCGCCGTACTGCGTCCTGGCGGCTCGGCTGCGGGTGAGCAGGGCGGGCGAGCGAGCGGTGCGCCGGCGGGCGGAGCGGGTGGCGAGCGGGAGGGAGAGAGTCGTGGTGGGGCGAGGACCGTTATTCGCCAGGGGGACGGGTGACCTCAACCTTCGATCAGGGCCGCCCGTGCCTGTCCCCGCCTCCGCGTGTAGGTCAACGTGTCCCCGGTGCGGACCAGCGCCACGTTTCCATGGCGATGGCGGGGAGGCCGCAGCGGCAGCGCGGCCACCTCCCGGGCCTCGGGGTAGGGTGCGTCCCGCCGCCGGGCCCGGCTGGCGTTCAAGGTGACGACAAGGTGAACGCCGGTGGGGACGCGGCCTGTCCTCGCCGTCTCCCCCGCGGCGGCCGGACCCCGCCTTGGTGGGCTAGAGTCCCTGTCAAATCGTGGGCCCAGCGGGGCGTCTGACTGGACGGCGACCCTGAGAGCATGGGCATTAACGATGGAATAAAAAGCGTTTCCCGAGGACCTGCTTTTGTCTTCCTCTTGTTTTCTCTTTTTTTCCCCCGTATCAGCGTGCAGTAGCACAAGGTGACTCGCCATTGTGTAAATGATTGAAATGGCTCTATACTTTGCTTCAAATGTGTTGCTTTTAATATGTACAGAGGTCTCTGGGTGGAAAAGATGCGAGAGTCTATATATAAGCAAGACTTAGAAAGGCTGAAAAGCAGCCTAGATGGGCATATAAACTGCTTTTTTTTTTTCAAAGGCAGTGATAGTGTTCCTCATAGTTCTGTCTATCATGACCTCTAAAAATCACGTCTGCCTGTAGTACCACAGAGATTCTTTTACTTGAGGCATTATTGCATTTAAATGTGTACTCAATAATAGAAAGTCATGATCTTTTAAGGCTTAGAAGACAAATATCAGAATGCATTCATTTTTTAAGGGCTGCTAATAGATGGAAGAAAGCCTGTATTACCCTTAATCAAGCATGTGATAACTCAGGCCAATTTAACTTCTCACTTTTCCATTTGTGACCTTGGCCAACATGTTCCCTTTTCTTAGGGAGCCAAAGAAAGAACTTGGCTTCTACTATTTTGAAAGTACTTTGTGAAACTTAATTTATGTTCTATATTACTTCCTTACCAAGGGGTAGGTGTTTAGTAAAGTAAAGCTTTTTAAATTTAAGTAGAAGTTGCAGAATAACACCATTTCAGTTACCTTGGTGTATTCATTCTTAATAGTTGTATAGGTTTTAGTTTGTACTTTGACACACACATGGCTACTCGTAAAATGAAGGCAAATCCTTTATTAGGACACTGAATTGGTTCTCGTGTGTCATTGCATGAGAAGAGTCGTTTGCTGAGGTTAATGTTTTATCATGCAAAGCAAAGGCATTGTTAGCACAGTGAATATGAGGAATTTCGTATTCTGGGAGGCTGCTTTCAATGATCAGGCTGAGAGTACATGGTTTTTTTCTTTCCATTGTGAAGGGATACATCTGTGATGGTAAATATGCTAATAAGTGATCTTTTTAGGAGGCAATTTTTTTTTGCCTACATGTAGCAGCCAAGAGATTAATGAGTATGAGAATCACCTTGCCAATCGCTGTGATAGTGCCAGCATTGACCATAGCACATGTTATTAACATAGCTTCTACTCATCTCCCATCCTAGAACTGTTCTGGAATTGGAACTGCATAGGAAGCTTACTTCTGAGGGAAATTAATTGGAATTAGCCTTGTTTAGGCTGACTGGCCTACTTAAAGTACAATTCTAATAGCTTCAAAGGGTCAAGATCTTTTTCATTCCAACCTGAGGGATGTTTTTAATAGCATCCCATTTCATGAGCCATGCTTGCTGAGGGTTGACTGAAAGAGTAGTACTGTAAAACTTTAAACCATCTGAAGTATCAGGTCTGGTAGGTGAGTGCTGAGATTATATATGGGAAGCTTTGTGTGTTGGGCAGAAAGCAATGTTAGCTAGAGCTAAACTGTTCTTCGGAGCCCTAATTTGGGTTGCTCTTTGTGGGTAGATCTGAAAAATTAGACTGAGTTTACAATTTGATTATACCACACTGCTTTTTTTTTTTTTGGGTCTGAATCGTGGTGAATGTTGGAAACTTGGCCAGTGTTCCTAGCTCAGGAAAGATGGTATTTTGGGTTTCAGCTAGGATTTCTAGGACTGATTTCCCAGATGGGAGTGCATGTAGTATATTTGCTACTCTTTCGAACATGAGGTTTTGCTTACTGCACTCGTCTAAATGTAAGTTAGTTTCCAAATTCAGACTCCCTTTGCATCTGGACCATTCACTTTAGTGAACTAAATGCAAGACAGCAAGCTTCTCAATATGAGCTTTTAAAATCTATAAAGACAAGTGTTGGCTTCCTTACAGACATTTGAAAACTAATGACCTATTTAGTAGGCTGGCTTTTTTGTGGTTTTCAAGAAAGCTTTTCACCTGTCAGTCAGAATACTGCGAGATTTGGGAGCTGTGTAATGATTGCTTCCATTTCTTTTACTGAAATCTGAATAAGGACACTCAAGTGCTGGGATAACAAATTCAGTGTAAGATGAGGGAGCATCACTTGGCAGCTGTTTGTTGGGTGACCAGTTCCTGGATAAAAGGGAAAATGTATAGGTTGCTGGCTGCCAGTTTCCCTTGGCTGTTGGTCTCAAGGAACTTCTCACTATGCAGTAAAAAACCACCACAGAAGCCCTGCAAATCACCTACTGCATAAGGGAAGAGTGAGTGGGTGTGAATCTGGAAACTGTTAGGCTCATGGCTTTTCCTTTATCTTGTAGTTCTGCCACTCAGTTTTTGCAGATGAAGTGGCAAAAGGAGAGGCAGAGAGAATAGACAAGTGTGATGAGTGAGAAAGTGCAGATTCTGTATGAGGAGAAATCAGGCTTTTGAACCAGATGTTCATCATTGGTGATGGATCCTTAGGGGTGCTGGGTGTCAACATGAGAACAATCATATTGGATGAAATTAATTCCCAAGAGAGATGTGGGAGGAGATTTAGATTGCAGTAAAATGAAGACAGCGCTTTTTTGATAGGTGCTTTTTAAAAGCCTTATGTAGACAGAAATCATTCTTAGACTGGCCTAGATGATTCTTTTTTTTTGCAGTCTTACTGGCCATCACAGAGCAGACCTTCAATTTTCCAGGCTTCTCTTGCCAGCCTCCATGTCCAGACAGGGTCCTTCACTTAAACAGGCTCCTTCTCCATTTCTGGTAGCCTGAAGTTATGATCAAGCAGGAGTCGACTACTCTTTGTATTGCTGCTTCTGCAATTACCACTTGAATATTTATGTAGTGGTTCAGTAAATAATGCATTTCATCCAACCATTTCAGTTTGAAGTAAAAAGATACATATATTCAAACTGGAAAAATTTTAAAATGTGAATTTTATCAGAAAAGTTTCTTTGCACCTCTCTGGAAAGCCTTGCTTTAGAATTTTATCTTAATGAGCTTTGGTCCCAGACAAGACTAGAATGCTGTGAAGACTCTGCCATTAGTTTAATTTGCAGATTTTTTCTTTTCTTATGCTGAATTATTCTAAAACAGCTTTCAGCTTGCTGGGTGTCAAGGAGGAACTCCATTGGCCCATTGTGTTACAGGGTTAGTTGCAATGGTATGGGGATGTGTGTGTAAAAAGGAGTCACTGTATTAAACCAAAATGTCTTTCCTGATCAGAGGAAGAGATTCTTTTTCTGTAAACTTTGATGAAATCCCTTAGTGTTTTCTCCAGCCACTCCAGGAGCTGGAGACTTTCATAAGATAGTGGATATCTTGTAAGGTAAAGACATTTCCACAGCATTAGTTGTGCTAAGTGAATGCTTAAGTTAAAAAAAAAAAAAAAGGGGGGGGGGGAGGGGTGTGGAGAAGGGGGTCAGAAGAAAAGAGACAGAATTTAAATGGCTCATATGTGAAGACTACTTTATACATGTTAAAACAGTGAGAAGCTGGATGGTGTTTGTTTTGATTTGCTTTATTTGATGGGGATGTTGTTTGTGGTTTTTTTTTTGCTGGTGGATAAAGGAGAAGTCTCAACTCTGACACCTGTGATACATTCTGGAAGTTCTAGGCTTGAAGTGCACCACAGTGAAATTTAATCACTGGGTTTCATTTGCACTTCTGGAGGAGCAGTGCCTTCTCTTGTACTGCCATGTTCACTTACTTCAGATGTCCTTAACTAAAGTGGTGTACAGCTGCTCTAAGTTTGAATATCTAAAGCTTAGGACTGTTGAGTGAAAAAGCAAACGACACCCTTATTGCCAGCAAACACTGCTAAATCTCACCTAGATTTCCTGAGTTTTAGTTCTGTAAATGCTAATAAATATTATTGAAAATATCATAAAACAAGAGATTTGGATAAAAATTGGTGATGTCTCCTTGATTGTGCGTATTTCAGACAATGCATTCAATGCTGGTAACAAGAAAACTGGAGAAAGTGTTGAAATGGCAAGGAAAAAAATAAAAATGCTTGTACAGATGTAAAGAATTGACTAGCATTTTTAAGAAACCAAGCCCAGTGGTAGGTACTGTGATTGTGTTCTGTGCAAGGCATATTTGTTGATTTGCAATCATACATACAAGAGTGAAGTAGTGCCGTGTTTATTAACCTGTACTTATCAGCCTTGTAATGCTAAAGTAGAGGATGTGTAGAAAAAACAAGATTGAGAGAAGTGTGTAATGCTGGAGAAGAAAGAACTCGGAATTCTTCAGTCTGTTTCCAGACTTTTAGTGCCATCCTTCGAGACCTTCAAAGGATGTAAGAAATGCATGTTGCAATGTCCTTGGAAGTTTTTTGGAGGCAGCTGTCTGACTTAGTTTTCAAAGCTGTGTGAGAGCTTTTTAACCCTGGGCACCAACCTGTCTCTTTCAGGTCAGGTGCTGTAAAATTGCCTTGCCATAGCCTGACCTTCTCTCGTGTTCCAGGGAACTTGTTCCACTGTGGAAGCTGCCAAGCGAAATGTAGGGGTTTCCCCATGCCATTTTCTGCTGCTGTGTTCAGCTCACAGTACAGTTGTTCTGTCCTGCTGTTAATTCACCTGTAGGGCAAGTGCAAAGCTTTTCTCAGGAGAAAGGTGAGGATGCCTTTGTGAGAGTGAAGATGGACAGAATGTGGATCTATGCAGCCAGGTTGGTGAAGCTGATGTGTTTGTTCCACATCCTGCCCCTCTGCTGCTCTGAGTTACCTCACAGACCACGTACATACATTGGAGTCACCCTAGCTAGCATTGAAACATGGCTCATCTTATGTGGAAATAAAATAACCTTTGTAACTGTGTGCAGGGACCCTGCATAGGGAACATGGTGTGTGATGGTGGAACACATGGGTGTATGCTCAGTCCCATTCTGTGTCACCTGCCAGTCCTTCAGTATAAAATCCATACCAGCTTGCTTTGGACACTGCATGGGTTCTTCTCCACCATGTCTGTAAAGTCTCAGTATAGCAAACTGCTGTTTGCTTAAAAATCATTTCTGCATTGCCTAAAAGCAGATTTCCCACTGCATATGGTGCTATAAATAGGCATGTAAAATAATTTAGTAAGTGCTATCTGGTACTTACTAGGGTAGTAACCTGCTATCTCATTGTTTAATATAATACTCAGTGTTGTACTTTGGGTGCCTTTAAAAACTTTTGCAGTTTTTCTATTCCTCGGCCTGTAAAATCCCAGGAAAAACAACTGGAAAACTGTTGGTTATTGATATGCTATTAGAATTCACTCTGCATGGTTCCAGTACTAAAATTCTCCTTTTTTCCAGCATGCCTTGAATAGTGGGATACGACGTTACCATGTGGCTCCTGTCCTGTGCCAGCGGGCCAAGGTGGCCATGAGCCACTTTGAGCCTAACGAATACATCAATTATGAAAAGCTGGAGAAGAACATCAACATTGTCCGCAAGAGGTAAGAGGGGAGGAGGGAAGAGGTCAGTGTGCAGAATTTAGCTCTGCAGTGACAGGAGAGGAGGAAGAAAAGGTCATGGGGCTCTGGCATAGGGAATGTATACTTGGGAGAGCAGCTTTGAGCAGTGGCAAATGTAGCAAAGCATGAGTTGTGGTGTCTCCACATAGTGGTTGGGCACTGTGGGAAGAGTTGAGGGTTACGATGAAGCGCTGTGACGTGCAGAGAACCAGGCCAGTGCAGAGGAGGTGCTAGAAAGGGCTCTGTCTTCTTCATTTACTGTCCTCAGTGAGAAGCTTTCATACTGGCCCTTGCCCCGTCCTGGGGTGTCAGTGTGTGGGCAGTGGTCGTCACAGACTAGTGCTCCTTTTGTTTTGGCAGTGAACGTTCTCCTGTGTTCCTCTGCAGGCATTAGACGCAGAAAGGAGGGCTAGGAATTCGTAGCACATGTAAACAGAGTGACCTTAATCTGCAGACTGAGGCTTGTGTGCCTGCTAAGTTGTCATTCCTTGGTAGTGGTTTGTATGACACGTCCTTCAGTCTTTTTGTGTCCTTTGTTAGATGAGGTAGCTCTCATTTCAGGTCATTACATCTACTTAGTTACTCCTCAGAAGATCTCACCACTGACATAAATAGGTCCCTCAACTGGTACAGCTGCAGGTTGAAAGGTCTGAGGTCGTGAAACTCCCACTTAGCTGTACTTGCTTGCTGAGGGATCTGATTGTGAATTGAGTCTGACCTCTGTCTCACCTCCATGTTTGCTGTCCTGAGGCATGACTCAAGAAATTAGCAGAGTCAATGTTATGGGAAGGTTGTAAAAGAAATCATTCGTTGACATCAATCCATGTACTTCTGAACTTTGTGGACTGGGCCCTTGTTTTAGCCAAGTACCAGTTGATATTTTAGTGCTGTAAGAAGAACACGCAGGTTTCTGTGTGTTGATAGGGTCTTAGCAGCCTGAGTGATACAGGGAAGCGCTCTGCCACGTGCTCAAAAGTCAAAAGGGCAAATACTGAAGTACACAAGATTCGGACACTAAAATTCTTCTCCTCCCCAGGCTTGATCGTCCCCTGACCTTGTCTGAGAAGATTGTGTATGGACACCTGGATGAGCCAGAAAAACAGGAGATTGAGCGGGGCAAGACCTACCTGCGCTTACGGCCGGACCGCGTGGCCATGCAGGACGCCACTGCTCAGATGGCAATGCTGCAGTTCATCAGCAGCGGGCTGCCAAAAGTGGCTGTGCCTTCCACCATCCACTGTGATCACCTCATCGAAGCCCAGGCAGGCGGTGAAAAGGATCTTCGAAGAGCCAAGGTCACTACTGCAGAAGCTTGAATTTTGTCTGTTTGAAGGCCTCCTTCCCGTCAAAGGGAGATGGGTTGCTTGGTTTGTGGTTTGGTTGGGTTTTATTCCCCCCACCCGAAGGACAGCCATGAATCAGATATGGTAACAGATTGCCCGTGGGGCTCAGCTGTGTAGATAGGTCAGTTGCAGTTTTCCAGCTGAGATTCAGCCATTACATGGGCTCACATGACCGTGAATGTAAGGAAAGCTGGTCTTGCTCTATTAAAGGTGGAAGCCCAGGTCATAGATATTTCAGCTAAGGGAAGAGGAACAATCTGTTTGCAAAGGAAATAAAGGAAGACCGAGTACCCTAGAGAGTTCTGCTCTTTATGCTGCAGTGAGGAATGTGAAAAACTTCCTGAACATGTTTGTGTTGCCCTGGTGGATCCTGTGAGAGGGAAACTTTCTTTTCTCAAACCATTTGCTACTGCCTAGCTGAAGAACACTAACTGAAGCTTTCAGAGCTAGCGAGGGCAGGTGTAAATGTGTGTAGAAGCATGGAGGGTGCTGGTTTCTATTTGGGAATTTCAACATAGTGTTTGTCTAACTGCTGATTCACTGCCTTTTTAACATTTCTCTCTTGCTGTCCCTGTGCTTATTCCTCCACAGGGGCTTCTGTTAAATATAAACACATTCACCTCTGTCCTACATTCCACAGTGGTTCTGCCAAGGAAGAATGTAGTCTTAGAATAACAGGGAAGCAGGGGAAATCTTGTTATTCCAAGTGGACCTAGCCTGAGTTCACCATCCAAGCCAGCAGGAGTTGTGCCTTGGATGTTGATACCAAAATTTACAAACAGTAAACACTTTTTTGGGGGCTTAGCTGCATTTTAAGATTTTAGGCCATACCTATTCTCAGAAACTCCTGATGTTGAAGTAACTGTTTCTGGCTTCCTCCTTCAGGTCACAGTAAAGCAACTTATTCCACTCAGGAGTGAATTTGGGGAGTTCTTGTTCCACTTGTCTCAGTCCTAAATTGTGCCAAAATGATGTGATTAAGAATTTGGGGCTTACTAAATAAGTCAGTTTCTTTTCTTCACCTGTCTTCCCCTGTTCCTGCAATTGTTCTCTGTAGAGCAATCCTATTCGTTGCAGCCCTGAGCTGAGCTGAGTCCCTCCTTTGCCATCCACTCTGAGCAGAGCAAATAAAGGTCCTGCCACCTTCTGACTAGGTTCTACTTCTGCTGCTGCCAGTTGGCACACAATGAATGCTGGCAGGCCAGAGGGTGGTTTGGATCTGCTCCTGGCACATCAGCATGCTTTACAGGGGGGAGGGATGCACAGACAGAGCGAAGTGACCCAACTCCCAGTGGAAAATGAGGCTTAAAGAGTTGCTGCTGCCTCATGGGAAACTTCAGCAAATGTCTGCTGAGACAATTCTTCCATTATCTCCAGTTTCTTCTTTCTCTTTGTTCTGAAGGGTAGCTGCATGAGAACAGATTTGAAGAAACTCTTTCCTAGTGCTTATCTTATCTCCTCTGCCACTCCTCTGCCAAGAACTCTCAGGACATGGTGTCATACTGCTGTGGCAGCTATGATTATTCTCACAAGCAATTTTCATGGTGTGATCTCTACCAATAATGGTGATGGTGCAGCAAGAAAGGCAGTGTTGTGTGAGTCTTAATCAGAGGACTTGGTAGGATGAGAAATGAGACCCACCAACTCCCCTGACAGCAAGCAACTTGCAGTTGTATGTCATAATCTGTAAAAATAAAGCCAAAATGCTTATCTAAGGGGTTTGAGATGTCAGCAAAGCATCTATAAAGCAAAAGGAACAGCTGGTGTAGAAGGAAGGAGAGGCTAGAAGAGAAACAGGTTGCAAAAACCCACATTGAGAATACAAGAAATGAGCATTTTTAAATGCTTTATGGGCAGAGTTTACCTGCAATTGTGCTATTTCCCATGTGCTGTTTGGAATTGGAGACTAAAAAAGATAATTTGGTAGAGCTACAAGCCGGATGAAATTAAATAGCCTGTAACAACAGGCTGGCAAACAGTTTTGTTCCCTTTTGGTTTTAAAGAAGTGATGTGCACCTCCCTCTAGCTGCTACAAAACTGTGGAGCAAACTACAGACTGGCCTGGTAGGGAAAGAGAAGTATTGAGCTCTGGATGTATGGAAGGACAAAATGTGTTCCTAACGCTCTGTGTTTCCCTGCATGAACAGGACATAAACCAGGAGGTGTACAACTTCCTAGCAACAGCTGGTGCCAAGTATGGAGTGGGATTCTGGAAACCTGGGTCAGGAATCATTCACCAGGTAAAGTCTGTGTGTAGATGTTTGCAGTCTTTGAACATGCAGTGGCTCTTTTACCTGATGGTGAAGAAAGCTCAAAAGCAAAACCTTAGAGAATTTCACCAGCTCAGGGACGCAACCTGCGCTCCTTGAGGCGGGTGAGCTTTCTTGCTTGCTCTGATATTGTGACAACAGTGCCTTTTCTTAAAGGTCAACCTGTAACCTAAGGCATGATTAGGTAGTGCCAGCAGCATGCCATGTGAATCACAGAAGCTTGAAATATCTTAACTGCTTGTAGGCTGGCTCCTCCTGGTACAGTCGGGGATGGTAAGGTGATACCGTGAAGCTGGCTACATGGGGATGATGAGAATTGCTTTTGGTGGTAAGGAAAGCCACTTTGGGAACATACAGAATAACCCTTAAAAAAAGTATGGGTTTGGATCCATAAAAACCAGGAGTATATGAGGACACCAAACAGAGCAGCTTACTTTAAATGCTCAAGAATGGCAACACATAACGAGTTGCTATGTGAACAGGAGAAAATGCAAAACAGTTCCCAAGTATGAGATTCTCTTGTTATAGCTCTTGCACCTTTAGACTGCCCCAAGATAACTTACCACTTAATGAGGCTTTTTTATTTTTTCTTTTTTTTAACCAGCACCTCTGGCAGGATTTCCCTAGCTTGCTCTTGGCTGATTTTCTTTGTGGGTCCAGGAGACTTTTTTTTTATTGTTCATCTGAATTACAGGCACGAAGCATAAGGAACGGAGAGGAGAAAGGATGTCTGATAAGCATCCTGTCAGCAGGGAACTTGTGACTAGGTGCAGTCAAAGCTCTCTGCTATATTTTATTAGCTGCAAAATGAGTGACTAAGTGTGGTGCAACAGAGAAAGGGAACAGGTGAGCTCCCCAAAAGGTTATGGGAACACCTCAGGTTATTTGTGCTCTGAAACTACTTGTAACATCTGTCACATGGCAGCATAGCTCTGTGCTGTGGTTGCCAGCTTTGTTGTGGCTGACTTTCTCTGGCTGGAGGAAAATTGGTCATGTTTTATAGCTTCAGAGCCCAACTTTGGCAAAGTGAGGACTTGAAAGTGTATTTCTCACACATGTGTATTAATGTGAGCTGCAAGCAAATAAAGCTGGAAGTACAAGAAGCAAAGTCTTGTCTGCTCAATAAAGGGGGACATGATTTCTGTCCAAGCTGTTCTGTGACACACATGCTGTGGTTTCTGTGCTTCCCAGAAAGGCTGTTCATAATGTTGGTATAGCACATAGTGAGAAGTTCATTAGCTTGAGTGATCTATTGTGTTACTACCATAGAAAACTCCTAGTTATTTTGTTAAAGAACTGTTTTGTGGGTTTTGTTAATATTTGAAGAAGCTTGCGTGGAATCTAGGAGCAATAAGGGAAGGTCAACCTCCTGGCATATTTGTGACGGATTCTTCTCTGTGATTAGGTTTTGGCTGGCAGCATGGATTGGAGGAGTCTGTTGGTATTCTACTGGTGTGGGAGACTATGAAAGGTCTCGCTAGCACTGGATAGATGAAATGACTTGCCCAGCAAGTTGATGGAGGGCTTGGAGGCTAACAAACAGACTTTTGAGCCCTAACCAGGGTGACACTGTAGCAAAAGTCAAAACTGGAAGGAAGAAGTCTTCCAGTGAAAAAAATGGAGGCTGCTTTCTATATTTTCTTACTGTCCTGGGATGAGCAACCTATTCTGTTACTACTTCCTTCACAGGGAGTTTGAAACAGAAGTAAATTTCTAATCCAAACCAAATTCAATTGCTTTCTTGCTACTGAAACGTGCAACTACAAACTGTTCTAAATCTTTGTTCTTGTCATCTTTCCTGTTGTCTTCCCCCTCTTTTCCCAACAAACAAGCAAGCAAACAATCCATTTATATTTTCAGATCATTCTGGAGAACTACTCCTACCCTGGGGTTATGCTGATTGGCACAGATTCACACACCCCCAACGGAGGTGGCTTGGGAGGAATCTGCATTGGTGTGGGTGGAGCTGATGCTGTAGATGTCATGGCAGGAATCCCTTGGGAGCTCAAATGCCCAAAGGTAGGAGCAAAAGGAATATCAATCCTCAATGTGAAGGGTGAGAGAAAAGATGTGTTAGAAACATTAATTTTCAGGCACTATATACCATTACAGTCTTGTTGGTTGTGATGGCTTTCATTTGCTTCCAGACTGAGCTAGCCTGGTTATTGTCAGTGGGGGGGGAATTTCAGCTCACACTGACACATTGGTGATCACACACTGGTTTAAACTGCTGGTCTGTGATTCGCTGGTAGCTTTGAGTTTGCATTTCCAGTCATTTTATTCATGGACTGAGAATGATAGTTGAGTATTATCTCCCTTCATTTGGCCCTGTCAGTGTTTTCAGCCATTCTGCACATGTTCACATGCTTCAGAATTTGCTCCTTTTTGGTATTGTGACCACCTAGGTTCTTGGGGAAAAAATCTGAGGAATTGTGTTGGCTGCTGAAAGGAAATTATGTCAGCATTTATTTATTTTTTTTCCCCCCTTCATTAATGTTGCTCAGGTTATTGGGGTAAAACTGACTGGCAAGCTTTCTGGCTGGACTTCTCCTAAAGATGTGATCCTGAAAGTGGCTGGCATCCTCACTGTCAAGGGTGGAACAGGTGCCATCATCGAGTACCATGGGCCTGGTGTGGATTCAATCTCTTGCACTGGTAAGACAACACAAATCTCTTCTCTGAGTGGATTGTTGCTGGAGCTGGCTGTTGAGTTGTCTGTGGAGGCTGGGAAGGGAATTAGACAAGAATTATTAAATGTTTACCCACAGCCTGGACAGACTCAGTGAGTGGCAAACTGGGAGAGTAGGTGAGAGCAGTGTAACAAGGTAGAATGTGGACTGTGGTGGAAAAGTGACCTCCCTCCCATTAAATCTTGTGACTTTGAGTACATTGAATGGTTAATTGGGGACAACCCTGCACGGTGGTGCACCAGGATAAGAGTAAGGGTGGAGATATTCTGGTGTGTGCTTAGAGGGTGGAGATGTCAGAGATAGATGATGACATTTCATTTCAGCTTAAAATAGGCTGTGGATAGAGGAAGCAAACAAGTTGAAGTGGGTACGTGTGTGACAGCTGCTAAAGGAAAAGCTTTTTAGAAAAGCAGGGCAGAGGGGAGACCAGAAAGCAGCAGTTTGTAATGTGCAGCTTTACAGTGGGCAAATGTGGGTCATGGGTACTGAATTTGAACCACCAAAAATTGCAGTTGTCTGTAATGATGCTAGTTAGGGCCAGCTGTGGGAAGTGTCCCTTCTTTTGGCTTGAAGTGCAGCCTTCAATCTGGGCTTCTCCTTTCCATTTGCAAGGCTTGGCTGCCACTTGGAATGTTTGGGTTTACAGACAGAGAGCAATTTAGGATTTTTCTTCTGTGAAAGCAGAAGAACATGACCTGTGACACCTGCTTCTAGCTTGCTAAATGTAAAACAGCACCTTCTACAGTTTCATCACTATCCTTGAAAGGCATGGATCATCACAGCACCCTCAGCAGATGTTTGGGATTTTCTTTTTTTTATTGTGTTCTGTCACCAGAAGCTTTTTATTAAACCCATTCAATTTCTTGCAAATTTCTGGCTCTTCTAGTAAAGATAAAGGAGATGGGAGGGAGGGAGGGAGGGAAGGAGGGGCAGGATGCTCACTGCAGGTAGCAGAGACGATGCTCCCTGCTTGGAACATATTAAGTGCTCAGTTGCAAATGGGATTCCCTGTCATCCCTTCCAGTATCTGCAAGAATCAGCCTAGTTTTCAGTTCCTTCCTTGCAGAAAAGCCTGGTCACAGGCACTGTTGTCAGTCAGAAACACTGGGGGCTGAGCCAGCCATTACATAGTCAGTGTGTCCTCTGCTGTGGAATTAGGTATCTGTGGATGATGTCCTAATCTCTCTTGGGTTTGCTGTCTTTTCTATGAACTGACTTTTGAAGAATTGAATGGCCTTGGACTTTCTCATTGACCTTGTGGTCTTTTCTGGCACTCATTCTCTAGGAATGGCAACCATCTGTAACATGGGAGCTGAAATTGGAGCTACTACATCAATCTTCCCTTACAATGCACGGATGAAGAAATACTTGGGCAAGACAGGGCGAGCTGGTAAGAGGGCTTGAGGGTTGAAAGAGATAAAAGTGTGTGTTCAAGTGAAGGTGTATTCTGAGAGCAGCATCCTCCTACAGTGGTGTCTGATGTAACTTCTGACCTTGCATGGTCATGTAAGTCATGTGGTACAAGCAAGGAGTCTGTAGATGAAGTGGCTGAGGAAGTAGGTGGTAGATTCCTTGTCTTTAGCTGTTCCAAGGTTTTTCTTTTCCCTCATATTTGTTACACTTCTTAGATATCCTTTATTATTCTAGACATAGCTGCACTGGCAGATGAATTCCAGCAGCACTTGGTACCAGATTCTGGTTGTCAATATGACCAGGTGATAGAAATCAACCTCAGTGAGGTAAGACTTCCTTTATGCTTGTCATCTTGGATGCTGTGATGTGACTCTGCCTTTGTATGAATGTGGACCAAGTTGGGAGTTTGATGCAACACCCCTGGCTCTGTACTAGAATAGGTAGCAAACAGTCAGGTCTGCCTCACTGACAGCTCCTGCTTTGGTGTTTTGTGTAGGAGAATCCTATTTAAACAGCTTCCATGTGGAGCTATGAAAGGGATTATTTTCCTGCTGTGTTTTGGGGGTTTTCTTGGCTGCTGTGATTTCTGACTTTGTCACTGTTTCTTAAAGCTGAAACCACATATCAATGGACCTTTCACTCCAGACCTGGCCCACCCTGTGTCAGATATTGGTGCTGTGGCAGAAAAGGAGGGCTGGCCTGTTGATATCAGAGTTGGTGGGTAGCATTTGCTCTTTTCTCTGTCTTTATCCTTGTGGCATAAGTGTTGCTGTCTTGGGATAAGTGGTTGGTCACATAGCTTGGGATGTGATCTTTCAGTGACTGCTGTACATCCTTTGACTTTACTGCCATGTCATCTCTTCATGGGGAGAGTGACTATCTGGGCTAGGTGTGTGGGATGAGATCTGGGATGGTTGGAGAGATTTTAATCTCAAGAGGCAGACAAATTTTGTTTGTTTGTTTTTTCTTGAAAACTTTTGAATGATGGAGTTGACAGGAATGTTACCTGCTGAAGGGAACCTTTGTTAAAAACCTGTTGCAAGGATTTGTCTGTTGCAAAGATCTTTCAGGAGCATGATTGTCAGTACTCCTAGCAGTTGGCTGTTGAGCTCTGGGGGACATGGTAAAGTTAGTACTTGCTGTCCCAAAGAGGAGATTTGGATCTTTACAGACTCACATAGGATGGTAACCTGTCTCATGTGTTGCTCATTGGAGGAAAGATAAGAATCCAAAGACCACATCCCAAGTGGGAAATATATTACGTGATAGTGTTACAAATAGGGTCAAGAGCAGCTGTAACTGAAAGAGAATTTATTTTTTGCTAGTTAGCACCAGAATGTTGTCAGGATGATGCAGTATGTCCTCATGTGGCCTTTAACAAAGGATGATTTCTTTTCATCATGTCTTTGTGGAACGATGCCTCTCTGTGGTAATTTGCTTAGCCAAAGTGCAAGTAGGTGACACTTCTATCTTGTAAAACATAACCAGCTTAGTGACCAGGCAGCATGTTCTGACTGTGCAAAGCTGGACAAAGGCTTGCTTGTGACCATGGTGTATTGCTTGGAGGCTTGGCGGTGTTAGTACCTGAAACTGCTTCAGATTCCTTGTCAGCAGAAAAGGTGCTCGTCCCTTGTGTTTTACGCTGAGAGATGTGTTGGGGAGGAACTTCCTAGAACCAAGGCTGCAATAACCACCTTCCTGTTTCTGTCAAACACCACAGGCTTGATTGGCAGCTGCACCAACTCCAGCTATGAAGACATGGGACGCTCTGCAGCAGTGGCAAAACAGGCCCTAGCACACGGATTGAAGTGCAAATCCAAGTTCACAATCACACCAGGCTCAGAGCAGATCCGTGCCACCATTGAAAGAGACGGTTATGTGAGTATGGCTGCTCTTCACACTTCAAACAGCAAGTGCTAAACTCTTCCAGACAGTCCTCAGGAGTCTGGAGGTAGCTGATGGAAGCCCCTCAAACTTTGTCTTTTGGCGTTAGTGGTACAGTTACTGCTGTAATAACCAACCTTGTGCTGCTATGCCTGTAGGTGCTGCTGTCACCTTGCTGTCTTTTCTATCTTTACTCTCTCTGTGTATAGGAATGGGACTGAAATTGGACAGAAGTGAGACAGTTATTAGGAACTGGGACCCTGAGGAGATAGTAGGATGCATAGCAAGGGCTGCCTCAGGCTCTTGGGATTCTGTGGATGGCCATGGTTGATGAAGGGCTAGCACCCACCTGTAATCCACTTTTCTCCTTTAAGAGCAGTTTAGGATGCTAGTAAGACCTTTGTCAGAAGGTGGTTCCCATTTTAGTGTAAACTTAAAACTCATATTTTATTTAAAAGTAATGTTTCTGCAGAAGAACCATCACCTACTTCCTCCCATTTTCTGTGCAGAAAGTTACATTTTAATTAGTCCTAATATATAGTAAATGTTGGACAAGTCTTTACATGTGGGTATGTCCATCCAGTGCTTAATGCCTCTTCCAACCAAGTCCAGAAAAAGGAATTGTGTAGGATATTTATCAGACCAGACACTGCTCTTCAGTCAGATATCTGTGAGTAGTTGGATTGCTTAATTTCAGGTAGATAGAAAAGGGCAACATCACAGCAAGGCATCCTGTGCTCTTCCCCTCTGTTAACTTACAGCTTCACTGGGATCAAACCCCACCTATTTGTAGAAGTGACCTAAAAATTGCAAGTGAAGGCAGGAGAGGAATTTTCTTAGGCTTGATGCTTCCTTTTAGAAGACAAGTGTCCTCTTCCCCTGAAAGAGCAACCCCAGAAACTTACTCCAAGTAACAAAGTTGTTCTCTGCCCCCCAGGCGAAAATCCTGCGCGATGTTGGAGGGCTGGTTCTTGCCAACGCCTGTGGACCATGCATTGGCCAGTGGGACAGGTAAATTGAAAGATAGATCTCACCCTAGCCTTGTATTTTCTAGCTCCTAAAGTGCTCTGTGAAACCACATTTGTAAATATAACACAGTGGGAATTAAAAATACGTGCTTACAGACCCATTGGCCGTAGCTGTCTGATGCGTGCTGGAGGAGGACAAATGAAAAACTGCAGATCTATTTTGAGCCTTTAGATGAGTGAAGCTGCAAAATGGCCACAAACGCAGCCACACCTGGAGGCTTCTTGTAGTAGGCAAAATAATGGGGAGACTTACTAAGTGTGAGAAGGTGGACTGGAGTTTTTATGGTCCTTTAAGATAAGAAAAGTGAATTGGTCTGCCTTCCATTAGACTGGCAAGGAGGAAATTCCCAATAGAAGAGATAGGAGGCATGTTCTTATGAGGCTTTGTCATTGCTGATGGTGAGATGTCCAAAGGCAGTGTCCTTAGTTGATACTGTTTAGACAGTTCAACAGTGCACAACATGGGCTATGAAAACTACTCCAGAACTTCCGTGTCTGGCTCGGTTTTGTGCTGTCCTTGGTTTTGAGTCTGTGCTTAAGGGGGAGGAAACATGTCCAGGGACCAGTTCATGACTCCAAAAGATAGTGATTGCTACCAAAACTGAGCTGGAGGATTTCAGCAGTGAGACAACTAGAAGCAGTATTCTCTTTAGATTTCATGAGCATGTTTGTTTCTTTCACAGGAAAGACATCAAGAAAGGAGAGAAAAACACGATAGTTACATCCTACAACCGGAATTTCACAGGTCGCAATGACGCCAATCCGGAGACTCACGCGTTTGTCACCTCTCCAGAGGTAAGAAACATCCCAAGGGGGGCTGTGGAATAGTTCATGGTGTCTTGGGAGCTAAGTCCTGTGCCTGCAGAAGAGATCCAGCGTAGCTTGGATTGTAGCTTACCTGTTGGCTTTGAATCTGTTAGGTGCAGGACTTTGAAATGAAGAGAGGGGCAGTATAAATAGGCCTTTAAATTTGTCGTTTTTCCTTTCAGATTGTCACAGCCCTGTCTATTGCTGGCACTCTAAAATTTAACCCTGAGACAGATTACCTGACAGGAGCAGATGGGAAGAAGTTTAAATTAGAAGCACCTGACGCAGATGAGCTGCCCAAGCTGGTAACTGCTCAGCCTGGAGATGGAGGGAGGGAGGGAGGGCCTGCCACTAGTAGTCTTTTATATGTAACAGGGGAACTCTTCACACACTGACCTCTGCCTTAATGTTAAAGCTGGAGAGGGCAGTTGCCTGTGTTGGATTCTTCTCTTCATGTGCCCTTTGGGGTGGCTGAGGCTGATGATTTTCCTTTCTTCTCTGGAAGGAGTTTGACCCAGGCCAGGACACCTATCAGTACCCTCCCAAGGATGGCAGTGGGCAGCATGTGGATGTGAGTCCCACCAGCCAACGCCTCCAGCTTCTTGAGCCCTTCGATAAGTGGGACGGCAAGGATCTAGAAGACATGCTGATCCTCATCAAGGTCAGGAGCAAAACGGGGGAATACTGGCTGTGACAGGAATGCTCAAACAGGGGTTTGCACACCCATTGCTAGAAGCTTTGGATGTGCTTTTTTTGTTATCTGTGATTCCCTCCCTTACATCCACATGGTTATGGGAAGTGAAGCAAGGGTATTCCTTCCTTCCTGGTGTTCCTTCCTTCCTTCTTTCCTGGTGTTCCTTCCTTCCTTCCTTCCTTCCTGGTGTTCCTTCCTTCCTTCCTTCCTGGTGTTCCTTCCTTCCTTCCTTCCTTCCTGGTGTTCCTTCCTTCCTTCCTTCCTTCCTGGTGTTCCTTCCTTCCTTCCTTCCTTCCTGGTGTTCCTTCCTTCCTTCCTTCCTTCCTGGTGTTCCTTCCTTCCTTCCTTCCTTCCTGGTGTTCCTTCCTTCCTTCCTTCCTTCCTGGTGTTCCTTCCTTCCTTCCTTCCTTCCTGGTGTTCCTTCCTTCCTTCCTTCCTTCCTGGTGTTCCTTCCTTCCTTCCTTCCTTCCTGGTGTTCCTTCCTTCCTTCCTTCCTGGTGTTCCTTCCTTCCTTCCTTCCTGGTGTTCCTTCCTTCCTTCCTTCCTTCCTTCCTGGTGTTCCTTCCTTCCTTCCTTCCTTCCTTCCTGGTGTTCCTTCCTTCCTTCCTTCCTTCCTTCCTGGTGTTCCTTCCTTCCTTCCTTCCTTCCTTCCTGGTGTTCCTTCCTTCCTTCCTTCCTTCCTTCCTGGTGTTCCTTCCTTCCTTCCTTCCTTCCTTCCTGGTGTTCCTTCCTTCCTTCCTTCCTTCCTTCCTGGTGTTCCTTCCTTCCTTCCTTCCTTCCTTCCTGGTGTTCCTTCCTTCCTTCCTTCCTTCCTTCCTGGTGTTCCTTCCTTCCTTCCTTCCTTCCTTCCTGGTGTTCCTTCCTTCCTTCCTTCCTTCCTTCCTGGTGTTCCTTCCTTCCTTCCTTCCTTCCTTCCTGGTGTTCCTTCCTTCCTTCCTTCCTTCCTTCCTGGTGTTCCTTCCTTCCTTCCTTCCTTCCTTCCTGGTGTTCCTTCCTTCCTTCCTTCCTTCCTTCCTGGTGTTCCTTCCTTCCTTCCTTCCTTCCTTCCTGGTGTTCCTTCCTTCCTTCCTTCCTTCCTTCCTGGTGTTCCTTCCTTCCTTCCTTCCTTCCTTCCTGGTCTTCCTTCCTTCCTTCCTTCTCTTCCTGGTCTTCCTTCCTTCCTTCCTTCTCTTCCTGGTCTTCCTTCCTTCCTTCCTTCCTTCCTGGTCTTCCTTCCTTCCTTCCTGGTCTTCCTTCCTTCCTTCCTTCCTTCCTGGTGTTCCTTCTGATACTTCTTATAACCAAGAGACTTTTTTTCCTTTGAGTTAGTGGTTAGCCTAATGCCATGAAAAATTAAGCTTGTCATTCCATGTAATGTGTTCTTACCCATACCATGCAGTCTGCATGTCCCAGTGCAGTGGGAAGGTGGCTGGATTCTTTAATTGGCATCTCTAATACCTGACTGTTCTAAGATGTATCTTGTGAGGTGGTTAGGAACTTCTCCTTCATCACTGTGTGTGTTCTCTCTGCATTTTATGGAAAATGACTTCACAATAGTTAACATCACATTTCAGTCTCTTCTGACTGAAGACTTCACTGCCTGTAGTGAGTTAACAGGAGGAAGGCTTCGGTTAATACAGTCACAGGTTCTGAAGTGCAGTCCCTTAAGCACTGACCTTCGGGAACACTGCTGATTCTCAGTGGCAGAGTTGCAGGTATGCCCAAGGGCCATACTGAAGCTGTGCTTGAGTTTTTCACACAGGCAATTCCCCTGCAAGCACTTCAGGACTTACCTTTCAGTTGGAGAGCCATTATCTCAGATTGGGAATTCTGTTCTTACAAGCTGAGAAGACTTATGTGCAGGTTGAAAATTTAGAGGAAACACTTGGCATCTTGCTACACTCTCCCAGCAGGCAGGCTGAGCTGTAGCAGGAAGGGCTTAATTGCTTTTTGTTCCTGAAGAATCTGCTGCTGAGGGAAGTGAGGACATGGCAGGAAGTGCCATGGCTAAGCTAATTTTTGTAATTTACACTTTGGAACGGGGATGTTCTTCCTACCCAAAACATGCAGAATGACCCACTGGGTTGTGCCTTAGAGTGCCTTCGTTCTGTAACAGACGGAATTCTCTTGAGTTATGAGTCAAAAGCGTTGAGGAAGGGTCAAGTCAGTGATCTTAAGACATTCTTTTCTACTTCAGGTAAAAGGGAAATGCACCACTGACCATATTTCTGCAGCTGGACCATGGCTCAAATTCCGTGGCCATCTGGACAACATCTCTAACAACCTGCTCATTGGTGCCATCAACATTGAAAATGGCAAAGCCAACTCTGTGAGGAATGCTTTAACCCAGGAGTTTGGGCCAGTCCCAGACACAGCCCGTTACTACAAGGTGAGACTTTCCCCTGACACGTCTGTTTTAAGAGGATGTTTGCACGCTGGGTAGTCTGTGCCAGGACAGGGGCACCCTCCTGCTCCCTCTGTGAATTCACTGTGTTGGGGTTTTTTCTTGGAACTTACTCTGGTGGTGGCAGTTGCTGTAGGAAATTCATTATCTGCTATGGGAAAGAGGGAGGAGGGAGGACTTCGTGACCTAGAGGGGAGCAGAAATTGTAGATGAAATGGGAAGAGCTCTTTTAGGCACTCCTGGAGTGTTTCACCTGTTACTAGTCTGATGTTTAAATAAATTCTACTCCTGTCCTCTTCATTTTTTAAAATTTGACTTAGAACCTCAAGAAATGGTTTTTGCACTCTCTGGACAGCTTGGCAGTGATCTCAGATTGTTTCTTCTGGTAGTAGACAGAAGTTAAAATTTTCTGTATCACATCCAGAATTAGTGCAGGGATCATGGCTGGTGTGAATGCTGCTTTGGCACAGGACCAAAGAATGGTTTTGGGTCTTGGGGGCAATCCTTCTCAACTCTTGCTAGCGAAGGGTGGCAGTGCCCAACTGCTGTGAAGCAAATTCCTTTACTGCTGTTGTTCCTCAGAACCACAGAGAACCTTCTGGGAGAAGGTGTCGCAGCACAGCAGTGTCAGTAGTGTAGCGCTGGAATTACATGTGTGGGTGGATGTTTGTTGTCAGTTCCTCACTTGAGTGACTGCAGAAATGCAAATCTGTTTGTGTCACAGAAAATGGGTGTCAAGTGGGCAGTTGTTGGGGATGAAAACTACGGTGAGGGATCGAGCCGGGAGCACGCAGCGTTGGAGCCACGGCACCTGGGGGGCAGGGTCATCATCACCAAGAGCTTTGCCAGGATCCACGGTGAGTTGCACTTGCCCTGCAGTGTCTGTAAACAGGATGTATTGGGTTTGGGTACAAGAGGTGTTCAGCTTGGCCCCACCTACAGGCACGAACCAGATGCAAGTGCAGGAGTCCTGTTCCATACCTCGTTAGATGTGCCCCAGACAGGGGAGATGCTGACTTTGCTGCACAGAGTGATTCTTGCTTGGATGCTACTCTGAGCAGCACTGGGCAGCCAGAAGGTGATTCTGATCTGCAGCATGCTGTTACAAGCATGCTTGGTGGTTTGTTCTCCACAGAAACCAACCTGAAGAAGCAAGGTCTGCTGCCTCTGACGTTTGCTGATCCAGCAGACTATAACAAGATCCATCCTGTGGACAAGCTGAGCATCGTGGGGCTGGCAGACTTTGCACCTGGAAAGGTAACTGCCTGTGTGTCTTGGGGGACAGGGACGTGACACCGACAGGGAGCAGTGTCAAGCTGTGTGCTCAGGGCCTGAAGCAGCACAGGCAGCTGTAGGCAATGTGGCCTGGCAGCCAGGCAAGACACTTGGCACTGGTGGCGTGGGGGGCTGAAGAGCAAGGCAGAATCAGAGCATGGTGTTCTTAATGGTCACAAGAAACCCTTGTGTGAGATTGAAGTCCTAGACTTTCTGCCTCAGCACAAGCATTCCCTAGAAGGAACTGTGACCACACTTCTATCTTAATGGCCCACCCTAAGCTACAATTTTCTATTTTCAACCCTGTAAAAACAAGTAGGAATTTTCCTGTGAGAAGCTTCAGTTAACTTGCTCCCTTGAAAGAGAAGGGTGAAAATAAAAACTTTTTTCCTTTAGCCTCTGAAATGCATCATCAAGCATCCCAATGGGAGCCAAGAAACAATCATGCTGAATCACACCTTCAACGAGTCACAGATAGAGTGGTTTCAGGCTGGCAGTGCCCTGAACAGAATGAAGGAGCTGCAGCAGAAATCAAGCTAAGTGTGTACAATGCCTCCAGTGCACTGGACTCGATTCAGCTTTGGCATTTTCATAAAAGTGCAATTCCATGCCTACTGTTGGAATAAATGTCTGATCAAATGTAACCATAGCTTCCTTTTTGTTATGGTACTTCCTCTTCACTGACACTATGAAAAGGGAGTGCAGCTAGGCTTACTTTTGTCTTTTAAATTCCCCAGCTCCCTTTTTTCTATTTTGGCTCAGTTTCAGTTGTCCCACAGTTATTTATATTTGGAAATAACCAGCTAAGGTAGGTTTGTCTGCTCAGTTGGTTGTTTTCTGCCCCTTCACTTTACTGATGGCTAAAGAAATAAAATTAAAGAATGTGACCATCTCTTCTGCCTCACGTTGTATTCATAATCCTGTTCTTCAGCCCTTGCTTACCCTGTCACACACACCCTGGGTGGGAGGGTGAAAAAGAACTTCATGGACATAGTGGTTATATTACCTGCCCGGTTAGTACTCTGTAAGTCATTGCTGTGCACAAAAACATATGGCAAAAAAGTGCCCCCACAGCCCTTGCACTGTTTGTCCCTTGACTACAGGCTACTCTCATGACTATCACCACCTTCCCAACTCCATTGCTCTCCAGGGCAACAGTGCCACTACTGCAGCAATGACAAACTCAGAAGGAGCAAGTGATTTATATGCTTTCCCAGCACTGTGCAGTGAACTCACTTCCTCAAGCACAGTGTTTGCTGCCTTCTCCACAAGAGGCTTGGGTTTTGGAGTAACTCATTAGATCACCATGTAAAACTATGCAGCTGCCACCTTGCTACCCTCCTAGGAGCTCTGACACTGTGAAATGGGAGCTGAGCACATCAGCTGGTACTTGGAGGTACCAGGGCTGTTTTCTGCCTGCCTCCTCCAAGGCACTACCCCAGAAGAGCCTGTATAAAGCCTAGCTGGATGTTAAAGCTCTAACTCACTTCACCCAAAATCTCCATCTATACAAACAGCTGGGGTTTTCTGCAAACAATTTACTTCCCCCATGGTTAGATGACTGCATGTCTGAGCACTACTGCTCTGTAGACAGCATTCAGTAAGCTTATTGTCTGAGCAGATGGACCTCTGTTACTATGTGAACCTAAAGAATTCTAGGCTCCCTTTTAATTAGAGCAATGCAAGAGGAATAACAGTTCAGAATTAAGGGGTTCTAACAACGCTGCAGGGAGGGCACTGGTGACTCAGGCTTTGTTTTCACGGTTGGAGGTTAAGCAGACCCCACTATCCCAGGGAATTACAGCCCCTTCCTGCCAAATGTGCCTGGCTTTGTAATTATGTGCAGCATCACTCTCTTGGCAGTGGGCCCTGCATAGATTTGACTCGCTGTTTTGTTACCCCCTTTCCTTTTACTGCTGTCAGGGAGGGTGATGGCAATTGTTTGTTATTGGCTGTTAGAGCAGAGTGTTGGTCTCAACACTGTCTGCCTTGAAATCCAAGTAGATAAACTGCAGGAGGCAACTTTTTTTCTTCCTGCTAGGCAGGAAGCTAATAGTTTCCCCACACATTATAGAAGAAGGCAGCTTGTGTGGTTTTTACTATTGATTCCATTTCTCATATTAACACACTCCCACAAACAAGTATTTAGCTTGCTCAGAGCAGCCTTGGTCCATTTCAGTGCATAACTATGTATTTTTCAGTCAAACTCCTGCAAAGTTCAGCTCATTCTACATAAATACAGCCCACCCAAAGTATTTCCATGCAGCACAACCAACAATTCTTTTGGGCTGACTTCATCCATGGCTTACATCCCCATTCTTAGAAGAACATTACCACCACCTTCCCCAACCTCCCAGCAGCAGCATTTTCCTGGTGTCTGGAGTACCACATCTCTAGGAGCTCTAGTCTTTTGCTGTTTCTTCTCCATTTCCTGTCAAATTAAGGGTGGGTTTCTACCCCTCTGAGACCAAGCTCTCAGCCCAAGGAAGCAATGTGTCTTGACAGGCATTCTCTCCTCCTTTCACTCAAATCAACTCCCTTCTTAATTCAGGCAAGTAAAGACCTCCCCACAGTTTTCCCTCCAGGGCAGGAGCCCAAAGCTCCAGCTGAGTTTGTTGCTGCTGTGCTCAAGGGTTTTTGTGCCTGTAGATTCATTTCTACAGAAGAGTGAAGACGTTTCTTGAAAGCGACTGTCGCAGTCTGGCAGGTTGGAAGCGGAAGGAACAACAGCAAGTGGCAGGTCTGATTTCTCCTTCAGCTTCAGAGGAGCAATGAGCACCAGCAGGATCCCTTTATTCCCCCAAACACCCACTGGAAAGACTTTTGTGGAGCAGGCTCTGATTGCAGCTAACTGTTTGTCCACCACGACAGGAGGCCCAGGCCTGGCTCGCTGATGGATCCCTGTTGACAGAGAAGAGGGTGTGCAATGATAAACCACACAGAAACACAGGAGTAAATGTATGAAAACATAAAAATACCTGCCTGCCCTGAGTAATGGATCAAGTACTCACTTCTGTCCTACCAGAGCCTGCCCAGTGCTTGCCCAAAGTGCTTTGAACTTTGTCAGCACTACAACAAATGCTTCAACACTTGGAAATCAAGTGCTTGCCCATTCCACCTCCTGACCACCCCAGCTTTCACTGGTTTAGATCCATCTGTCTCTTGCCCTGTACTGAGATGGGCCTTATGCCAAACCACTGCATGGAAAAGACCATTTAGCTGCTGTGTAAACCCTGATGTTCCTCCCAGCCCTGTGCTCCTCCTATGCTCACTCCCACTTGCAGATCCTGCACCCACTTTGAATCAGCCTCCCAGAGGGAACTCCACTAACAACCAGAGTGTGAAAACACACAGCAAACACAGTGTCACACCACAGGAACAATGTCCCCTTTTCCACTCCTTTCATTTGTGACTACGTCTCTGCTTCACAGTCCAAGCAATCAGTTCCTTGGGAAAGGGCTGCTATTTTGGACATAGAATAAGCCACAACATTCACAAGGCTGCAGGAATTATGCACACAGTTACCACAAGAGTGTAGGGTGCTTCTTTCTTCTGGACTTCTTCTGTGGCATTTGAAGTGGAAGCCTCTGCAGAGCTTGGACCTGTCGGTGATGTATCAATGAACGTTTCATCCACGACTCGGAAGCGGATCTCCTCCCCAATGTCCATGTAAAGGTCATGGGCCCCCTCTTCTGTCTCATATTCCCACACCCACACCTGCTCTGCTTCATCACTGGCCATGCCATAGGTTAAGGGTGGAAACAATCAGTATTGTCTGACAGATTTCACTTTCTGACAATTTTGGGAGTTGAAAGCCTTTCCATAATTACTTACCAAACCACAACGCACTGTTCTAGGTCATCATCTGCACAGCCCAGGACTCACATCTGGCTCAGGGGAGACCTTTTGTCATGGACATGGTCTTTTATTACCATCACTGTGTACCAGTACATAAAGGATGGCTACCAGGAAGATGGAGACTCTCCTTTTACAAGGAGTCCCAATGAAAAGACAAGGGGAAATGAGTACAAGATACTTCTGGGGAGATTCCCATTGGAATTGAGAAGAAAATTTTTCCCCATAATAAGAATTAGATATTAGAAGAATCTCCCAAGGAAAGTAGTTGATGCCCCTACACTGGACAGTTTTAAGACTCAGCCTGACAGAGTGCTGGACCATCTCATTTCAACTACACTATCACCTGGAAAGGTTGGACCAGGTGATCCTTGGGGTCCCTTCCAACCTGGCATTCTGTGATTTTTGACTTTCCTGCTTCGAAGGCTGCTGGGCAGAGTTGGAGTTACCTTCACACCCCTCCCCCCCCAAAAAAAAAAAAAATCCCATAAGTAAGACCACCCCCAAACAAGCAAACTCCCTCACCCCCAGGAAGTGCCTGCCTACCACAGTGAAGCCTATCACACCACGTATCTCGACGTTACAGGATGTGGTAAAAACAGCATTCTGTCTTCAGCAGCAGCCAAGACCAGAGGCAGGGATTACAGGGTGGCTGTTCAGGAGACACTGCCATTCATTCCTATCAGCAGGCACAATGACCCTGCAAAACCCAACGAGCCTGAGGCCTGTCTAGCTGTGATAACAGTCTGTGGGACTTGCCTGACACAAGGGCTTAGCTTCTGCCACTGAGCACCTTCATTGTTGCAGTGCTGAATGCCTGTTGGGCCAGCACTGCACAATCTTTTGAAATGAAGTAGTAAAGTTATCAAAGGTGATCAAAGGATACAACTTAGCTGGCTGCTGCAGGGATTCTGGTGGGATGACAATATCATCAAAGAATCCAATAGAAACTGTGGAGGAAAAGAATTTGGTTAAGACTAAACCAATTCTTTGCAAATGATTTATGTAGCAGAGCCATTCCCAAAATGCATTTCTGGACTCATTCTCCTTCCTCTTTCAGGAAGGACATCCGAGATCATGCAGGAATTATTCTTTAAGCCACAATGCTCAATTTCAGTTGGCAGTGAAGCAACCACCCAGCTGAAAGTACACACAGCAACAGAGGGCACAGTCTTCATGCCCGCTGGGAAAGGAAAAGGTTGCTTGGAGCAGGATTGGAAATGAAAGCGTTCCAAGAAATGAGTCAGATGCTATAGAGGTCTGTGACAGAAAATAAGCTTAGAAATCACAGATGTAACACGTTAAATAAAGCCCAATACAACGTTAGCACACCCACCACCTCCCCCTTGAGCTTTCACAATGCTGAATCTTATCCAGGAGTGGACATGCCCAAATTCAGCACCAAATGCACCCAAGATAATCTTATTGTCCTAACTTAACGACTGAGCAGAGGAGCTTGCTTGCATGAAAGACTCCTACAAGAAAGGAAAGGAACCCATCAATTATGTATTCCATTAATCTGACAGCACTTTGTGCTCACAAAGACATTGCCCTGCCACGTTTTCAGGTACAGGAAACGATCGTGAATTTGCACAGAGCTATAGGGAAGATGCATCAGGCCAACAAGAGCCAACATTACCACTTTAGAAAAACACAAGTTCTGTTAACTGAAGCAAGAAAATGAATCCAGTCAGAGCTCCAGATGGGCCTGTCTGTTCTTGGGCATGCACATGAATGACAAAAGGGAAGGGGAGTGCAGACAAAACTGTCAAGGGCAGGGGAAGCTGCCAGGCTCAAACCACCAACCACCCTCAGGTCAGAGCAGCGCTAAAGGCCTTTAACCAGCCCACACACAGCACTATACAACCTGAAGCCTGAGTACCTCAAAAGGCCCAAGACCCCTGCAGCTCCCTAACGTTACAAGTTCTGTTTTACCGTGAACGCCATCCTGACTGCAGCTCTTAATCTGTCCAACCAGAATCTCATCCAGGAAGGGATGGAAGACCACGTAGCGGAAATGCACTTAAAAGAAAACACATCATTGATGTCACATCTGTGTCAGTGAACTACACAAGGTGGCTGCCACTAAAACAAAACCCCACAGCCTCCATGCCCTCTAAAACGCTTCCCCCGGTTTAGTTTACAGTTTCCTTACAGACGCTCATTAGATGATAGAAAAGCAGAAATAAAGAGTTCTGATTCCTGCTTTGTATGAATTCTGACAGCAGTCTCCTGTTCTCTGCTCTTTCATCTGGCAAGAGGTTAAGTTCAGAATCGAACAGTAAGGTGAAGAACATCAGCTGGAGCAGGGCCTCTGCTCACACACACACACACAGAATGTTAGGGATTGGAAGGGACCTTGAAAGATCATCCAGTCCAAACCTCCTGCCAGAGAAGGACCACCTAGAGCAGGTCACACAGGAACACATCCAGGTGGGTTTTCAATGTCTCCAGTGAAGGTGACTAACCACAACCTCTCTGAGCAGCCTGTTCCAGTGTTCTGTGAGGGTGATGTGAGCATTCCTGCAAAATGCTTTGAGGCCAAGAGTATCAGCTGAAATTACACTTTCTGCTCCTTTTATCTCTGTTAGCCATGCTGTATCTTTTTTAATGAAACATCTGATAGCAAATATTCCCAGAATAAATAAGATTCTCTAACAGAACTGGATTCTTCATTCAGGTTAAAAAAAGAAGTTTCTAGCCAAGCATTTTGCATTTAAGAATTCATTATAAGAACGTTGAGACTATCTTAGCCAAACATTTATGAGCAAAGGAACATCATTTTTGCTGTCCATACTCAGTGCTACTCCTTTACATGCAATCAGGCAGTACATTAAAGAAAAAGTTATTACCAGATACTGCAAGGTTTATCAAAGTGCCTCTTTAGATTCTGACAGCAGACTTCTTTTCCAAGCTCAGAGAGAACATATTCTCATTTCATTTCAAGGAATAATTCAAAGTTAAGAAGCTGAAGGGAGATTAAGACAAGCAGGAAAGCCTGCCATGCTTGTTGAGTGTTAGAGAGGCTTTTGTTTGTGAGGAATGGTTTCTGCTGGAGTTAAAAATTAGGCAAGAGGAGCTACATAGTGTCAGTCCAGTCCCCTTCTAACAGGGAACATTTCCTTTGCTCAAGCTATCCTTCCACATTGGAAACAAACTAGAAAAATATATCTCTTCCCAGTTTAAAGGAACTTATTTGAACTTTAGAAACTATACAAAATTTCCTTTCATGCATTTACTTCCAGTTTGTACTTAGATTTGCCAAGCCAAAGCAAAGAAGCTAATCATGTCTTGCTTTGTTTTAAATAAAACAGTCACTAGAAGTGCTGTATGCTGAACTAGATCTGTCTAGGACTCAAAAATGTAGCAAAGCTTCCAGCTAGGAAAGTAGCATCAAATGCTGTGCAAATGTTTTATGTAGAAACATGTTTCAACATTCTAGCTAGGAAAAATAAGCTTCAATAGGGGGAAAAAATAGTACTAGAGAAACACAGTACAATTAATGCAACTTATTTTCTATGGCCAGATTTCCAATAATTTTAAACTAACCCCTTCCTTTACCCCACACCTGTGGCTCTAATTGCAGTACAGAGATGGCCTGCTGGAAAAGGCAAACAGGACTGGCTATTTAAAGCTGTATTTGTACCCCAAAATTGGAAAGAAAATACAAGATATTAAAAGGGCAAGAGGAACATGGCAAATAAGAAGAGAGTTAAGGCTACGAAGTTCACTAAGTTCTTTAAATTTCCTTTCCTAGCAAACTTAATTTATATTTCCAGATCATTAACCTTCTGCAAAACTATAGAACTGAGGGCACACATGCACACCTTTGGTATGTGAGGCACCATCTCCAGGGAATATGTATGAATCTTCCAGCTTTGTGACATCATACAGACAGATGCAGAGGCCAACATTGTACACAACCTGCTCAAAGGAGGAAAAAAAAAAAAATTAAAAAGCAATACATCAAGCAACCCACATGGCTAAATCAAGCACACCCTCACATTCATACACTGTACACACCTTTTCAAAAGAAGGCAACACAAAGGTGCCAAGATGTGAGGCAGGCTGTTTTGGTACACCCCCTTCAACAGCCCCAGCTCTAACCACTCTACACTGCAGGGGAACCCCTAACTTGTTCAAGTGTTATGGGAGCATGTGTTTTCTTTGGCACTGGAAAGACCACTGCTGCAAACAGAAACCCTTGGGATAACTGTCAGAGGTGAGAGAACTTGACCTGCCAAGCCAGTAAATAGCTGCCCACAGACATCATCACCACCACCTCCCAGCTTATCCAAAGCCTAGTTACACTCTCAGGAGCCTCCCACCTTGCCTTCATCTTACCCTACACTACTCTGGGGAGAGAGGAGAACTCTTGATTTCTCTGCTGCTTCTGAGGCAGCTTCATAGCCTATCAAATCTGCAGCACCTACAAGTCATCAGTGTACTAGGGAAGACATTTGCTTTTCATAACCTGTTTGTATAACCTGCTATTCACTGCCCTCAATAACTTCAGGTTACTCTTCAGAGCTCCCTTCACAATCACAAGTGATATTTTGAATTGTGCATCTGACTCACCCTGAAAGTCCTACCTTAAGGACAGTCCCATGGGCTGCAAAAGAAACCTGTGGCCTCCTGGTCTGTGACAGAATATTTTTCTATATCCTTCAATAAAGACCAACTTCTTACTGCCACTCGGTATTTCAAATACTAGGCACAGCCCAAGTAAGCTCTTACCACCCTCATTTCTCTTCCAGTATTGCCCTTCTACATCTATCACCTTTCTTTTTTTTTTTTTTCCACAATTCCCCATTCGATGGATTAGTTTGCAGCCATTTTTCAGGCTGTGTTTCAGATCACTACTCTATACACAAAACCAGCAGTTACTCTCACTTCTTTCATGCTTGCTTGCCCCATTTGGTGCCTCAGTATCTTCCCATTACAGAACTAGCCATTAGTAAAAAAGACCCCTTTGGGATGATATGTGGCTGCCTCTTTGTTTACAGTTTATGATATTTTAATTGCGAGGTATCACTACTCTGATACCTCATCCTCACATCTCACTTGGAACAAGCAAAAGGAAAAAAACACTCAGGGACATTATGATGCCTGCATCAACCTACACATGACACACACTTTACCTTATTGGCCAATTTCTTGTTTAGCTCTTCAGCAATGGATTCATTCAGTTTCCTTTCAAACTGCCAGGGAGGAATTCTCACTGTATCAGTCATCTCTACCAGGACAAACATGGTGGTAGGAAGCGCCTCTGAGGAGCGCGGGGACACCAACAGCCTCAGGAACCGGAGCACTGCAAGGACAACTAAGATCTCCAACAGCTAATGTGGGTCAAGCCTGGGAAACCACCCCAAAGTCTTGCACGGAGCTTAGTGGGGCAGCACTCTGGCTATCCCTAATGGGACGGGGAGAGGACATGGGGTAGCGGCGTGGAGTTCGAAGGCGGCCGCGCAACGGCCGTCACCGGGAGTGGGGGAGAAGGTTTGCAGGCAGCCACGCCAACCCTTGTCGGGGATGCCGCCGTTGTATTAAGCGGAGGGCACACAGCAGCGAGTGGCCCGGGGGCGGGTGAAGCTGCCTGGCGCGACCTGGCTCAGCCTTGCCCGGCGGAAACGTGGCAGCTCGTCTCACCCACCTTCGGTGCCAGGGGCCTCGGCGTGCGCGGCCTACACTCACCGCACTTCCGGCACAGCAGCCAATCGTCTTCGGCGGGCGGGCTCATACCCTGATTGACGGCGGGCGGCGCGCTCACGGGGCGTATGGGGTGAAGCCCTCTAGCGCAAGCGCCTCCCCCCGCCACGGCCGTTTTGTCCCTCCTCAGGTCGGGGTGGGGCCCCAGGTAGGGCACGGGTGGGGCTGGGACTCGTTACCACCCCCCTGCCTCGTTCCCAGCTGTTTCCATACACCCCCACCGCCTGGTTGGCACCCCCACCGGCCCCTTCCCTCGCGTTATCTCCCGTTCCCTCCCATTACTTCCCGTTACCGCTGTGGGGTCAGCCCCGGTGACTCTGGGGTGCGCTGGTGGCTGGTGGGCTGCTTGAGGGGAGTGGTTTGGGTCAATATGAGCGTGGAGAGGCCCTCACCAACGAGGCGGCTATCAGAGGGCTGCTGTGTACCTGTGCTCCCCTTGCTTTAGCAGTGGGTCCTGGGCCGCAGCTGTTGTTTCACCTTTTCGTAAGCTTCGATTCCTACAAGAGGTGAAAGTTTGCACCTCTCTGAGAGCAAATTCTTAACCTGTTTGCCTACCTGTGCGGCAAAACTGTGTGGGTTTATAGCCCCTTAGTACCTGGGAGGTATTCTTCACATCAGCAACTGCCCAAGGCTCTGTTCAAGGCTATTATCAGGTGCAAATCTGCATAATGGAGAGCTGGAATAATTTATTCTGAGGGTTAATTGCAAAAAAAAAAAAAAAAAAAAAAGGAAAAAAACCCATCTAAACCAACCAACCCAAAAAACCCCACAACCATGGTATGATTTTGCAGGCTTCAATGCGTTCTGCAGCAAGGTAAACAGCATGAAGGATGGCAGAAAACAAGGGGGTGTGCTCATGTCTGAATGTTGTTGGGGAAAAATGAAAGGAGGTTGTTTGAAGTGTGCTTAAAAAAAAGATTTGCCAGGAGAAACAAAGGTCTCTGGCTGACAGTCGAAACTGCACTGTCAGCATAAGGCCTTTGATGCAAAGGCTAAGTGTGTCACTCCCCCCCATACCCTCAGCAAGCATGTGGTGGGACAGCAGTGAGGGTTACAGATAAGAAACCATTAAATGTTGAGCTGTCTTGGAACAGGAAGGGAAAAACAAGGTTGGAAATACTGGAGCTAGGTCTCATTAAAAAGATACCTGTCTTGGCCAAGGAGTTGCTGATCTCTTCACAATTGCTCCTGCTTCACCAGGACCTGTTGGGTTGTGATGGCTGGCTTTATTTTTTTTAAATAAACATGTCTGGTCTGCACATGCTTGGTGTGTTTGTCTTAAGGAGGGGAGGCTACTTTTTCAGCAGAGAGAACAGCTCCTGAGTCTGTCCTGCTTCTGATGGCAGAGGAAGGAACAGACTTCTGCACCAGGAGGTAGAAGTTAGACACTGTTGATACTGGCAAGGTGATCACTCTGGGTGCTTTGTATGTAAGAACTGTAAGGTTAAGTAGGGGCAGGGGTTCAAGGGAATAGTAGGCTGAATACCTGGGAGAACATGGAAGATGGAAAGAAGTGGATTTGGACAGAGTCATATCACACTTCGATTCCGTGCCCATTTTTGAGGTAACATTTTTCATTCTTCCAATAACCATGCTCAATATGAAGCAGATGCATCTCACTTCAGCCAGATCCATAGCACCCCAAAAAACAGTTGAGGAAGCAGCAGGTTTGTGGGGCCTCGCTTCACACTGGCTTATGGCTCGTGGTTGGATCTTCGGTAAAGTGCAGACATCAATCAAATTCTTCTAAGGTGGGGACATGTGGAATCGCTCCTTTATCAGCTCTATGATTGCCAACAAGGACTACATGGTGCAGGCTGTTCCTTAGTAATCATAGAACTTGCTGAGGTTGAAAGACCTTTGAGATCATCATGTCCAACCACTCGCCTAGAGCTCACGGTCCCAGGACTAATGCTAAACCTCTGCCAATAAACCATATCCCTAAGCACCACATCCGTGCATCTTTTAAATACCTTCAGGGCTGGTGACTCCACCACCTCCCTGGGCAGCCTGTTCTGATGCTTGATAACCCTTTCTGTGAAGACATTTTCCAAATATCCAGCCCAAACCTCCCTTGGCACAAGGTGAGGCCGTTTCCTCTTGTCCTTGTTGCGTGTGAGAACAGACCAACCCCTACCTCCCTCCAACCTCCTTTGAGAGGGCAATGAGGTCTCCCCTCAGCCTTCCTCTTCCAGTTCCCGCAGCCGTTCCTCCTATGACTTGTGTTCAAGGCCCTTCACCAGCACCTCGATGTCCTAATTCATGACAGGATTCCTCTTCTTTACACAGCTACATATTTTGGTGAAACTTGCAGGTACTTTGATGCTGGGGAAACTGAATTGAAATGTTTGGAGCGAAAGCAAGTGATGGCAGTGTCAGATGAGTTTCATTGCCTTAAATATCTAGCTATCAGAGCTGAGTCTGACTGGCAATTTCTCAGCCTCCACCAGTGGGAAATTATTCCCATGCTCACCCTCTGCAGGTAACCCTGCTTGATCCCAAGCATTGTGTGCCTGTGCCTTAGTAGATGTGACAAATGTTGCTTTGTTATGCCCTGGAGGAATTCTGTGTTTCATAAGCACTGTCCCTGATGTAAAAATATAAACGAAGGCCAAACTTTGCCCTGTAAAACATGGGTGTTGTCTCAACTCAGCTATTGATTGTGCTCAGAGTTGCACTATATTTAACAGTATATAGCTGCAGCTAAAGTATTTTGATGTTGGAACTTGTGTGAGCAGCCTTGTTTTGCTGAGTGATCTCCTTTTGTCCCAGTAGTAAGTGACACAATGAATATCCATAAATCCGCAGTGCCTCTCCACACCTTTTAATGCATAACCAGAAAGTCTCTAGAGTCTCTCAGCAGCGGTGGAGCTTTCCTGACTTTTGGGAGCAGGATTTTCACTTGCTGGGGTTGGTCTTTTTGTTAGTTTTGTTTTTTTTTTCCCCTTTTTTTTTTGTTGTTGTTGTTTTGTTTGTTTGTTTGTTTTGGTGTTTTTTTTTCTTTTAAGCTTCATCTGTGGGAATCCAGGGATTACACGAGAATCTTTCTGTCAATCAGAGAAAATCCCAGGCATTTCTCCTTCTTACGATTGTACAGGAAGACTGGAAAATACTATTCAACATTACCTGAAGGCTCAGAAACTGGGAGGAAAATGAAAGGAACCATCAAATTACTTTGTTTAAGATCTCCTCTGCCCCCACATCCCCATGGCTATTGGGGAGAACTGGATCAGGGACACTGGAGGAGGAGAGTGGTAATTTGCATCTAGGCTGGTTTGGTCCTCCTTTGATTAACTGCAAAGGAATTATTGTATCTTCTCAACGTACAAAGTCCTCCAGCCTCCTGCCTTTGCTTCCATCTCTGTAGGCATCTCCAGCACCCCCACTCCCACTCTCTGTTTGATCAAAGCTTCCCCTTTTTTCCTTTTATCATTTTTGCATGCTTTATCTATCCTCTCTGCCTCCCCTGCTGCAGCGCATGCCCAGAGCCACCTTCCAGTCAAACCTGCTTCAAGCTTCCCTCTGCCTTCTCCGTCAAGAGCCCTTAGTGACTAAGTGGGAGAGTCAGATTCTGACACTTGTCTCCTCTCTTCAGTTTATATAGTTTAACACGTGCAGCTGGGCACATGGCTAACCCTGGTGTACCACAGAGCAGGTGGGGAAGTGCAGGTATTTATGGTATTCTCTCCATAAATGTTAACCAAAGGCCTGGGGAAGAAGAGGACATGCCCATACTACACATCCCCCAGCACTCTTCTGGCCCCCATCTGTTTCCAGCTCAGGAGCCTCCTGCTCTGGGATGTGTAGACATTTCCCTCCAGAGAGGTGTCTGTAGGGGGTGAGAGGGGCTCTTGTTTTGTCATTGAAAACTGCTTGAAAAGCCACAAGCAGAGTGTGATGGGCAATGGCAGAACCCACTGTCACTTGGACTTTCAGTGCTTCTTGGTGATCTTGCCATGAGCTGGTCCAATCTACTTATGGAGCCTTTTCCTGCACTATAGTTTATTGACAGGAGGGACACAACTGCTTTGTGATCCATTCCCTCTGTGAAAGCCCCTGGGACAGTCATGGATGAACATCCAGCTACCTGGAAGGATGGATACAGCCAGATGAGCAGTCATGACCCTGTCTTCCAATTCTGTGTTATGCCTCATGACTTCCTATACAACTTGTACACCACCCTGCAGCCCCAAGGGTTGTTGTCAGTTGGCATCATCATGTTTGGCCACCAAGAAAAGACAGAAGTCAAGGGAAGAGTCGTGTTTAAGAAACCAAAACAAGTCCACAACTGCTGCACAGCACAAGATGCCTCTAACAGCTCCCTGCAGCACTGATGCTGCACCATACTTGTTCTGCTTTCTTGTAAATTTTACTCCAGGATCACAGGGACCTGTGTGGTGAGGTGCTGGTGTGGTCCACCCTTCTGCTTCAAAATGAGGGTGATATCACCCTCAATCCCTCCCAAAAGATACCTACCCAGCCTGTTCTTAAATCCTCCAGTGATGGAGACTCCAGTGCTTCCTGAGGCAATCTACCTGAGTAATTAACTGTGTTCTGTTAGGAAGTGTTTCCTGATGTGTACATCAGTCTTGCTCCTTGCAATTTAAACCTCATCGCTCCTCACTCTGTTCCCCAGTGAATGCAACAAAAGATTGATTCCTGTCCTCACTGCATTGCCCTGTGCCCCCAAGAGGAAAAGTCTCAGGCCAGTTTATGACGTTGCCTCTGCCCATGGTGATTTCTCCTCTCAGCATGGTCATGGCAGCACAGGGGAAAACAGAAAGGAAAGATCTTCTAGGGTTGAGGGATTGCCATAGTGCCCTGCCAGAAATGAGACACATAGAAAGCACCTGGGTTTGTCATGGCTGCAAGCCCAGAGCAGGGAGCAAGGCAGTGGGATGGATTCGTGGCATGTACCCTCCGTGCTCCCCTGCTGTACCACGGGGGCCGTGGCACCTGTGGATCCTGAGGGGCTGCTGGTTTGGGTAGGCAAGGAGAGAAGCTGCCGCGACACCAGCGGCACTTGGGGAAATTAGAGGTTTGGCCCATCTCAGGAGGTTCCTCCTGTCTCAAACCTGACCTCCTGGCCCCTATGCCCCTCTCCTGTGCCTTCCCACCCCCGTTCCGCTGTCCCTGCATCCGTGTGGCTGCCCTATTGCGTCCAGTCTGTGCCACCAACGCGTGTCGCTTTGCATAACTAAAGTGGTGCGGCTCCCTGAGGCCAGCCCTCGTCCCCTCCAGCCCCCCACACTGACTTGTTCCTTTAAGCCTAGCTCAGAAATGACCAGGCTGATCCCTCCCACCTGCCCGCTCCCCCTGGCCCAGCCCTGACGTCAGGGGAAGGCGTGTGGGTGCGTGTGTGTGCGAGGCTCACATCATACACACATCAGATAGCGCAGATCCATCAGCAGGCAGCCGGCAGGCAGGCAGCCGGAGAAAGCCCCTCAGAGCCGGGCTACAGGCGAGACCGCTGCTCCTCGCCCGGTAGCGGAGCAGCGTTCGGCGCCGCCAAGCACCGATGCTTTGTAAAGAGCAGCTCCACGGAGCCCCTCACTGCTAAGGAGGTGAGTAAGGGGAGGCACAATGGGCATCCAGCTTGCCTGGGCTATTGTAGCTGGAGGTTAAACTTCGTGTACCACGTTTTTCTCTCAAAGGTGCTTTTTTCCTTTCGACGACGGAGAGGTGCGAGGGTGAAGTGCGACTTCCCTCCTCCAATGTGGTTGTTCCTCACCAGCCTCAGGAACAATAACTCCTCTGGGGGTGGCGGCGTTGCACGCCCGCTTTGGTTGGGGGGCAAATAGCCGAGGCTTTGCCACGGAAGGCTGAGATCAGCTGGGACCCAGCTCTCCGGTTGCCATGTGGGAGGGAGGTGATTTATAAAAAAATCTGTCTTATTAAAGCAGGCTGGTAATGATGGGAGTTTGAATCGGGGTTTCTTTGGTACTGGCTGCACTATTCATTCCTGCAGATGGCAAGTTAGATCCACAAAGGAGGAAGGAAGGACACAGATGAGGACATTAGCACCAGGTCTTTGAACAGACACTAACCTAATTTAAAAAAAACCCAAACCACAACAGCAAACAATCAAAACGTGACAACCAAATCCCACAAACCTGGTATTTAGGAGTGATGATTATGCCTAGATGCTTAAAAGGTAAATCAGGTTTCCATGATGGCTTCTCCCTTTGCATCCCCTTTGCATCTGGCAGCCTGCTCGCTCTCTCCCATGGCATCCCTGAGAACTGGGCAACCCAGCATTGACTAAGTGAGCTTTTTATAATCTATCCCTAAAGGTGACATTCATATTTTAGCGCTAAGCAGGCTGTATCGTAGGCGAGACTATCTCAGCAAAGATCCCTGGAGTTGTGAGTGTGATTGGCTTAGCTGGGGAAGGGATGCTGTCAGTCTGTGTTCCCCCCAAAACCGCCTAGTTTATTTTTCCTATAGTAATTTGTTTCGCCGAAGAGGGTTTTTAACATGCAGGGTGAGCGAGGAGTTTGCTTTGCTTGATATTTAACTCTTCACGGCACGGTCTGGTAGCCAAAAAAAGGAGAGGGAGGGCTGAGAGGCTTTCATTAGCATTGGACAGAGACAGCATTTATAAAAACCTGCCAGACGCTGAGGCTGTGAGCATCCACCGAGGAAGGCAGGGTGGAGAAACGTAGCCCAGCGAGCACTGCGGTGGCCCTGCCTGCTTGTGGTAACCTCTGCCTGAAACCATCCTGGTTCCCCAGATGGTTCCTGCCCTTCACGGCAGCCCCCTGGGAGCTGCCAATTTGGGATCTCTGTTGGCCACTACCACGTTGTTGGGTCCCTCAGCTGAATGTGCCAAGCAGATGAAAAATGAGATTTTTTTGTTCCTGCATTGATCTCTGGGGACACACTCCTGTGTCTGGAGGGGTGTAGCTCTTCTGTTTCAACCCATGTCTAGACAGGCTGGGTCTGGGGGGACATCAGCCTCCCCAGGATGGCAGAGGGCCAGAACATCACTTTCCGGGCTCGGTGAGGCGAGGAGATGGCTGCCGGCAGCCAGCTGCAAAGGTGGGCTGCCTTTCTGACACAGACTTTTCTGCTACTGAAGTGGAAAGAACAGGGATGTAAATCTGACTCCTAAACTGGGGCCACAGGCAGCCACGAGGGATGGTGAAAACGTGATGGCAAGCAGCAGGGAGCATGCGGGAGGCCTTGCGGGAGCTCACTGGAAAAGGCAGCAGAGGGAAAATAACCTCCAGCTCCTCAACGGGAGCAGGGGGAGAAGCAGCATTTGGGAGACCTGAGTGTGGTGGCAGACATCACCTGAGCGGGGGGGGGGGGACTTGCAAAGGGACACAGTGACGTGAAAGGAAACAGCCCTTAAGGCAACGGCGAGCCAGCTGAAGGGTCACATCCAGCGCCAGAGCGTGACAGCTGCCGGCAGAGCGGCCACCCGTCCGTCCGTCCATCCATCCTGGCAGCCCCAGGGTTTCGGTGGATGGAAGGAGCACAAAGAAGAGTCGTGCGGGAGGGCCGATTCGCTGAGGGTGATTAAGCCAATTAAAGATGTATCCACACACACACACCCGGCCGAGGGACGTGAAAGGGATTTTTCTTTGCTGCTGCTAATGAACGGGGAGTGGTAGGCAGAGGCTGGTGCCTCTTCAAAAGGTTTCTTCCCCACTTCTGGGGGACTTTGAAAGGCTGTTTAGTTAAATAAGGTCAGTGCCGGCACCCAAGTCAATGTGTCTGGCTTTAAAGAGAGGGAGCGAGACAGTGATTTTATTTGATAAAGCACAGACCTTTCAGGCGCTGGTGATGAATGGGGTACTTGGATCTCGAGATAAAAGCTGATGTGTCTGCTGCCTGTCTGCCTTAATTGGCCTGGGTTTTCTGCGCTCTCCTGCAAGCGCTCCAATTGTCAGCTCTGCTCGGAAACCTGCGCTCCAAAAAATGCAAAAGCAAAGCTGGCTGCCGCTGCCGAAAGGAACCCCTAGCATCAGAGGGCTCTGGGGCTTCACTCCGAGAGGAGTCGGGGGAGAGATAGCCTTTTTTTTTTTTTTTTGGGGGGGGGGGGTAAGTGTTTTTAAAAAGAGCATCGTTCCAGGGAGTGGTGGGCTCGGTGCTGCTTACACACATCCTTGTCTCAGACGACTGTTACCTCAGGAGACCTTCGGAGAAAAATTACCAAATGGGAGACAGGAGGAGAGAGGTGGAGGTCCAGCCGTGGGAGTGGAGGGGGTTGATGCTGGAAAGGCTTCCCATGCCCTGCAGCACAGCCGGGCTGCTGCAGCCTCTACTCGCCTCCTCAAGTGACCCGGATTTCATCCCTGCACTGTATACGTGCGTGAGGTGGACACGATGTTGTGGGTGGTGTCTGCCAGGCCAGGAGAGACGCAGGGTGGGAAGAGATGATTTTGGCCCCGGTGGAAGTTAGCGTGGTGATGGAGGTGAGGGGGAAAACACCTCCTGTGCCCCAAGTGCCCCCTCTTTGTCACCTGCTGGGGCTGCAGCATGAATAATGAGTTGGGGAGAGAATGGAGCACAGGAAGGAAAGAAGGACAAAAATAGGCTTTGCCTGTGGTCTGTCAGGGCTGGGCGGGGAGAAGATACATGCTCATGTCTCCCCTCTTTTCTCAGCCTGCTTTTGCTGTGAGTTTAATTTCCTCGGTTCCTTTGTTTGCAGCAGGGATTTAAATGAGGTGGGAGGCAGGATACCGCCTCGGAGCCCCCTGTGGTGCCAAAGCTCCTGCTAAGCCTCAGCTTCACCGGCACCAGCACCAAGCATTCAGCCACCAGACCCCAAGGCTGACCCACAAATGTGGGGTGCTCAAGCCTGGCATTGGAGTGGGGCAGTGTTGTGGGAACCAGTCTTATCATGGCCACAGGACGGGGGTCTGCTCCAGCTGCCACTCCAAGCAGGAGTTAGATGCAATGCCTCAGAGCAACATGCTCAGGGGAGGTTGCATACCCCAAGGATGGGGATCCCACAGCCTCGCTGTGCTCTGTCCCCACGCTCATCCCAGTGCAGTAGTGCCAAGTGCCAAGGCTCTCCCCTGCATCCCCGTGGGCCAGCCAGAGCTCCCCAAGTGCCTGGGGACAATCACATCTGGCTTGTTCTCCCATGTAGGGCAAGTTCAGCACATGGGAGTAGATGGCACCCCTAGGAGAGCACCCTCTGCTGCTGCCCTTGTTCCTCAGGAGCAGGCTAGCTGCCTTCTCTCTCCAGTGATGCCAGGCATGCTCCTTCTCCACACCACTGCTTGTCCCCCAAAACAGGAAGCCTTCCAGGGCACCCTAGCCTGGGCTGGACCCACAGGTGAAACTGGGACAAACCCACTCTTGATTGCCACTTCATCTGCCCATGCCATTTTGCCCTTGCAAGTCCCCCTCTCTTGTACACCTCTTCCCTGTCATCTCTTATTTTACTTTTGCCTCTGGGAAACTTCCATTTTTTCAGCCCCTTGTGGACCCATCAGAGGAAGCTCTTTCTCCTGGCACCAATCAACCCTCTCAGCATACTAATAGCTTGTTCCAAGCATTATTATTCAGGTTAAATACCCTCCATTGTCCCTAATCTGGTAGGGGAACCAAAAGGCCTCATCAGCAAAAGTGACCAGGGGAGGCACGCTGTGGTGCAGCCATTCTCATAGTGGCAGCTTCAAGATGTGGCAAAGAATCGAAGGCTGCTTCCCCCAGATGGTGCTGCTTGTCTGGCCCTGACACCTCCTGGGAAGGTGCCAGTTCCTGCAGTGACACTTGGGGACCACATCACTTTTGGGGGAACCACAGGCAGTGTGGTCAGGCAAGGGGTACAGATGGGAGCAGAGAAGCACCTTGGTGGCTGCCCCAACTCTTGGGTGTCTTGCTTGGATGCTTCCTTAGTTTCTCTGAGCTCCTCAGGCATGGAGGAAAGAGGTGGTGAGCCTGAGCCTGTGAACGGGCAGAGGTGCTGAGCAAGCGTATAGGGACAGGAGCTGCTGAGCCTCACTCAGCATGCGGGAAGGAGATGCTGATCCCAGCGGGCTGGGAGCTGAGCAGCCCCGGTGTGGGGTGGGCTGTGGAGCAGAAGGCAGGCATGTGTGCTCCAGTTGCTTCACGGCAGAGGAGCCACTGAAGCACATGAAGGGTTTTGTGCGGGGGTGGATGGGAAGCCGGCAAAGGGAAGGACATTTTGGAGGGTGTGCAGACAGAGCTGGAAGTCATCTCAGAGAGCAGGAGGAAAGTAGCAGCTTCTGCCTCGGGGTGGGACACTAGTGTGGCTTTTGCTAGACCTCGAGATGCAATCCTGCACGGCTGAGAGGGAGCAGCTGTTAGCAGCACTAGCTGAGGTGTGGATGGACAGCAAAGCTGGACTGGCAGCAATCGGGACCCTGTAGCAGGCAGACCCTCTGGCAAGGGAAGCACGCAGAGGTGGGCAAGGGGAACAGGAGTTGCCTGGTCCCTTCACAAAACTTCAGGTGCCCTAGAAACCTTTTCCTATGTCCTTGGTGCCTGCTAATTTCAGAGAAGAGGTGACCCCTTTTCATATGTCCCCTCAGGGCCTCTGCATCTCAAGGTGCTGCAGATGAGTCAGAACCCAAATTGAACACTCTCCATGTTTCCCAGTGTGTGCAGCTGTCCTCCCCAGAGCTGATGCATGCCCCAACAGGCTGGGAAGGGCTGGAGGGTGTGGCAGGAAAGGGCACAGTAAGTCCATGGGGGATGTCTGGCTTCTTGACTCTGGGCAATGGGGAAACCCCTGAGCCTGAGGGGTGATGGAGACAGGAGAGCCCCCACTCAGCACCCACAAGCAGCTTCTGGCATGAGGCACCCCAAGACAGAGGCACCTGGCATCAGATGCAATGACTGATGGGAATGGTAATTGGCAGAGCAAAGGCTCTCTGATCATGCAGCTGCAGTGCTGATCATGCACCAGAGCATCTTGCTGAGAGGCTTAAACATGCACACAATCCCTCCTCCTCCCCTAGTTTCACGCTTGGGGCAGTTCACTGAGAACAGCCATGCCCAGGATTGCTCTGGCTGCTCAGGCCACATCCTGCACATCCTCCAGCAGCCAAAGATTTCTGGGTTTCTGCCCCTTTGGGGCTTTGACTCCTTGCAAACTGCCCGATGCCAGCCAAAACCTGGAGCTCAATGACCACAGCAGTTGTGTTTGTCTCGTGGCTTTTTTGAGGTGTCCCCATAGCCTCCTGGTGTCCCTTCCCCATAGAGAGATGCTCCTTCTCTCAGGGTGTGCTTTTTAGTGACTTCATCTCTAGTACATGGTATTATCCTGAAAAAGTCAAGACAAAGCCACAAACCAGGCTTTTTCCTTCCCTTGGGATCAATGGGTTACTCCAAACTGGGACAGATTTCCCAGGGCAATTCCCAGCACTGAGGGTGTTGTGTCCAGTACAGAAGGATGGTGATATGCCCCCAGAGACATGGGGCTGGGAGCAGAGAAGGCAATTCCTGATAGCAAAACTGCCTCTGCCAAAAGCTCCTCCTGTGGAACCTGGAACTTCCCTCACCCCCCCAGCTTTGCTCTCCAGGTCACAAGCAGCAGACCCACACCCCCGGGTGCCCTTTCTCCTGCCGCCTGCCCGCCCGTTCCCAAAACGGAGGAGCCCACGGATCCCACCATGGCGTCGGACCCCAGCGCTCCGCCGGCAGTGCCCCCTCTGCACTCCCCCAAGTCTCCGGTGTGGCCTACCTTCCCCTTCCAGCGGGAGGGCAGCCGCATCTGGGAGCGAGGCAACCTCCTGCTGCGGGACCTGCCCAGCCCCCTCCCCACCAAAAGGACCAGGACCTACTCTGCGTAAGTACCCTGCATGCGGCGAGCCACCTGGGCACCATCCAGCCTGGCTGAGCAGGCACTGCCAGTAGCACCTGCAGAACCATCCGTGCCTGGTGCACATTTCCTTGTGGTGCCTGGCAGCACCACATCCACCTGCCTGGGGTGCCATGGGTGGGTGCCATGGGTGGGTGCCATTCACAGAAACATTCAGGCTGGAAAAGACCCTGCTCTACAAGTTCATCCCTAAACCATATCCCCAAGCAACACATCCAAACCACCTTTAAACACAGCCAGGCTTGGTGACCCAACCACCTTCCTGGGCAGCACATTCCAATGCTTGACCACTCTTGCTGGGAAAATTTTTTTCCTAATGTCCAGTCTAAACCTACCCAGTTGTAGCTTGAGGCTGTTCCTTATTGTTCTCTCACTAATTACCTGTGAGAAAAGACCAGCACCAGCCTCTCTACAATGTCCTTTCAGGTAGCTGTAGACAGCAATGGGATCTTCTCTCAGCTTCCTCTTTTCCAAACTAACCATCCCCAGCTCCTTCAGCTGCTCTTCATCAGGGTTATTCTCCAGGCCCTTCCCCATCTTTGTTGCCCTCCTCTGCACTGGCTCCAGCACCTCCACATCTCTCTTGTATTGAGGTGCCCCAATATACAATACTCAAGGTATGGCCTCACCAGAGCTGAGTACAAGGGGACAATCACCTCCCTACTCCTGCTGGACACAGCATTTCTAATCCCAGCCAGGATGCCATTGGCTTTCTTGGCCACCTGGGCACACTGCTTGCTCATATTCTGTGGCTTGTCCATTGGAACCCCCAGGTCCCTTTCTGCCAGACAGCTTTCCAGCCACACTTCCCCAAGCCGGTAGCGTTGCTAGGGGTTGTTGTGACCCAAGTGCAGGGCCTGGCATTTGGCCTTGTTGGAGCTCATCCCATTAACATTGGCCCATTGATCCAATCTATCCAAGTCCCTCTCCCAGGGAACACCATTTTTGTCACAAACCTCTCCGTGTGCTGCCCCCCGGGCAAGCAGCACTGGTGAGCCATCTCCATCTCTTCCCTGGCACAGGACAGCACGTGCCTCTGCTGGCCCCATCTTCAAGGGCGTCTGCAAGCAGTTCTCCCGCTCCCAGGGCCATGGGTTCATCACTCCTGAGAATGGCACAGAGGACATTTTTGTGCACGTGTCTGAGTAAGTCTGGAAGCTGCATGCTGCCAGGACATCCTGGGGGAGCTGTGCCATCAGCACGGGGCTGGAGACCTGTGGGCTGGGGATGTCTCCATAGGGTGTCACTTCTATACCTACCATTGCCGGTGGATTTTCTTTCCCAAGGCACAGCTAATGGGTTGGGTGCCTTCCTTGGTGCTGGGTGGTCTGAGGTGAGGGGCCAGCTCTTGGCCTCAGCTCCACTGCCTCTTCTCTCCTCCCCCTACCTCTCTCCCATTCTTTCCTCCTCCCTCTTCTCTCCCTTTCTCCCCTCCCTTCCTTTCCCCTCTTCCCTATCTCCCCTTCTCCCCTTTTCCCCTTTTCCCCTTCTCCCCTCCTCCCCTCCCTTCCTCTCCCCTGCTCTCCTCCTGCAGCATCGAGGGGGAGTACGTCCCAGTGGAAGGGGACGAGGTGACATACAAGGTCTGCCCCATCCCTCCCAAGAACCAGAAGTTCCAGGCAGTGGAGGTGGTTCTCACCAACCTGGCACCCCACACGAAGCATGAGACGTGGTCCGGCCAGATCATCGGCTCCTAGGTGCCTAGAGGGGCCAGCAGCCGCTCAGCCCCACAGAGCCAGCCTGCCCGGCCGCGCGCGGGGGGCAGAGGGGGAGCTGAGGTGGCAGTGGGGCCGAGGCTGCCCCCAAACCCGCAGGTTTGCGTTTGGTGTCTTTTATAAGGTTACAGTTTCCTTTCTCTGTGTGTGTTTGTAAGTGTCTGTCGAGGGGAACAGGGGAAGCAGAGCCCTCCCCTGCCACCCCCCCCAGCTCCAGGGGCAGTGCCAAGCCTCCTGTGCCCTTCCTTGTCCTGGAGGCCATGGGAGCAGGGGAACCAGTCCTACCCACCAGCTTCCCGGCTGCCCCAGGCTGAAGCAGATGCTGGGAGAGGGGTGGGGCTGAGGGGAGGCTCCGGAGGGGCTTATTTCATTCTCCTGAATCCTGCTCCAGCAACACAGACACCTGCTTTGGTCCCACTGCCTGCAGAAGGGCATGCCACAGGGCTGGGGGCAAACGGGGTGCTGTGGGGTGGTGTAACACTGTGCAGGAGCTGGGTGCTTGAGACCCCTCCCCATCACCAGCAGCTTGCGCCAGCCACCTGAGCTACATCCCTCCATCAAAAGATCTCAGGTCAGCAGTGCCACAGGGAGGCAGGTGGCTTACAGAAAGAAAAACCCTTAGCTGGAAGAAGCAAACAGCTGCTGGCAGGCTGCTGGTGCACTTGGCATTGTGCCCCAGGGGGCTGCGCCTGGGCATGGGACAGGGGTGCACTTGGCACTTCTGTGCTCCCCACCACTGCTGGGCTGGTAATGTGCTTTTCTTGGCTCAGTGCTGACATGGTCTTCTCCTCTACCCTTTGTCACCCCAGCCCCCTGGGGACTCCCTCCCCCTCTTCCTGTGTGTGTGTGCGTGTGTGTGCACGTCTGTAGCTTGCTGAGGGGACTGAGAGTTTGAGGAGCTTCAGCTATGGGGTGAGTGCAGCCACCTCCTCCCCAGCCCCTCGGTGTAGGCAGGGTCTCCTATACAAAGCACAAACATAGTTCTTGGTCTTCTTGGCCATGCTCTGGCCAGGTGGGCTCCTGCAGCTCTAGGGAGGGACAAGGCAGAGGGCAGCAGGACAGGGATGGTGTGCACCCTAATGGCTGGGCCTGAACTGACTCCAGGGAAATGATGCCTGCACCAACGCTCCAGAGAGATTATCAGCGTCTTAAGTGGGTTCTTTCGAAGCAGGATAAGCAGCCCCCAAAGCTGAGTGGGTAAAGATGGCCAGGCCCTAGGCATCCACTCAGCAAGAATGCCAGTTCTTGGTGCTGGTGGAGAGAGGCATTTCCCACTTCTTGCTGCTGCTATTGTGGTGGGCACAGAGGGCTGCTGTAAGTGGGAAGAGGAAGAGAGCAAGGCTGGTGCCACACAGGACAACTGGGAACACTGTGGATTCAAGAGAACCACTGTATGCTGCCTCATCCCAAGCTGGTGTGGGGACTGCTCTGGGACCCTACAGCCCATCTCACTGCCAACTCAATGCCTGGCTCACCAAGGGGCTGTGGTGATGCCAGCTGAGGCCACAGGCATCCCTGGGACATGCAGTCAGCTTGGCCAAGGCAAACTTTTGATTTTTATTTGTCTTGGGTTTTGGTTTTGGTTTGGTTTTGTTTTTTTTTTAATAAACTAAACCCCTAGAGTTGTTGGTGTTTTTACAATTCCAGTGTGGTTCCTGCCTGTCTGACCATGTGTGGACCTTTGTAACATTGGCAATAAACCATTAAAAGTGACTTTCCCATGAGCCCTGCCCATCATGGCTCTTTGTCTCATATGCGTGAGTCACAGCGGAGATGCTGCACCTGGAGCACTCAGGACTTTATCCAGACAGCAGGATTTACTCACCCACCTCTGCACAGCAGGTCCCAGGGTGCTCCAGCCTTGCTCTGTAGAAGCAGATCCCGAGACAGGGACAGGATGCTGCTGCTCACCAAGACAGGTGACCACAACCAGCGTAACCACAGCTGGGGTTGGTCCCCCACTTCTGTAGAAATTTTGAAGAGCAGCTGCCCTGTTGGCTGCTCTTCACCCCAGCAGAAGCACACACTGCCTCCAGCCACTGCATGTCGTAGCTTTCACAGGATTGTTTTATTTTGTTTACTGTCCATATGTGTGTATTTAAATAGTTTTCTTTTTGACAGCTGGTATCAGCCAGACAGGATCCATGCATCTCACACAGATACGGAACCCTATGGCAGGGCAGTCCCCAGTGCAGGTCCTGCCACATCTGCTCACTCACACATATGTGGGCAGAAACCCCCACTCACGCCATGGGCACCCACCCAGGACAGGAGCATCATGGCAAAGGGTTCTCAGGGGCAGATATGCACCTTTCCCTAGGTGTAGGGCTCCCATCCTAGTGCTGTGCCTCATCCCTGCCTGCAAAACTACAGGGCAGGCAGCTAGGGCTCAGGGTGGCCCCGCTTCAGCAGCAGCGTGGAACCAGATGACCTCCAGAGGTCCCCTCAGCCTCATTTTGTGACTCTGAATCCTTGGGGCTGCTCCAGCAGCAGTTCATCCCTGCCTCTGCTCTGCTTACCCTGCAGCTCCGCCCACCCTAAGCAAGGGATGTGCTGCCATTAGGAGCAGCCTTTGGCAGAGCCTGCCCTCTCCTTCAACTCACCTCAGTCCCCAAGGCCATCATGGTGCCTCCTGCCTTCAGGGACAGGCTCTGTTCTTCACCCACCACTAAGCTAGCTAGAGCTCCTGCTGACTTAGACTAGACTTAGAGGAAAAAATAACCTCCTTAAAACACGCTTATAACCTGATCCACAGTGAAATAGAGGAGGAACCACAAAAGACACAATTGCTCCATGAAGATGGCAGTGGAGGGCCAAAAGCAGTGGACTGTCAACAGGGTACCCTACATCCAGGCTTCCCCAACAGGTCCTCTTCTCCCACACAGAAATCTTCTCTGGGTAGGAGGGATTTGTGCATTTGCTTGGGATTTCCAGATGCTGGGCAGACCACTGTGCTCATGCAAATGTGATGCATTACAGACCTGATGTGTTGTAGAGTTAAGAGGTGCAGCCAGGTGGAGGAGGCAGGACCTTGCCAGTGCCAGTCACGCAGCGCCCCTGCTCCTGTGGCCAGCAAGCAGTGCCAAGGTCCACTCAAAACTCTGCCCGTGGCAACATGGGAACTCTGCCCGGCTCTAAGAGCACCAACATCTCCTGCCTGAAGAACTTGGCCCTTTGGTTAAGTGGCAGCAGCCAGCTGACAAACTTCCCTCTGCTAGGTGGGAGAAAAGCAATGATGAGGAAAGCAACAACAAGACAGAAAGAGGAGAGAAACAAGAACAAGAGATGGGGCAGTGCCGTATTGATAAGGGTGTGATGAGAAAGGCTCTCAGGGAGTAACGTGGGAAGCTTCTGCAGGGACCTTTGGCACCCTCCAGGTCCACAAACGACAGACATGCGTGCCCTGGGAGCTATAAGCAGGACATCTCCCTGGAGTGGACCCCTGAGCTCCCTCGTGAGCACCAAGTTGTGATTAGCATCCCTGGTGCAGTCACACAGCCCAGAACAACAAAGATCAGACTTGGTAGTGTTAGGTTAATGGTTGGACTTGATGATCTTAAAGGTCTTTTCCAAACTAAAAGGTTCTATGATTCTGTAATAGCTGGGAATAAAGGGGCAGTGTGAGGGAGGAGGTCAAGGGTCAAAGAAGAGATGTGGGTTTGCAACCCACAGAGAGCCAGGAGAAGACATGAACAGGATGACACACAACATCTATACAGCAGAACTTGTGTCCCCAAAGGTGACCATGTGAACCAAGTGTGTGGGATGAGATGGTGCGAAAAGCAAGCTTGAAGGGCACTATTGAGTTTATACCTCTGTTGGCATGGCAAACCAGGTCTGGCCTGTGTTGGCCCTCTCTGAAAATGACTCTGGCAGCATGAGGGGAAGCTGAGCACTGGTGAGGAAGGAGGACTCAGCCTGTTAAGAATGTCCTGGGTAAGATTTTACAGTCACACATCTGTGACATCCAATGGACATGCAGGTGGAAAGACTACTGGGAAGTCTTCTCCCCCCAATGGCTCTGCAAGGTGCTCAGCACACACCAAGCAAGGTCTAATTTACCAGCTTCTGCAGAACACAGGAAATAAACACACAGTAGTAATTTCTTGTGTAAACTAGAGAGGATTAGTTTCTTCATGCACCTAAGCAAATCTCAGAGCAGGAGCAGAGTCATTTTCAAACTCTTTCCCAGATCACCTGTAGGAACTGGCATAGTGTGGCACCTCATTGCTCTCTACAACTACCTGAAAGGACATTGTAAGGAGGCTGGTGCTGGTCTCTTCTCACAGGTAATTAGTGAGAGAACAAGAGGGAATGGCCTCAAGCTACAGCTGGGTAGGTTTAGACTGGACATTAGGAAACATTTTTTCCCAGCAAGAATGGTCAGGCATTGGAATGTGCTGCCCAGGAAGGTGGTTGAGTCACCAAGCCTGGCTGTGTTTAAAGGTAGTTTGGATGTGGTGCTTGGGTATATGGTTTAGGGGTGACCCTTAACTATGAGCAGGGTTATCAGCTGGACTCAGTGATCCTGAGGGGCTTTTCCAATCTGAATGTTTCTGTAATTCTGTGATTCTGTAAAGGTCATAGTGATCCTCTCCTGCACCTGAGCAAAACTCAGAGCAGGAGCAGAGTCATTTTCAAACTCTTTTCCAGATCCCCTGTAGGAACTGTCATGGTGTGGCACCGAGGTAAAGGACATGGTGATCCTCTGCATTAGGAATCACATCACTGCAATGAGACAGGGTCACTGCTACCCCTTCCTACCACGAGCTTCTAGCAAACAGTCTTCCTGGCCTCTCACTTCAGTGCAGCTCTGGTGAGATAGTGCCTGGGGACTCAGAAACCCCAGCTGAGGTGCAAGGGGGAAGAGAAATGTGAGACACCTGTTCCCTTGTGCAGAAGTGTTAAAAGAAACAGCAAAACAGAAGAGGGGAGGGAGCACAGTATAGACACACACACTTACATGACTGGCCCTTTCAAATGCTTTCTGGCCAAGAAAGCATCTGCACTGCCACCCACCATGGCCTGAACTGTCAGGAGAGAAGTTTTTCTGGATGCCAGGAAGTCCCACAAGCCCCAACCGTATCCACGTAGTGCCGAAGGGCTGCTCAGCAGCGGCACCCTCCGGCGCTCCCTCGCTACCTCCTGGCCAGCTCTGGAAAGTTTTTTGGGTTTTCTTGTTGTGTGTGGTTGGTGTTTTGTTGTGGGTTTTTTTTTTTTTTTTTTTTTTTTTTTGCTGTCTACCCTGAGCAGATTCCTCAAACGAAAGTGCTTCTCCTGGCGGGGGCAGAGGGTGGGGGTGGGGCAGGACTGTGGGGACTTAGCAGTCAGCACTCATTGGCCCTTTCTGGGAAGAAGATCTCCCGACACCGCTGCACCGTGTCCTGCGGGGACTGGACGCTGTGCCCCACCGTGCGGGGATCGTCGTAGATTTCATAGTCGTTCCCTCCCTGCAGGGCGACAGCAAACAGGAAAAGCGTTAGCAGGGTCTTGCTACAGCATCCTCGTCCCTGGGTCTGCATCTTGCTCTGCTCCATGAGGAGCTGGGGTGAAAGCCGGCGGCTGGGCAGGAAGGGGTCTGCTGAGAAGGGGCTGCCAGGCCTTTGGTGGCCCAGGGAGGCAGAAGAGATTGGACTGGGAGCCCTGCTCTCTTCCTCTTGCCTCTTCTCTTTTGTGCCAGAGGAGGAGTATAGAAAGGGCAAGGAAGGTCCTAGACCAGCAAAGCTCATCCAGAAACCTGAGGCTAACCCCTCTCCTCCCTGTGAAGGGGCTAGAAGGTAGGGCAGGCATATGTGGGGGGTAGAGGTTGCCATCATCTGGAGGGAGCTGAGTGGATGGCCAAGCTGGTTTACAGCAGCAAGGAAATGTCATCTTCCACCACTCTAAAATGAAGATGAAGGTGTTCATGCTGTTGAAAAGCCCTCTCTGAGGTACTCCTAGGTGCTGTGTTTTGGGTCCTGTGGACAGCAGGAATGGCTGCAGGGGAGAAAGTGATGCTGAGGTGCACCTGCTCCTCAGCACAGTGAATCCAGGGCAATTTCCCCATGACTCAGCTGGCCTGCCACCATCATGAGCCCACTGCAAACCCATACCACATGAGATCATCTGTCCTCCTCCTCCTGATAGAGCTCTGTACTGGGGACTCAGGCCATTGGACCTGTAATGGAGCAGCTCCACACAGGACAGAAAGCAGCCATCTGTGGGGCTAGCAGGACATACTCACAGGGCTTGTCTCATTCCCAAAGAAGTGGATGGTGTCAAATCTCTCATCATCGAGCACATCGAGGCAGTAGCGCTTGTCCCAGCCCTCTGGGAATATGTCAAAGCTGATCATGCCACCTGCCAGCAGAGGGAGGGCATCAGGCAACACTGGTGGGAGCCAGTAGGGTGCTGCCCACCCTGGGACAGGCAAAAGGATGGGAGAGGGCTGGATGTGTGTGGAGTCCCTCAGGGCTCAGTCCTGGGACCAGTCTTGTTCAACATCTTTGTCGGTGACATGGACAGAGGCATTGAGTGCACCCTCAGCAAGTTTGCTGACGACACCAAGCTGTGTGGTGCAGCAGACAGGCTGGAGGGAAGGGATCCATCCAAAGGGACCTTGACAGGCTGGAGAGCTGGGCCCATGACAACCTCATGAGGCTCAACAAGACCAAATGCAAGGTCCTGCATCTGGGGCGGGGCAATCTCAAGCACAAATCAGGCTGGGCAGTGACTGGATGGAGAGCAGCCCTGAGGAGGGGGAGTTGGGGGTGCTGGTGGATGAGAAGCTCAACGTGAGCTGTCAATGTGCACTTGCAGCCCGGAAAGCCAATCACATCCTTGGCTGCATCAAGAGAAGCATAGCCAGCAGGTTGAGGAAGGTGCTTCTCCCCCTCTACTCTGCTCTGGTGAGACTCCACCTGGAGTACTGCATCCAGTTCTAGAGCCCCTGTTACAAGAAGGATCTGGAGGTGCCAGAACGTGCCCAGAGAAGGGCCATGAGGATGATCAGAGGGCTGGAGCACCTCTCCTATGGAGACAGACTGAAAGAGTTTGGGCTATTCAGTCTGGAGAAGAGAAGGCTCTGAAGAGACCTTATTGTGGCCTTCCAGTATCTGAAGGGGGCTACAAGAAAGCTGGAGAGGGACTTTTTTAGGGTGGGGTGATAGCAGCTCAGCTCCCCTGCCCACAGGCAAATAGGAGCCAGTGGGATGCTGAGGTGGGAAGGTCCCAAGAGATACATCTGTTGGTGGAGATATGGAGTCATGCCTTGCAGATAACATCAGCATGTCTGTCCTTGGAGACTGGCACCAGATCTCCCCTAGGCTCTGTGTGGACATATGCTGACCCTTCCACTCCCACTGTGCTGACACTCCTTAGCCCTGCAGGGACCAGGGCCTCGCAGCACCCTGCACAGACAGAGCAAACTCCAGGTACCACACAGCTCAGGGGTCCCAGCTGGCTGTGCTGCCCACCTCGAGCAGGTTCTGAGTGCTGAGAAAGGACCAAGGACCTTGCCATGGAGGTACCACGAACCCTCAGCCCTGGCCTGTCACCTCTTGCCACAAGAGTCAACTGCAGGTTACCAACATCTGGAGATGGCAGAAGGGGCAAACAGAGAGAGGTTTCCCAGAGAGCTTTCTCAGAGAGCATGCAGAGGTAGGCGTGCACATGAACACCCACAGCCACCAATGCTTAACAAACTTCCTAGCCCTTGCTCTTAGCTTGCACAGAGTTTACCCCAGCACTGTGCTGCCTTTTGGGAGTGCCTGCAGACAGCACCCTTCCCTGTCCTCTCAAGCTACCCTGCTGCATGCACAGGCTGCAGAGCCAGACCCTTATCCCAGCACAGACATGGGTGGCATGTTCCTTCCAAAACAAAGTTCACCACTTGGGGTGCATGCAGGTTTGTGTCTCACTCAGGGCGTGAGGAGGGAGACAGAATTGAGGAAGGAGAAGGAGTGGGAGGAATGGCAGATCTGATTTGTGGTGGGTATCCTCCTGCCAGTTAAGGTCTCTGCTCTTCCTGGTTTCAAGGGGACTTTGTGCTTCTCCAGGCCACCAGAAATTTTGGAGTTCCACATTCTCCTTCTTGGTAAATCATAACACTGCCTCTTGTAGGAAGGGGGTGAGTGGACAGGTACCCCTAGGGAATGGTCTCTGTTGCAAGAGAGGCACTGATCCCCCAGGTTGTTCAAACGTGTACATCCTGATGCCATGCTCCTCTCTTCCCTGGTTGGTTGAAGTGTCCCTCTTGGTTTAAAGATCCCAAACCTTGAAGCCTGAGGAGCTAGGGATGGAACCTGTGTGCCCAGCTCAAGGCAGAGGATTCACTACCAGACAGGAGGGCACTGCAACACAGATGGGAGCAAGTGCCCTATGAGCTCAGGGATGGGGATGCCTCCAGGCTCATAGCAGGAGCTAAACGTGGGTGACCTCATTAAAAACCTTCCTGGGTTTGTATCCAAAGCCAAAACTCCTGCACTTTGCTGTGTTCTGGCCTTTTAAACAGAGCTGGGCAGCAAGAAGGGGCTCCTGATGCCAGCTGGAAAGGGTAGGAAATGAAAGGCAGAAGAGGTGGTGTGGAGGACAGCCAGCACTTTCCCTTGCCTAGGCAGAGCATGGGTCTGGGAGGCTGCAGGGACATCTACCACCTCTGGGACTTCTGTCCTCCACAGCCTGGGACAAGGCACATGGAGGCAGCTTGGCAGAAGAGCCCTGTTTCCACTTGTCACTGTTTTGGGATGCTTGACCTCAGACACCCTATATTTTCTTTGTGGAGAAGTGGGGGGCCTGCAGCTCCTCTTGTCTTCATGCTTTTACACAACAGGCCTGGGCTCTCCATGGCAGCTTCCCAAAGTCAGAAGAGAAAGGCCCATTGTTCTGCTCTCATCCCTTGTGCCTGCAGGGACACAGTGGTGGGGACCTTGTCTTTCTCTGCTGTAACAAACGGTGTGTGTCAGTGCTGTAGGCAGCACAGGCTGCCCCTGGCAGGATGCTGAAGGCAAAGGGAAGCTCTCAGGAGGAAAGCTGTTGGAGAGCCAGAAGGCCAGACCCTTGGTAATGGCCAAAACTGGGTGCAAGAGTTGGATGTCACCTACCACCTCCCAGCCTTGTCATCCCCTTGACCTTTGGCTAGGCTGCCATACTGCACCTTCTTATCTCACACATACCCACTGTTCCACTCCAGCCCCACCACTCAGACACCCTCATTTTCCTCCCTGTCCTATCCAGACCCCCAGGGACTCCTCGATACCCTGCTTTGGATCCTCATTTTCATTAAGCCAGCTGCAAGAGCACACCTCCACCACAAGAGGTGGTCCTGAAGAAGGCCATGGCGTAAGAGTTGCAAACTCCCTTCCTCTTGGCACCTCTTTTTCCAGGAAGAAAGATGTTTCCCTGTAGCAAACCCTCCCAAAAAATACTCAGAGCCAAGACACCCTTGAGCCAGCCATTTCCCATACACCACAGTATTGCCAGAGAGGGCTACGTGTGCCTAGAGCTCTGCTAGTCACCTTTCTGCTGAGGCTTGAGCAAGAATACACCCCCTGGGCAGGGATGGGCTCCACAGGGCTAACTGGAATTAAGGCAGAGATAACATCATGGGACAGAAGCCTGGCTGGTGCCCAAGGAGGCAAATCCACAGCAGGTTTTACTCTCTGCTGTCACTCTGCTGTGAATGCCAGCGTGATGCCTCCAGGGTGGCTCTCCAGGAACAAGCTCCTTGTGCCCTTGCCAGGGTCCCCAGGCCCCTGCAGGGAACAGCCAGGATTCCTGTGCCCCTTCCCAGCATTTCATGGGAAACATGGCTGAAGAGGCCAGGGCAAAGCCAGGGAAGCCCCACCAGCTCACCTCGAGAGAAACGCAGGCCCTTGCCAGCAAACTCCCTCTGCAAGGCAGCCACAAACTTCTCCCGGATCCGCTCTTTCTGCGGAGGAGGAGAGGGGAGAAAAGAGAGTCTGAGTGCCCAGAGAGTGACAGTCTACCAGAATCCACTGTGAACTACCCACTGGGCAACTCTGGCTTATTGCTCTGCTCCCTTCCCACCTGCCTCAAGCCCCAGTGTAATGCCACTTAGCCAGCTTTCACCTGCTGAGGGTCTGCATAGCACCAGCTCAGGGCAGCTCCAGGAGGCTCCCAGGAAGAGCAGATCCCAGTCCCTCCTTGGCAATGAAATGCAGTTCCTTTGATTTCCCAGAAGTCCAGCTCATAACCCAAAGTCTCCAGCTTTACTTAAAAAGTCTTGCAAAGTCTTGAAGCCTCTGGACCCCAAGATTCCCCCATGCCAGGCAAAGATCTGCCAGCAAATCCACTGTAGCCTCCCCAGTCTGGAGTGTCCATTAGTTCCAGCTCTGTTGAGGTTGGGGAGTGTGAGAGAGAGAAGACAGCCGCTGGGCCAGCCTGGAGGCATGGCACAACCTGAGAAGTTCAGGTTTCTGATGTTTTCAGTGAAATTCTATCTTTGGTTACTGTAAACAAAGAGATGGCCCTTATTCTCTGGGGCTCTCCCACAAGAAATCCTGCTGACCACCCCATTGCATCAGTAGCTTCTGGTGAAGTCAAATTCTTCCATTCATTGTTTGTTTCTCCTTGGATTTCCTGACCCCCAGCCCTATCTCCGCCTTGCTGCATGTGTTGGCCTGGGGCACAGCTTGAAGCTGGGCTCCTTTTTCCTTAGGAAGAGGGGAAAGGAGGTAAAAGCTGAGATGTGGGGTAGTGCAAAATCAGCAGAGGGGAGGGCAGGCCTGAGTCTGGCCTGTGTACCTTGTCCAGCTCAGAGAACTCAATGCGCTCCTCCGGGGTGCAGCTCCGGCCGATGGGGGAGATGTTCAGCATCCCATTGCGAAACTCGATGAAGGTTCCTCTGGGGGTGGGCAAGGGCACAAGGTTACTTGGAGCAGAGTGAGGAAAATAGGGGAATGCCTGCTCAGTGAGGCATGCAGCCTCTGCAGGGGCACAAAGGAAGAGAGAAGCTATGCCCACTCATGGATGCTTCATGCCAGGCAGAGACCAGGCATCAACAATTCTTCTGCAGGTCTCCAAGGGGCTCAAAGTTTTATAAGGAGAGACTGTAAAAGAAGAGGAGTAAAGAGTTCCTGTGTGTCCTGGGGACAGGCTGGAAGCAATGAGCTTAGGTGACACAACAAAAAGTCTTTTCTAAGGTTTCAATAACTGCAAGGACAGCTATTGCCTGGACTGGATCATCTGCTTGGTGAGACTGACATCTCCACCCCTGGAGGCTTGTAAGAAATGTCCTGTGGTGGGTTGGGTGAAGCTGGCAGTAGCTTGGCGGAGTGGGATGGAGTATGTCACTGGGACTCACTGCTGATATCCTGTGGCAGCCTGGTGAGCAATCAGGACCTCCTCATGTATCAGGTGGGATACATATGGCTTTTGTATCTCCTATTTATCCTCCCCCACACCTTTTGTGGTGACTGCAGCTCTCACCTACGCTTGCATGGACAGGACCCAGCTCTTGCTTGTCACCCTCATCTTGCACTGGGATCACTACTTTGCTGTTTCTTCAGTGGGCTGGTTCAAAGCACTTAACTGGCACTCCCTCCTTTTTGCTTTGCTATAAACCCAGCCGGTTCTGTTCGCTTATCACCTTGGGATGGCTCACCGGCAGGTCAGACAGGTACCAGCACTAGTGGGGCAGAAACAAGAGGGGATGGCAGCACTGCCAATCTGAAAACAGATTGAAACTCTTTCAGAAATCTAGCTGGAGCAAGGACATCCTCTTCTCTATCCAACTGAGGAGCCCTGAGCTCATTAACTCTCTGACGTCCCTCCCAGCCCTGCCTGCTGTTTCTCTATAAGGTGCTTAGCACCAAGTTCAGGGAAAAAATCTCCACCTTTTGTCTCCTAACACAGTGAGGAACATGATGGGGAACTGACACATGGGCAGCCACGCCTGCAGGCTGGGAGCAGCATCTCTACAGCACCTGAGGGTTTGGTGGGTCATGCCCCAGGCCAAGACTCAGATATGGGTGTGTTTGATTTAGTGCTGGCTGGGTGTGTTTAAAGCATGACAGTGGGTTAAAGTCCTTGCTTTGCTGCAAAACCCATGAGCCTAAATCCACAGAGGCACTTGGGAGCCGAAATTTTGCCAGACTGTTGGGCAACCAAACAGCAATGAGGTAACGAAACAACCTTGAGGCTTCTAGGTCCCAGCCCACACTTTTTGGGGCATGTTCAGCCAGCAGTCCTGTTGCATCCTGGCCCCTCTTACCAGTCCTCTTATTACCATATGGTGACTCACATCAAGCAACTGGATCAAAGTTTTTCAGCTTTCACCAGCTTAACTTCAAGAAGACAACTCACCTGTTCAGGTACACTGTGCAAACACAGGGGAGAGCAGGAACAAACCAGCCAGGGTGAAGGGAGGGATGAGCCACTGCTGTCAACAACCCTGCTGGCTCCCACCAGCTTCAAGTTTGTGAAAATGTGGTCTGAAGGGTGGTTTGACACTGCACCCAAGCTGGTTTAACTTCAGACTGCCTCTGAAAGGGGTCCTCATGCTCTTCCCTTCTACCTTCATGCCTTCTGCTTCCTCTCTCTCCTTTCTTTAGTAACAGAGCCAGCTGATTCAAGGGCAAAGTACCTTTTTCCTTCTTGACAGTGCCCTAGTCATCCTTCAGAGGAGCTGTACCAACCCAGCTCACCCTGTGGCTGCTGCATCTCTCATGTGGGGAAGCAGACAGGAATACATAGTTGTGGGGAGAGCAGGGCCAGCCCTGTTACCACTGGTGCCAAGTGACAGTGTGTCAGAAACAGTGTGACACTGTGTGCTCAGGCATTGGACTTCCATCTTAAAAGCCATTGTTCATCTGTGTGGAAACTCATATGATCGACAATGCCTGATGCCTGGACCAGTAACAAGCTGGTACCATTGTCCTGTGAGCAAGATGCATGCAGTGGCTGTACCTTGCTTCCCAGAGAAGAGAATTCAAGGGGCAAAAGAGCAGGCATTATGCTAAAAAATAGTGCAGGCTGTCCAGAACAAAGACTCTCCTCCACAGTGCCCAGCTCAGTGGGACAGTGATCCCACACAGGGCCTCTGGACACCAAGAGAAAACCTAGAGTGAGACAAGCTCAGTAGCTCAGCTGTTCTGAGGGGAGCTCTGGAGTCCAAAGCTCACTAGGAATCAGGGACACGACTGCCGTTTGCAAGGCCTTGGGCTGTTACCGTTTCTTGGGCAGCTTCAGCAGTGCCATGTAGTTGAGACAGAAGTTGATTAGATCCTGCAGCAGCTCTTCCCCTAAGTGGTCCTGAATGGCCTGTGGGAAGAGAAGAGGGAGTGAGGAAGATGCTTGCCTTCCCATGAAGCTCACCTGAGAACATGACTTGGAAGAGTGAGATACTCACAGCTGGCATCTGGGGAGAAGAGGCAAGGTTGCCCATCTGCTTGGGGCCAGATGCTGCTCTTCACACTGTGTAGGGCACAGGGGCATGAGGATGGGGAAAGAGAGGGATGCTATGGGAGCTGTACCTACCTGCTTGGAGACCAGCTGCCCATTCTTATATTGCACTGTGCCGTTCTCTGCGAAGACGTAGTCAAACTTTTCAACGACTGAGTGGGGAGGAGACAAAAGAGGAAACATGAATAGTACCTTGGAAAAGGGTCCAAAGGGGCTGGTCTCAGAACTGAATGAACCATCCTCCCAGTTCCTTAGTGCTGTGCTTTCCACATCTCTCATGCTCTGCAAAGTGCTAGCAACTCTCCTTGCTCTCCACAAAGTGGGCAAGGAGATTATCTTCTGCTCACAGGTGGAGAGTTGACGCACGTGGGGGGAAATGACCTGACTGAGGTCACAGCCTGAATCAGTGGCACCACGAAGATAAGGACTCAAAACTGTCAGGCTTTCAACCACGTGCATGTTCCTCTGCTCATTCTCCTCTCCTCAGGGTGATGCAGGTGCTGGTTATCTAACTCCAGATCCTCTCAACTCAGACACACGGCACTGCCAACTCAGCCATCAGCCTCAGCCGGGAATTCTCGGCCTCTCTCAGCATAAGCAGGCAGAGCTCAGATGCCGTGCTTGTCATCCGTGACAGCGAAGGAAAACGTGGCAGAGGGAGCGGGGGCTGCTCCCTCGCCCTCCCACTCCCTCCTCTACCCCACGTTCCCATCTAAACACGATAAGGAGCCCCCCCGAGACCCCACCACGGAGCAGCGGGGAGGCAAAATTTGCAAGGGGCTCCTGCCCACCGGAGGTGTGTGTGTCGGGGGGATGCTGTCAAGCCCCAGACGAAGCTCGTACAAACCCAGTGCCGAGGCTGGCAGCAGCGGGGACCGGGCTGCCCACTCTGCCCTCCCGGAGCTGGGCGGCGGCTCCCGCCTGGGCACGGCAGGGCCATTCGCCCCGAGGGCGGTCTAGGGCTCCGACTGATGACACAGGTGACCCCCCGGGAGACCTCGTCAGCCGCGTCTCACCTTCATCCCCGTCCCCCAGCTGCTCGGCTATCTTGGCATAGTCGGAGCCTCCCACCACGCCGATGAGCACCCTTTCCCGCAGCTCCCGCAGGAACGCGTCCACCTCCGGCTCGATTTTCTGGCGGGGAAGCAGCGGGTGAGGCCGCAGCCGGCGGGTCGGACTCCGGGGCGCGCAGACCTTCTCCCCCGCCCCCAAAGCTCCGCGCCCCCGAGCCTCGCTACCTGCCGAGCCGGCGTTAGGGTCCCGTCCACGTCGAAGAGGCATAGCACCCGACCCCGTGCCGGCGCTGCCGCCGCCATCCCCGCCGCCGATCCGGCCTCTGCAAGCGGGAGGCGGGACCGCGCCGGGGCGGCGATGGCGGCCGCGCCTGCCCCCGGCCGGGGAGATGGGAGCCTGCCGTGGCTGCCCCTCCACCCCCCGTCCTCCCTCCGTACCCCCGTGTCTCCCACAGCCCTTCCAGCGCAGCCTGAACCTACCGGTCGTGAACGGCTTCCCCGTTTCGGCTCTTTCGTTACATCCGTTGCCTTGAAGCCGCGACAACGAGTCTGGGGGATGTCTTCACATTTGCTGTTGCTCCCGACGTCCCAAATCTGGGTTTTTCACTCTCTGTGTGACAGCCAGTCGGCACACGGAGACGAGATATTTGGTTTATTCCGTTTTTGCACAGGAAAGGGTGCCAGGCGACGATTTGCAAACCCAGCACCCCTTCTGAGACGTAAGGCAGGTCTTGCATACAAAATAAGAACGAGTAAGAACATTCAGCGCTCCTGACTTTACATATGAAAGCAGACATTTACTCTTCTCTCAAAGCTCTTGCTGGCTTTGCGATTAATTCGGTGCCGCCAGGGTCTGATTCGCACCCCCCCCTCTACAACCACACAAACTCACTTAGTTTCAAAACCCGGAATTTCGGTGACTCGCTAACCTTTTTCTTTCAACAACGTTACTGCCGTGTCCCCCTGTATTTAGGGACTGGGGGTCTGGACTGAGCTACCTGGGAAGCTGTTTCTCTGGGGTTTTCTGTGTCTTAACGAAGGGGACGGGAGCGGCACGCATTTGCCCTAGTCAGTCCACGTGCCCTGCTATCAATAACCAGTATCAATAAATGGGTGCTGTTAACAATTAGTATTTTTATTGGAGAAGTGTAGTTTTCAGCCTCCAACCCCCTGCAGAAATCTATTTCTTGCCGTAACCTTTGACTTGATTGCTTAGCAATTACCCCACAAGCCATTTAGGATTTAATCAGACCATCTGGTCAGATCATAGAACCCTAGAATCATTTAGGTTGGAAAAGACCTTCAAGACCATCAAGTCCAACCATTAACCCTACTCTTCCAAGCCCACCACTAAGCTGTATTCCCAAGCACCACATCTACATGGCTTTATATTTATTTTCATATTTACATGGAACAACCTACATGAACATTTGATTTTTTTTTTTTTTTTTTTTCCTGAGGTGTTAGCTTGCTTTCCTACCCCAGACAGTGCTCAGTGTGCAGAGCTAAGTTAGAACCAGGGGGGGAGATTTTTTTTTTTTTTACAGTATTTTTTTTTTTCCCCTGTGAATATTATTTGCTTCCAGGGCATTGTGCAAAACCCTTTCCCTGTTTTCCACCAGATTCCTCTCAAAATGAAGCTTTTGGGTGGCTTGACAGGTTCTGGGTTTTTGTTTTTTCTGCTCCCACTCAAGGAGAGGGGGATGTACACAAACAATGTTAATAATTTACCTTTGTACCCTTGCCTTGGACAAGGTTTAGCAAAACATCCTCAGCTGCTTGCTGGGGAAGCATTCAATGTGTCCACCAGTTAATGTCTACCAAGACAGCTATTTCCACATCATTTCTGTGAGCTGCCACTGTAACACAGTGAGTAAGGTAGTCTTGGGTGGGTATTACAGATGGTATTTGCTCTGGTATTGAAGATTCTGCAAAATCACAGCTTCTGGACCCTTCTGGATCAGACCTTGGTTATGAGCTTCTTCCCCTGAAAAAGCTGGGCTCATTTCTCAGATCGGTTTAAGCTCCCAGAATGGTTGCTCAGCACCCAGCTGCTTAGTATGCAACGGAGAGCTGAATTTTCAGTTCGGTTTAGGGTTTTGCTCATGATTAGGGCTTGCCTAAGTGCAGTTATGTATTTCCCTGCTCAGTTAATGTGTGGATGCTTAATCTGGGATAGGAATACTTCAAAGTGTGTCTACCATGTCATGCTGAAGAATAACTAGCGATGCCTTCATGGATTCAGGTTGCCTGACTACCAGAAGCCAAAGAACTGCTCTTCTGTGCAGCAGAGCCATGAGCTAATGCCCAGGATTCCCAAAAGACAGCCATGGGGCCAGACACATGATGAACTCCTGGGGGTTCAGGAATGCAAGCCTTCCTTTTTCATGAGCCATGATATGGTTGAGGATGAGACCTCCCAAGTCTGGGTGGAAGAGGCATGGTGTTTGGAAAATCTGCCAGCTCACTCCTGTAGCCCTGGCACTGTAGCAGCAGGCAGTTCTCGTGGTAGCCCAAGCTGCCCTATGGTCTCACCTCCCAGCTGCTCCTACCTGCAGCTTTCTCATCTGGGAAAGATCTTCCTTCTTGCTTCGACATTACTCTGGCCATCCCAAGAGCAGGACCTGCTCTCTACAGCCTCAGGTGCGTCCCTGCACTGCAAGGCAGCAGTGCCACCTCGGGGCAATTCCCAGAATTGGGAATTCAGCTAAAATACAGGTTAGCATTCGCCTTTCTGCACTCCTACAGTGCTATCGAGTTTATGCTACCGGAGAGCTTCTCAAAACTCTCAAACCTGCTGTGTTTTCTCCAGCTTATTTGTCATGCTGCTCTAGAAACTCAGTTTAAGTCCCAACATCTCTCCCAGCACCCCAACTGCCCCTTGGTATCAGGCAGTGAGACCTTGTGCCATTCTGGTTTCCCTAAAGCGTGTGCCAGCCTTTGGGTGAAGTGCAGAGCTGCATCCAGTTGTGCTTGTTCCCTCATCTGGGTTAGCTCTGACAACAGGGCTGATGTAGATGGTTTGGTTATTTAATACTTTGCACTGAAACCATTATTGATAACCTGCCCTTGATTGCTGCTCCTGAATAAAATCTGTTACCAGCAGCAAGCACAAATACTTTGATGTTTATAAGGTTAAGTGGCTATGAGCACTGGCTTACTCTCAGTCTAGGGCTGCTATTAAGGTCAAGGTTTTCCTTTTATACATGTTGTAGAATCATAGAATTGTTAGGGTTGGAAGGGACCTCAAGGATCATCTAATTCCAACCACCCTGCCTTGGCCAGGAACACTTCACACTAGATCATGTTGCTCAGAGCCACATCCAGCCTGGCCTTAAAAACCTCTAGGGATGGGGCTTCTACAACCTCCCTGGGCAACCTGTTCTCAAGTATTTTATGTGAGCTCAGCACTGGTACTTGACAGCAAACAAGCACCACACAGCCCAAACCAACCAGAATCATGAATCTTTGTTGAAGTCCCCTTCTGTTACAAGCCCTCTTCTGTATTACACTGATGCAAGCACTGAACATTGTTCACTGAACAGTGAACTGTGTGGTTTATCACTTGGATGCCATTGATAAGCATTCAGAATGCTGAACCAAGCAGAACTCATTTTCCCACAGTCAGATATTTCCTCTGCTCCTCAAGAGTCAACAGGCAAAGGCACTATGGGTGGTGGCACACAATCCTCACTGATATCCTCCTCTGCAACTCCAGAGGAACCCAGGCATGAACTCTACTTAAACCTGCTTTTTTTTTTTTTCCCTTTTGAAAGTAGCAGCATCAAGACAATCAGGAAAAGCTTAGAGCCTTTTTCCATTGTTTAAGCACTGTTGGGCCTCTTCTTCAACAGCAGATGAGACATTTAATTCTTGCACACTTCAGGGCTGCACAAAACTTGTGCTGACTGAACACCTACTGTCCAGAGCCTTCAGACACCTCATCCAACCAGCCTCAGGAGTGTTGTCTTGGGAAGATATCACTGTGCTTACAGAAGAGAAATCTTGCCAAATTTAAGTAAGAATTTAAGTAAATTAAGTAAGAATTTAAGTAGCACTGTGACCAGTCCTAGCAAAGAGCAGCAGCCACTGCTACTCCCAGCAGCAATATCCAGTGCAAACTACTTGGACAGTTTCTCACCTTGCACTTTCCAGCTGGGATCAGAGTGGAGACAAGGATTTCTGGTCAGCTGCATGGACACAAATTCAAACAGGGACATTTTCTGTATGTCTTTTTATTGCAATAGAAAAGAAAAAAAAACAACCCACAAATAAATCAAAACATCACTTTCCCCCTAAGGACTTCACTAACAATTTTTAAATGGCATGGGAGAACCCCAGCAATACAATATAGCATAGTAAGTGTGGGCAAAAAGGGTTCTGTTCCCTTGCAGGAGTCCAGTTTCCCTGCCCCTTTGTCGATCAGCTGGCTGAAGTTTGTCACCTATATACACTTAGATACACCTCTCAAGTCTAGTTTATGTTCCTGTAAGTAGGTATGGCTAGGTGGAAGGGTGGGGGCACAGCCCTGCAATTTACACATAACCATCTTTGGAGAAAATGTGTTTCCTAAGAGGCCCAAAGGGTACAGAGGTCTTCTTAACCTGTAAGACCAAGAAAACAGGATTCTCTCCTACAGTTCCTTTACTAGCTCCTTTACTATGAAACACAGAGTAGGTGCCAAGCCCAGGAGACCCTCAGGAGCTCCTTGGCTATTGCAAACAGTGTATGGCCAAGTGAAATTTTACCTAATGACCTTAGAGTAACAACACTGTCTTTGCTAAGAGGCTGCTCAGGATGGGAAAAGGCAGGGTGCAAAAGGCATGGGTTGAACACCTGGCTTTGTTTTCCTACCTCCTGAGGATGTAACAAGTCCCAAAACAGGCAGCAAAGCAGAAACTAGGCTCAGGACCACACTGTGCTAGAGTGTGGGGCAGAAACTGTGGCATCAGTGCTTCCACTGCAGGCAGCTGTGCCTGAAGTGATAGCTTGCTGGAAGGCAAGCACCCATAGCTGTGCTGCTTGCAGGCACCAAACTAGCACACAGAGATGTCAGGATGCACTCTAGCAGCTTGAGTATACCTGTTAAACTGAGGAAGCTCCAAGATCTCTACAGCACTTTGTGGCACAGGCAGAGGTGTATTAAGATGAGAGACTGGTTACTCTTCACAGAATAGGTATGGGAACAGACTGGAGAGGATATACACTGAAGAGAAAAACTGAGTTCTGGCCTGGCAAAACCCAAACACCTACCAATCCTTCCTCCAGATGCATCCATCAATGACTCATTATAGAATGCTTTTTACAATCAGGACATTTTGATGGGGTAAGACTGAAAGCTTTTGTATAAACTTATCAGTGCTAATTGCTAGAGTTGTCTCTGAGTCCAGTCCCTCAAATAAAATGCTAAAGGAAAAGTTGATGGCACAAGGAGAGAATGACAAGGGAAAAAAAAAAAAAACAAACAAACAAATAAAACATTTTGGGCTGCAAGAGCCACTCCTGTACACTGAGCGCAGGTACACACAAAACTGCAAAATGGACTGACAGTACCCTAGTTCCACTTGCATAGTGACTCTACAAGGTGCAGGGCAACAAAGTATTTATTTAAGAGTGATTAAACTGCATTCTTCCTTCATTCCACCTCCTCAAAAATATGAACCATAACATTCTACACTGAGCAATGTTGTGAGAAACCTATCAAACTGCATTATTCTGGGAAAAAGAGCCCAGTAGAGGAAAGACATCCTTGGGTTTGCAGGAAGTTTGAGATGCAGGACTGAGCTTGCAGCAATACATTTCACATGAAAGCAGTGGACAATGGGTTATGTATTGGCATAGATGCCTTTTCACAGCATCTGGGATGTGCAATTCCAACTTATGGAGCAATGTTTTGGGGTCTGTCTGATGTCTTCGTTGTGTTCCTTCCTAAATGTAACTGCTACAAAAATTGTTCAGGAAACTAGTTTTATATACATGCATGAAAAGAATTCAATGTGCCTATTCTTCCATTCCCCTGATCCTTTTTCCCCCTGCAAATAATTGCAAAAGCTACAAGAATTTTAAACCAGATGATGGAGTATTGATACAATCTCATGCCAAAGGCCAGGACTCCTTCTGCATGTATGCCAATAAACTCCATTGCTCCACAGAAAAGCCTAATTTTACTCTCCCTCATTTTCTTTACCTCTGGGGAGACTTACCACCTATTTCTCTTACACTTAAGCAGAGCCCTTTCTGTGATGTGCTTGATTGCTCTGGAAAGGACAGAAATATCAAAGAAAATTGGAACTCCTGCCATGTCTGCAACTAGATACTGAAGGCAGAACTGACGTGCAGTTGCCATTGCTATTCCTGTCTTGCTGTACTGCCACTCTGGCTTGGTAAGAAAAAAGAAAAATAAATCACAGCTCTTACAGCAACAAGATGCTGTTTGTTTGCTGAGAAGAGAAGCTTACATGCGAGGAAAGGAAACATTTCACTTCATTTACTTACACCTGATGTTTGTTTCCACTTCTGCTCACGAGATTCTGTTCTTTCAGCTGGTAGCTTCCCATAACTCTTGAATTAAAAGGCTCCCAGCAACCTTCAGCTCCAGCCTCTCTCTCTGGCACATAATTTAGCTTTCCCACACAGCTGAGCCACTGCAAATACTCCAATTAGATGAGCTGAGCTTTTCCCCTGAGTGAATTACATAATACCCATGAAATATGCAAAAGACTATTCCTGGGACACCTTTACTTCCTAGGCTACCAACACTTCCTTTGTCTTTTTCCTGAAGACTTCAGTAAATACCTTCACAATATAGGCAGTGACAGAAGGAGATCCAAGCCTGCCAGGGATAGCAAGGACATCACCTTATTTACTCCAAATTATGTAATGGGTCCTTGAATGCTCATGAAATTAATTCCCACTTACCAGCCCAGGAGTTACTTAGAAAGTGTCAGCCCACTTGGACAAGACAATCTTCATAAATTAGTACAACACTATTAGAAGTTATGGCAATCTTTTTGGTAGCACTGTCTTACATGCACCCTGATAAATCCTCTCCCTAGGAAATTTTAAAACTTGTCTTGCAACACCTATAGAGTTAACTCTGATGGGAAATTACAAAATAGAAATCTGGTAGATTCATGTTTAAAAAGGAAGAGGCCTGGTGAGGCTGGGCACTGGGTCACTCCTGTTAGCTCTGTCCATTATGTCTGCTGAAGGTATTTCCTCCGGGTGGCTGGATCTGGATGGAGTCCAGAAGGGGCCTTAAAGCTTGTCCAAAAGGTCTGAAAAGGTAAAGAAATAAACATCCCAAGCAGCTTACCTGATGAATTTCCCAATAACTACTAAAGTGCACTCACTTCCTAGAGCACAACTGAAGCAGCATCATGGAACCAAATGGGAAGAACAGAGTTCCCTGACAAACTAAAGCAAAACTAATGTAACCTATTAAAGAGAGCTTACTGTTCAATCAGTAAGAATTGTAAACATGGTTTTACATAAGCTAGTTCTGAGTCCTAACATGCCCACACTGCTAATGTGGTAATTCTGTGTCTGAAGGTGGCTTTTAGCAATTCACTCTACTTAAGTGTGTGAATGAAATCCCTGTTATGCAACTGCAGTGCTTCATTAAGTACCTCATCAGTATTAAAGACTGCTAGAAGAATAGCCTCTAGCTCCCTGACAAGACAATGGTTCAACACTCACAGAATAATTTCTGTTGCAATCTGTAGCACCTGATTTATCTTTCAATATGACTCACTCTGGTACAGACTTTCTGATTTTGAGAGATCTGAGGCAATAAGAGCCCAGAGCCCACATGTCTCTCAAATTACATTGTAGACCATTAGAAGAAGTAAGATCTGAATGATAAAGCTCCAATAATCCCACTGGGATCCTCACTAGCTAGGAGTTTAAAAACAACCAACCAACCACCAAAACCAACCCCCAACAAACAAAAAACCTGAGAAAACAAACAAATAGATACAAAAAAGCCCCAAAAAACTCAATAGCTGAACTGAACAACCAGACATGAATTTTTCATTTCCTCTTTTTCCCATCCAGTTCCAGCTTTAAAACTGCAGCATTAATTTTTGAATTACATCTCAGCTCTCTCTTCACAATCAAAGCTGACACCTGCACTGCAATTAATGTTTGGAATAAGAGAAGTGACCTTTAACAGATACTGCTTTCCTATACATAGGATAAAAAAAAAAAAAGGCACCATTTTCTGAAACTTTGTGGTTTTGTAGTCACATAGAAAAGATCATCACAAAACAACTAGTTTAAATTGAAGACAGAAGAACAACCTTTTTTTTTTTTCTGTCTTTGTAATGCCAGTCAGCACTTGTTCTACTTGTTGAAGTAAAACAAACAGAATCCTCTCCTTAATCTTATGCTGGTTCTCAGAGGCAGACAACAGAAACTGGTACTGCTGGCTCTGTCCAGTGTTTAGGCACTAGCATGAAGCAATACACCAGAGAGAAGAGGAAAGCATACTCACGTGGCAAGAACTTCAGCTGGAAGGTCAGTGATGTAGGAGGGGATTTTTCTTCCTGTCAGGAACTGTGCCACTTCATTACTGAAGGTGTTGCAGTTATGTTCAAAGAGGTTGTAAGATTCTCCTCTGTGCCACAGGAAAGGAATTGAAACATAAAAAAAAAAAAAAACACTAAGCAATAAATCTAGCAGTCAGAAAATCTTATACCCTTAATGAAAAAAAAAATCTCCTTACATTAGCACTTTTTTTTCCCCCCACAAAGAATTCTAAGGCAAGTAGATAAAAGACAGACATCAATTCACCTTCAAATTCAGTTGAACCAGGATGGAAAATGACATCTCTCTGTATTTATACCGACTTTATACAATGGTACTTTAGAGGGTAAGTGAGGTCAAGTTTCTTCAGTTAAAACCACAGAAAGCATAACAAGAAATCACAGGAATTACTGACACTGAAATATAGTCAGAACACTGAATGCTACTATTTCCTATTCTCTGAGAAGCAGACTAGACCCTTCTTACAGTAAAACCTTGCTTTTACTCATCTGAAAGTTGGCAGCTTTTACTACAACACTTCACCTATGAACTCATGAGGCAAAGCAGTATTTATTGAAGTATTTTATATAGTGCCTTCATCCTCCCTGGTGATTCTCTCAAAGGCATTCCAAGCATTAGTCCATTTCATGAAGAACAGTGTGAATGGCTTCCTGGCAGGCTGCTTTCCCAGCCTAGCTCAAGGCTGGCACACCAGGGCATTGCCTAGCTGGTGGCTCCTCGTGTATTGGTGCATCAGTACCAGCCTCAGTTTTGGTGGTTACCAAGTAATACACTAAGCAGACAAAGCTTTGTGAGCAGGACTGGTTTCATACCTTCCTTCATTCTTCCCCTAAAGGCTGTTTTGCTGTACAGGTTTCACAGTACAAGCTGCTACTTACCGAAACATGGATTCCCCCAACGAGGAAAGATACTCCAGAAAAATCTCCTCGGTGACTTCAGTGTTCCCCAGGTCAACAACTGTGTCTGGAGGGCCCAGAAGTGTCCCTCCCTGTAAAAATTAACAGCCAGAAGACAATGTTCAATGGACAGACTAAATTCTTTTGGAGGACTCTAATGAATAGAGCTTGCAGAAGAGGAAGAGCATTTGGTGTCTGTCAAGCAAAAAGTTCTCAGTTCTGCACTTGGAGAATGAGAAGTAAGATGCAGCTTGTATTTCAGCTTGTATACTTGGCTATGTGCTCAAAGCTCTAAGCTATGGCAAAATCAGTTCTGACTTTCCAAGAACATAAAAAGATCTAACAAAACATCCTGAGTTCATTTTTGTTTTTAAGTCTTAGAAAGGATGCCTTAGGCTGCCAAGTCTGCATGTGTAATACCTATGGACAGAGAATTAGGCTACAGCAGGTGCTGTGGATAGACTCTACCAGCAGTAGCAACCCTCAACCTGTATTTAGTTGGGATTAAATCCACTGTCAGTGCTCCCTTTTCCTTAGATGCCCTGGGCAACTATGGCAAGCTGCCACCTCTGACCAAATTCAGAAGCCTTTTTTATACCTTTTCTAAACAACAGTGACTTGAGCAATTCTGAGCAGGTAATGCCATCATAAAATCACTAGAAAAAAAAGAGAAAAAAAGTTTAACTTACAGGTGCACAGCTGGAGATTCCTCCACTGCCATAGAAGAACTCATCCTTATGGACTATTATGGAGGTGTGCCTGCCACAGAGAACAAAACACAGGTGAAACAGAGGACATATTTAACCCTGCACATAAATCACTGGTAAATCTTGTGCTCAAGGACATCATGAAGTGATTAAGTGAAATAAAAGGGCAGTGTGTTTCTGGGAGTAGAAATAGGATCTGCTGGAACATGAATGGATATGGAAGCAATGATTATCAAGCCTACTGCTAATTCTGTAAGTGGTGGGGAAAGAACATCTTTAGCTTGGCACCCAAGCATGAAGGGACATAGGAAGAGAGGGACTTCCACAGCAGCATGAGGTCCCTGGCAGACTCTTTCAGCTAAAGGGCTGAGGATGAAATCATAGAATAATAGAATTTTTCGGGTTGGAAGGGACCTCAAGGATCATCTAGTTCTAACCCCGTCTGCCATGGGCAGGGACACCTCACACTAGGTCAGGTTCCTCAGAGCCACATCCAGCCTGGCCTTATAAACCTCCAAGGATGAGGCTTCCACCACCTCCCTGGGCAACCTCTTCCAGTGTCTCACCACCCTCATGGTGAAAAACTTCTTCAAAACATCCAATGTGAATCTACCCATTTCTATTTTTGTTCCATTCCCCCTAGTCCTATCACTACCTGACACCCTAAGAAGTCCCTCTCCAGCTTTCCTGTAGGCCCCCTTACACAGAGACCTACCACACTAGCAGAAGTGCATGTCTGATAGGCACCAAGAAGGTGGTTGAACAAGCACTAGAGATGGATCAATAAAAAAGAAAATGGATGAGGACAATGCTTTGATTTTTTTAAAATTTATTTTAAAATTCTTTATATGAATTATAGCAAACTGGGAGGTGTTTTGTAACCTCCTGTAGCCACTGCTCTTAGGTATTAAGAACCAGGTTTTCTAGCACTTTCTTCCCACCTACTCTTCTATTCTGCTTGTAATTAGAAAATCCAGGTGCTTGGGAGAAGGACAACATCTTACCCCTGAAAAAGCAGGTGCACAAGTGCACTAAAATGCAACAACTGCTATCAACACCTTTTTTTTCATGGGGTCCACTAAGCTTTGAATGGTGAAGTTTAACCAGCACTTGACTGTCCATCATCTTAGTGCATTCAGGAAGAAACAGTGCCTTGGTCTCTCTGAAGCACCAAAATGTTAAGATCTGAAGCATATATAATATCATACTGAAAATACTTCCTATACCACACAGTGTTTAGCACCCACTATGCAATGTAGATCTATCCACTTACCAGATGCCATCCAGCTGTTTACCTGTATGCAGAGAAAAGAAGAGTTATTAGCAATGGACTTTCCAGATTTCAGCCTACCTTCTGTCAGTCCCGTGCTTATTACCTCACTGTAAGATTTGATCCCAGAGCTGCTTTCAAGGAAACACAACGTTTTTCTTTCAAATGAACTCCTATTTTTCACACCTCTGATGTATCACAGTATAGCAGAGGTTGGAAGGGACCTCAAGAGATCATCAGGTCCAACCCCCCTGCCAGAGCAGGATCACTTAGGGTAGTCTGCACAGGAATGCATCCAGGTGGGTTTTGAACGTCTCCAGAGAAGGAGACTCCACAACCCCCCTGGGCAGCCTGTTCCAGTGCTCTGTCACCCTCACTGTAAAGAAGTTTCTCCTCATTGTGAGCTGAATTTTTCTATGTTCTAGTTTGAACCCATTGTTCCTTGTCTTATCACTGTGAACCACCAAAAAGAGCCTGGCCCCCTCCTCCTGACACCCACCCCTCAGATATTTATAGACATTGATGAGATCCCCTCTCAGTCTTCTCTTCTCCAGACTAAACAGCCCCAGGGTTCTCAGTCTCTCTTCATAGGGGAGATGCTCAAGTCCCCTAAGCATCCTCATGGCTCTCCATTAGATTCTCCCCAACAGTTGTCTCTCTTGAACCAGGGAGCCCAAAACTGGATGCAGCATTCACCAGGGCAGAGTACTTCTTCTGCATACAGAGGTGGTAATGCCATCCTACATTCTGCCAGTGCTCACCTTCCTTGGGCTTTTGTCTACAGACCAAGAAACAAAACCTTTTCCTAAAATTAAAGACTCCAGTCAGGACCAGAAGAGGTGAGTTCTACATTGATTTCATAATTGCACAGTTAGCCAGCACAGAACATTCTGGTTTCTTTGTCACTAACTTATGAGAGATCTAACTTGAGCATAGGATCTGTGATGAGAATCTGTCTATTTCATGGTTTCCTCTTTTAATTCCTCCCCCCATGCCCTTTAAAAAAAAAAAAAAAAAAGAAAAGAAGAGAGTTTAAATGGGAGTGCTGATATGAGAAGTGCAGGGTTGAAATTCATGCAAGTTCAGGAATTGTGTTTTGCAGAACATAGCTGCAATAACTTGCTTCAGGACGATAAAATCACTGCCTTAGAGAAAAAGTCCTTTCTAAAATGCCTTTCCAGGTCCTTAGAAGTGGAAAACCTAAACCAATCTGTGTTCATGGTAGTATCTGAAAATCATAGAATCAGGGTTGGAAGGGACCTCAAGGATCATCCAGTTCCAACACCCCTGCCATGGGCAGGGACACCTCACACTAGATCAGGTTGCTCACAGCCACATCCAGCCTGGCCTTAAAAACTTCTAGGGATGAGGCTTCCACCACCTCCCTGGGCAACCTCTTCCAGTGTCTCACCACTCTCATGGTGAAGAACTTCTTCCTAACATCCAGTCTGAATCTACCCACTTCTAGATTTGCTCTATTTCCCCTGATTCTATCACTACATGACACCCTAAAAAGTCCCTCTCCAGCTTTCTTGTAGCCCCCTTCAGATACTGGAAGGCCACAATAAGGTCTCCTCAGAGCCTTCTCTTCTCCAGACTGAACAGCTCCAGCTCTCTCAGCCTGTCTTCATAGGAGAGGAGCTCCAGCCTCTGATCATATTTGTGGCCCTTCTCTGGACATGTTCCAGCATCTCCATATCCTTCTTGTAATAGAGGCTCCAGAACTGGATGTAATACTCCAGGTGGGGTCTCAGCAGAATGGAGTAGAGGGGGAGAATCACCTCCCTTGACCTCAAACCTCTCTCTTCAGAGGTTCAGAGTTGTTACTGCTCTAGGCTCAATTATTTTATCTATCACAACCTAAAGGCTTGGCCTGTGGTATTATACTCCCTTGTAAACCTGGAGGCAGCAACTGCATGCTACAACAGGTGTGCTGTAACTTAATTTTGTTAAGCAAGGTGCACAACACCCAGCAAAGTAGATTCAGAATAGAAAACCTGAGTGCACATCAACATCTGGTATTCTCCTGAATCTAAGCAGCAGACTGAGTGCTCCTCTGCATAGCTTCTGCTTGCTTGCAGCAGGCTCCTGATCCTTTTAAGTGAGCCTCTATGTGTAAGTGCTCCCTGAGGCAGACCACTTCCTACACCACTATCCTTTATATACAAGCAGCACCTCTCCCAAGATGTTTTGCTGTTATTGTCCAGCTTTTAGGTATCAGAATGTGATCTGATGATCTGCTAAAGTCATCTGCAGGTTTCCCAGATATAAATAAAACCCACTGTAGACCTGATAAAATAAAGCCACTTGAACATGAGAGGTGCTGTGCTAGCAAAACCTTGTTCAGAAAGCACTGATGGGTTAACTTCTGGCCACAGCAGTGGCTTTGCTCTCGTTTGGTCACCATCTATTTGCATCACACTGGCCTCAGGCCTCCCAAAGCTAGCCACTGACCATTTTGTTTCCTGAATTCTGACCTTAACTCAAGATTTGGCTGTATTCCTCATTTCACTGTCAGCTGTGACTCTCCCTAGCAGCTACTCCACTAGCCACCCTGCTTGTATTCCCACAGCTTGGGATACTGGAAGTGCACTGTGATTGCTTTTCAAAGGCTGGAATCAGGTACTCAGAACAACAATAAATTATTCCACTCATTTTAATAAAGTTTGGTAAAAATGAAGCTTGGCTCAGTTGTGTTCCCCTTTTCTTCCCCCATGATACCCAAAGAGGAGGCAGAATGTTACCCAATGTACCCAGATGCCTCTGAAAATCCTAAATGGTATTTTGGCAGTGCAATGTTTCATCCCTCCAGGATGCTAACTTCCCTGCTGAAACCTTAGGGCTCACTCTTCTTCTGGTGGTGTCCAGCTTCTCCTAAGATGCTCAGTGCAGTAGGAGTGCTAGGTTACATTGTCCCCTGTGAAAAAACATTCTCCAGTTGTCCTTTCTTAGATCAGCACCACAGCATCAAGAGCCTACAAGGTGGCAGAAACATTGCCTATAGAGTGGGAAAGGCAGAGGGTCTTGAGGTATTTATCCCCTCCCACTCCTCTCTAAGGGCTGCTCTGGTTTGTGAGTGTCAGGGGTAAAATATGCTGCTTCAAAGCAGCAGTAGCTCTTTGAGTTCTTCCTCTTGGGGAAAACCAACTTTCTGTCATGACCAAGCCTAGATAAAAGAGAAGAATGAAACTGATGAGGATAACCCTTTCACAGTGCTGAGAAAAGGATGATTATGCATTCAGGAAAGGAATAAATAATCACTACCCTATTTTTTCCACTCAAGTCTGAAGCGAAACAGGCACAGAGATAGATACCTGGGTATGATACAAGGGTTGTAGGAAAGTAAAGGCAGGGAAAAGGCTGCTGTACCAGTAGAGACATCAGCTGAAGCAAGCACATTCAGTTTTGAAGTAGGTAGACTCATCTGTCACTACCATGGACCACAGCCAGGCAGCAAGCATATTTACTGTCAACCCTCTACACAGACATGTTAACCATGGAGCAGGATGAAGGCCAAAAGATAGCAGCAATGATGAGAGAAGTGGAGCAGCATGTTGCAGCATCTCAGAAGCATTTGCTGCCCCTTTACTGTGTTGTGCTCCTTGATCCTCTAACCCTTGCTCCACACCTTCTCCATAAGAGCTTTCACCTTTCCAGGGTACAGCACACTGCCCTAATTTTAGCAGCTGGCCACCCATGGGCTCTGCTGCAAGCCTGGCTTTGCACAGTTAGTGTTCTGTATCTCTCCTAATAAACTATTCCTCATTAGCTCACAATCAATCACTGTTGTCCACTAGAAACTTGAACTTTCTTTGGAGGAAAATTGTTTCAAAGGCAGCACATACTAAAAACTGTATCTGCCCTTTTGCATGCTCAGCAGAAAAAGAACATCTTAACAGCTACTTTCACAAACATTTCTAGCAAATGATGATGAAAGGCTTTCTGTAAAGCTGCCACTTTGCACCTAGGTTCTGTGTGCAGAAAGACTTACAGCAGGTACTGAAAATATCACAGGTGGTGCTGGGAACCTGCTCATCCACTTTAAAACACTTACTGGAAAAGGTCATTACAGCAAAGGCTACTACCACACATTGGGCTGCTCCAGCAAGACTGCAGCTCCCAGCTGAAGTGACTCCTTTCCCCTATTTGTGAGACAGTATTTTGTGCCACTTTTGAGTGCCCCTTGTACAAAAGGCACTGAAATACTGAAGGGCTGGAGCACTTGCTGTATTGATGAGTGGCTGAGAGAACTGGTCTGTTCAGTCTAAAGAAGAGAAGGCCAAGAGTCCTTAGTGCTGTCTACAAGCACCTCATGGGTAGGTTCTTCTCAGAGGTGCACAGTGAAAGGCAGTAGCTGAAAAATGGGAAATTCCCAAATCAGTAAGAAAAAAAAAAAATACCATGAAGGTGGTCAGACTCTGGGGCAGAGGTCCACGAAGCATATGGAATTTCCACCCATGGAGATACTCAAAACTCAGCTGCCCAGGGCCCTGAAGAATCTGCTTTTGCCAGGTTAACCTTGAGCAGGACCTCCAGAGGCCCCTTTCCATCAAGGCAGTTGGCTGAGTGTATCAACAAACCCAAAGAGGATTCAGGAAAGCACTTTGCATGCATCAGACTGCAGTTCAACCGTGGGGGGCTCCTCTCTGGCTGCTACACACAAAATCCATAGCCAACAAGAGGCAGCAACTGCCAGGGCAGTAACAGAGCAGCTCTTGGCAAGTGAAGCTGCCTATCTTCACAAAGCAGGTCTGTCTGAGGCTGCTCAGCTAGGTCAGCTGCTGCCAAGCACCAGTTTGATAATCTCAACAGAGCTGCTAACCTGCTATTTTAACCTGGCTCCTGGGAGACATTAACCAGGCTGGCACTGTGGAAAACACATGCTAGATCTGCAGCACTGATGACAACAGGGCATCCACGGTAGCTCTCCAGTCTGCTGCAGACAAAATAAAGTCCCTTTCTGCCACAGTACAAGCCTCTCCAATGAAAATACTGCTGGGGAATCTCATGCCCAAGAAACCTGTCATTATTGGCCACACACACATCACCCAGAGACATCCAAGACCAAGAACTCTTGGTATGCTGCTGCAGCTTCCCATGCTGCACAGCTGGCTGCCACCATCTCTGCCCCAGACCTGACTGACCGAGGGATAAGTCAATGGCCATCAGATTCTGAGGAACTTGGACAGCTTCCTTTCCTGCTGCTCAGCAAGAATCTCAATGTCTATTGCATCACATAGGAGGTTCTGTATAGACCTTTGTGAACACCATAAGCTTCCCCCCAGAGTTTTGCCTCTGATGGTATCCTAGATGACTCTTGTTGCCCTTCTCTCAAACGTTGTACAGAACAGGTGACAGCTCACAAGCACTGCCACTCCTAACAGGCTCACAGGAAGCAATCAGGGCAGCCTGCACTGAGGAGTTACACCTTGCCTTCTGCTGGACATGCTCCACTACACACAAAATACACTGCCTGCAGCATCTGAAGGCTTGATGCACACCAACCCCAGCAGTATGGCCAAGCAAGGACTGGCACTACCCTGTTTCCACAGCCAGCTGCCCCAGTGAGAGCATGAGTGCAGTACTGCTGTAGCACTGCAAGAGCACAAGTTGTTTCCAGGCCTCGCAGCAACACTTTCCAATAAAGTGCTTCTGGCAGCACAGTCCAGCTTAAAAAAAAAAAAAAAAGAAAAAAAAAAAGAGAAGGTCAAGCTTGCCAGGGAGATTCCTCAAATAATCCTACAGAGCAATAGAGTTTACATCCTGTAATCACTGGATGGGTTAGAAGATGGGATTGCAAATACCATCTGGGATACTGACAGACATCCCCTCCTTGCCACAATAACCCATACTCCTGTGGAACACTGCACTGTGGGCACAACTATAGGCTGGTACTGCCACCAAACCCAACACATTTACTCATAACCTGAGGCTGTCTGCAGCTACAGAGAAAAGTCTGATTCCCCAGTAGATTTTAATTGAGGTGCAAAAGCCTTTAAATTGCAAGCACTACCCTTCACTCAATACCTACAGCAAATGATGTGCAAGCATGTAGCACAGGACAGGAACTGCCTGATGGGATGATAATCTTTAGGTAAAACAGAGGAGCAGCAAAATGCCTAAAGGTTTGAAGTATTTCAAAGGATAATGGGCTGTGAAGCAGGAAACAGTGCTGCAAATTTAGACATACACACCTAATAATTGCTTCTCAGCCTGAATAAATGTGAAGCAATTCAGCTTAATTTGATCATCTCCCATTATGAGCTAATCAATCTGCCTTGCATTTGCCACAGACCACAACAACAGGAAAGTTACTGTGAGAGCTTAGAGGGATAGCTTGTCAGTCTCTGGAAAACCAATCACATACCTGATCTTTTTGTCTTCTTTTTTTCTTTTTGCTTGCCAAGGTGTTTAAATGGATCTCTCCTGAAAGCACTCACTAGAACTCAGGACAGGATGCCATTTCAGCATAGATCTGTGTGCTTAAGCATCTCAAAGATTCAAAGTGTTTTGAGTTGGGCAGAGTATCACCTGGCAAGTATACAAAGGGGTTTTTATTTGCTGTTATTTTTCTCTATAACAGTCAAAGCTCAAATATTTTCATGCTGCTTACATAAGCCAGAAACCTATGAGCAAAACATAACACTAAAACACATTAAATAATTCCAGGATCCTCAGCTTAGACACAGGAATGTGGAGAATGAAGTAGTTAAAGAGTTTTTTCATTGTTGCTGCTGTACAACTGATTCAGGAGACTGTCATTGTCAGGTTATGAGGGTATTTTGAAAGAACTAACCAAGCCCATATAATTTTAGAATACAATCAAACAGGATTACTTCCATGCTTGGATTTAGCCAAGCAAAAGGAAGATTAGATGCTCACCATTTTGCTGGCACAGTTAATGTCTTAATCTTGAGGGCCACGTGGTATACTTCATTCCTGTGCATTTTAAATATCAAATGAAAGTGGCATTTGCACATTAATCCAAATTATTAGACTGAAGGACAGAAGAGTTCTGAGACATGAAGGAATGATGTAAGGAGTTAAACACTTTGTTTACCCCATTCAGAGCTTAGGCCATCCATCCCTTAGCACAAGAACAAGACCTGTTCCTGAGCTGTAAAGAAATAACAGGAAGCTTAACATTTTTAACAGCATATCTGTGTTCTACAATGGCTATGCAAGCCCTAGAAGACCCCAAAATATCTCCAAAGAAATAGCAAACTGGTCTCCTGTGGAACTGGAACCAACAGAACTTTATCAACCAGTGTGGATACTTCTAGCAGCACATTGCTTTGCATATTGTAGCAATTTCCTTAGGCCAATTCATTAAGATTCCTGCCCTTTTTGAACTGAAAATTATCCTAATTGGTCAAGCATCTTCTCCCAGGTGCTACCTAGGGTACTCAACTGAAGCAAAAGAAATTAACATAGAGGGAGGAGCTTGCTTCAGCTCCCTTCTTCTTGAGGTACCTGGAGAGATCAATAAGTAGGCTAGACTGGGGGAGGGGGTCAGGCAATTGATTTTCATGAACTCTCTAGCAAACGCTCTGGTAGAAAGCTGATGGAATCTCACACTGCTGCAATGCAGAACTCTTCAGAACACATGGAGGAGAAGCAGAGCAATGCACTGGGTCTGGAAAAAAAGGAACAAAGCAGAAGGTACCTCCTTTTACAGTTACCATTTGCTCTAATTCTTTCTGGGCTGTTAAGTCCCTACAGCTGAACACACCACTTGAAAATGTCAACTGGTGCATAATCCCAGGCAACTCACCATTGATTTATACACTAAGCCAAAGCTGCTGTGGTAAACTAAACTCCTGCTCACTACAGAATCACAGAAAAGTAGGGGCAGCTTCTCCCAGTGCTGCTCCACCACCTTCAAAGTAAGTTTTTTTTTTTTTCCTCTCATGTTCAGATGGAACATCTTGTGTTCCAGGTTGTGCCTGTTGCCCCTTGTCCTGTTGCTGAGAGGAGTCTGGCCCCATCCTCTTGACACCTGCCCCTTAGATATTTATAAGCACTGGTAAGACCCCCTCTCAGTCTTCTCCAGAATAAACAGACCCATTCTGTGTTCTATATGAGCAATAACCTCAGTTTCAGGACAGGGGAACTTGGAGAGCTGCAAGACATTTTCCTTTGAGTCCATGGTGCACGAGGATTTTAATCTGCCTTAAAAGTTCTCTGCACCTTTAGACATCTACTTCAAAATTAGCACTGCAAGCTGAAGGGTTCTTGTTTTCTTAACCCTCTACAAGATCAGGTGGATTACGTTTTCTGTCTTGAAAACACAAATCTCATTGCATTCAGGTCAACATTTGTTATTGCTAGAGCTTGTAGCTGGACAGATAAATGTAGTCACACAGACTGAGAATGGGAGAGAAGGGGAACAGTACCTGTAGGGAATATGCATGCAGACAGCTGCACACAAAAATTAAACATGCCACTTCTGCTATCAAAGCAACTGAACTACAATATTTGGTCACATATATTTTAGAAATAGTCGCTGAAAATTTGCAGGATGCTTGCAGAAAAGTAAAGACAAAAGCAGTCTGAGAGGGAAAATAGTAAACTTGCCAGGAAAAGTGAAAATATGCCCAAGGGGCACAACTAAGTCATTCTAAAATCTACTATGAACACTGCTGTACAGCTCTAGCTCTGCCTTCCAATGGAGAGGACTGATACTGAAAATGTTAGGATGAAGTTTAGCAGTGAGAGCTGATCCTTGAACACTGTGCTGACATTATCCATAATGGATCCTACAGGCACAACTCAAGGCACCACGTGGTGATGCTCCTGCAGTAGTCAGCCCCATATGAGGGGATTTATTGCCCTCTGGCAGGGGTGTCTGAGCTTCTGCTCTCGAGCATGCTAGGAATTAAGTTTAGCACAATCAATTATTGTATTTGTTTCTTCTCTCCAAAAACATGTGCTTCAATACAGGTGATGTTACAGAATAATCACTCAAAGCAAGAGCAGTGTTTCAATGAAACTTGGCACCTTGGGGAAGAATCCCACAAGCAGAGATGACAAATGTTTAGCACTAAATCATTGAAGAAATGCTTTCCTCTCCAATTTCTACGAGTTTCCCTGGTAGTATACAGTTTATGGCTATCACTGACAAGACAAAAAAAAAGAAAAAAGAAAAACAGTTGTTGACCACCTGAAAGTTGATGTACAAGGAAGCAGCAACAGCTTTTATTGTTCTTCAAGAGGAAAAAAAAAAAAACAAACGTGTGAACATGAGGCAAGAGGAGTATTCTCTCCACGATTTTGCTCTTGGGGAGGTTTCTAAAATCATCTGGAGGTGTAACAGAGCTGAGTGCAAATGAACAGAAGATACTTAACTTGAAGGACAACAAAAGGAACAACGATTTGTTTTAGGGACAATTGCTGGATTCACATAATCCCAAACATTCTGCAGTCTGCATTGTCACTGTGACCACGCAGGCCTAGTTGGCCCTGTGCCACAAACACGTCTGAGCTCAGATAGTTAGGAGGCAGTACTAACAACACCACTTCCCACACTACCAAGACATGTGTTCAGATTTTTTTCAGTTTTCCTTTTTGTTACTCAGACTTCTAGAAATTTAGCAGCAAACTCCATATCACAGTTATTTTTTACATTATTTTTTGGATAACATAAAAAGCCCCGGGAATGAAGTCACACACTGAACTGCTTTTATGTGATAGTCAAAGAGCTACAACATTCCAAGACTGACTTTGGGGATAACAATACAGCTAAAAAGACTTTACTTGATCTGTGTGAAGACTGGCATGGAGATAAATGGCTTGGACCAACACTTTGAAATAAAAGACTGGTTAAAATCTCCTCCACTCAAACACAATAAATCATGCACATATCTAACCTGTATCTTGTAACCCTTAGCAAAAGATAAACCAGGTGAAAAGTTACTCCCCTGAGGGCTATAATGGAAGTGACTCTGACCACACAAAGCAAGTTTTGAAGCTATGCAGCATGGGAAACATCTCTCAAAGCTGTTGTTGCTGTCTGGCTAACACGGAACATCACATACAATCTCTAATATTTTCTTCTCAATTTTGCATGCCTCTCATTGATGTGCGTGAAACCTCAAGCTAAGAATTATCTGGACTTTCATTTTTAAGCTTGCAGGAAAACACAGAATCTTCTCATAGGGCAGATGAGCAAAGCAAATGCCAACAAACTGTAGAACAAGATTACACGAAGCCATCTGTTCGGGTACTGAGCCTGTTGAGAAGTCTCATCTCACACAGACTGCTGATCTGACATGGGCCAGAGTCTACACGTAACAGGCATAAACTCCTCTCTTCTTGTGTTCCTAATTCATGCTTCCTAAACTTCAAGCAAAACCCGAGTTTCCTTCACATCCCCAGTCTGATGTTCAGCTGAAAAATGCACACATTCCCAATAAAACACACCCCAAAAGCTCACAAGTTCTGTGGAAGGAGAAGGCGGCTAGCTGCACATCACGAACCGCCCAACAACTGGCCCTGTCCAGCCTCACCACAACATGGAGTCGTTCGAGCTCAATAACCTTGTAAACAGCAGAAGGCTTCCTTCCAGCCTGGCCTTCCTGCCAGGGTGTCACGCAGTCCGGGTGTCAGCAACTGAGCTTTCCCTCACTTGGGGGCTAATTAATACTTTTAAGTAGCGTTTAGGTCAGTTGAGAGAAAAGAACATGACCCTGATCACTGGGAGCTGCCGTACCAACAAAGCTTGTTCCCCCGCCAACGAACACAGGGATGCTGCTGACAAACCCCACTCTGCGCCCACACCATCAGACCCCCAAGACAGACCCCGCACGCTCCCAAGTCGTGCTCCAGCCATCGGCCACCACTGCGGCCCGCTGCTCGGAGCCGCCAAGCACTGCCCGTCTCCTCAGGGAGTCCTTCCCCAGCGGGCCGTTCCCTCGGAAGAGCGGTACTGAGCGGCAGAAAGCCACTCCCGGGGCCGTATTCACCCCCGTTTCCCGGCGCGACTGGGCCGGGCCGCAGCCGTCGGTGAAGGGAGTCGAGCCCCTGGGAAGCGGCAGGAGTTGGGGGTCCGGGCCGAGCGCGGCCCTGCGCGGAGGCGAGGCGGTGCCAATGCCCCTGCCGTGCTCTTACCCAGCATAAGAGGGCTGAGGCGCCGGGCCATGCCCTTGGACAGGTCGTACACATAGAGCTTCACGGGGTGCAGGGACAGCGGCTCCTCCATGGAGGTGCAAACACAGCCGCCGGGCAGCACCCGGGAACTCTGGCAGACACCCGCCACCCGAGCGGGAAACAGAAGGGAATGGGAAAGGGCGACCCCGATGCTGGTCCCGCTACCGCTCGCCGGGTGCGGCGGCACTAAGTGTGAGGTGACAGACGGAACGGAAGGGACGACGCTGCCTTTGCGCATGCGCGGCAGCCGGCAACCGGCTAAGCTGCCCCGTCACTGCGCCGTTATGCAGCGCGGAAGCTCCGGCCTGGGGCGGGCGTCGCCGCGCCCGGGCGGAGCCAGGGCCGCCGGGCGGGGACGGGGAACTCCCTTTGTCATTGGCTGAGGCGCCTCTTCCGGCTTGCGAGGCAGAGCCACGCGGAGGGCGGGCAGAGCTCCCACCTTCTTTTCGTCCCTGCAACCAATCCGCGCAGAGGGGTGGTGGCAGGGACAGGGCGCGGCTCCCTTTCTCTCTCACTATTAGTCAGAGTTAATATGAGAGGCGGGCCCCCGAGGAGTGGCCGCTGTGGTTGGTTGTGTTCGTTCAGGGCAGGTGGGCGGTGGGTCCGGTGTGGGCAGGAGCTGCCTCTCCGCGCGCGATTGTGGGGCCGTTACCGCGGCGCCGGCAGCCATGTCGGAGTGGGTGTCTTACTACCGGAGCGAGGGGCCCGAGGAAGATGAGGGGGATGAGCAGGAGGAGGAGGGGACTGAGGCGGTCGGTAAGGGCGCACCACCCCCACACGGATTGCAGCCTGGGGCTCGCTGCCCTCGAGGGTCAGCGGGCGGAGGAGGCCGCTGCTAAAACTGTTTCCCCCCAATTCCGTAGGGGACTACAGGTTCTCCGGTCGGGACAGCCTCATTTTCTTAGTGGATGCCTCCAAGGCCATGTTTGAGTCGGATGAGGAGGGAATGACGCCCTTTGAGATGACCATCCAGGTACGGCTGCTGAGGGATCCGCGGGCTGCTTCGCTAACGGACGGGGATCGCCTTCTGCACCTCCGCGGCTGCGGCCCCCGATCTGTCTATGCCCGGTCTGTTGCTGTAAGGTCGCTGTGAAACGGAAGCAGCTCGGACTGCTGAACGGCTGTGCCTTTGAGAAGACGTTTGACGGGCCGTGTCCAGGCTTGAGTGAGGGAAGCCTTTATAGAATGAGCCACCAAACCAAACCAACTCAGGGCGATTTATTTAAGAAACATTTATTCTATTGGCCTTGCTCCTAAAAACCGGAATGTTCATGAACAATATTTAAGGCTGTATACTGAAAAAAATGTAAAAATCTCGAAAAACAAGACCCCAAATTCTTCATTCAGGTGAAATTCAGCTTAAAGAATGTTACTGTTTGCCAGTGTATGTGTATAAACTGCTAGTTGCCAGAGACAAAACTTTTGCACCCTTGTTGCAACTGATTTCCTTCATTTTTTGATGTGTGTGCATTTTTTTTTCAGTGCATCCGGAATGTGTATACCAGCAAAATTATTAGCAGTGACAAAGACCTGTTAAGTGTTGTGTTCTATGGTACAGAAAACAGCAAGAACTCGGCAGATTTCAAGCATGTCTATGTTCTCCAGGACCTGGACAACCCAGGTAAAGGCATTGAAGTGGTAGGAAGGATAGAAAAATGGAGTAAGGAAATCTGTGTAGTAGCATTGTCACTAGCTGATCTCTCTGAAAACAGAAAGCTATCAGGTAAACAAAATTCCTGTTACTGAGATGTATTGGTGATGGTGGGAGTAGCTTTAGAAGTTTACTGAAAGCTTGGAAAGTTGGTGGGAGCTTAGTTTTTCTGTTCTAGTTGGTTCAAATCCCTTTCCTCTGTCTGCTGTTTCAAAGTGGTGGTTCACTTACTCTCTGCTAAACCTAAGAGGACCTGAACTGCGCTCTTGAAAGCTCATGATGTGTCTGTTGCACTTCAGAAAAATGCATGCACATGCTAAGGCACCACAGGTTCCCCCTGATGGAGAATATCACAGATTGGCTGAGATTGGGTGGGATTTCTGGAGGTTATCTTGTCCAATCCTCCCGCTGAAGCAGGATCAGCTAGAACAGATTGTCCAATATGTTAACCTGTTTTGCAGTTCTTGGGTTTAGCTCTTTCATTTTCTTAGGATTTCTTACCTAGCATCTGCTTAGTAAGGAGTCCCTGTTGCTGAACTGGAAAAGGTAGTAGGAAGGGTGTGAAGAATGCATGCTAGTGGTGACAAATTCACTGACAGCAGAGTTTCATTGGAGGATTTTGTCTACTAGCTGTTAATAGCAGCCTGGGTCTCTGAGGAAGTTTGGCTTAATTTTTTTACCTAGGAGATGCTGGTTTAATAACACATGGGGCTCTCCTGAAAGAGCTATGCTTTATCCTAGTTTCAGAATTAATTATGATGAGGGCCTGATCAGACAGGCTTAGGTTCTTCCTTTTCTGACAGCAAGCACCTTAGGCTTCTTACTCCACCTTTTTTCTCCCCTTTTTCTGTGCTTGCCCTTTTCCCTGTGTTAGAGGCAGTAGCTTTGCTGTGCTGATGAAAACAGTGCAGATGAAATGTGGGTGTTATTAAAAGGGAAGAGAATTGTGTATTTGCTGCCCCTGGAAAGCAGACTGCTGTGGATAAAGAAGTTAGTTGTTATGTAATATGTAATTATGCACACTTATGCTATTAATTAAATGGGATCTGAGGAAGATGAAAATGAAATAGTAAAGGGAGGGAAAGACATTTTCAGATGAGATTTCAAAAGTGCTATAGAATTTGAGTGAAGGAAGAAGCTCTGCAGAGTGTAGTAGCTGAAAAATGAAATATTGTCTCTCTTTGTACAGTTAAGAGAGAAAATGGAATCTGCTGATAGATAGGTGGGGAAAGGAGTTGTAGTTGGGCTAGAGTAACCTGTAGAGCTTTAAAAAGGCCATCAACAGCTGCCCTGAATGTTGCTGTGCTTCACTTGGTGATTTGTGGGCTGCATCTAACCTCTAGGTTGATTCTATCTGACATGAGTGGCACAGGAACAGGAGGAATTCTCCACCTCTCCAATGTGTCATGGAGATGCAGGATATATTTCAGGCTCCTCTCCTTTCTCTGGTGGCACAGCTGTCCTTTCCTGCTGAGCACTTGCCATTTCACTATGGAGGGTTTGCAATACTTTGATCCCTGCCTGTTTCCATCTCTCAACAAGAAGAGCCCCACATTGGTGTTAAGGCATTTTGTGTCCTCTTGGCCTGAGTAGGTGCTTTCAGGTGGTATCCAGCTTGTGTTGTTGCAAATGTTAGGCTATGCTGAACAATTTTCTCAGCCAGGTGTTGGAAGGGAACTGCCACAGAGCTGTTAGGGGTATTACTCAGATGTCAGCTGCAAGGGACAGACACTCCATGCATATTTAGAAGGGTTTTGTGGTACTTTCTGATGCATGGGAATGCTGTTGTCCCCGTTAGGTGCAAAGCGTGTTCTGGAGCTAGACCAGTACATGGGAGATGAAGGACAAGCACTCTTCCGTGAGACCTTTGGCCACAATGCTGACTATTCACTGGGTGAAGCACTTTGGGCCTGCTCTAATCTCTTCAGTGATGTCCGAGTCAGACTGAGCCACAAAAGGATCATGCTCTTCACCAATGAGGATGACCCTCATGCCAATGACAATGCTAAAGCCAAGCTGGCCAGGACCAGAGCTGGTGATCTCAGAGACACAGGTGATTATTTTTGTCTTTAATTTCAGGTGTATCCTTGCAGCAAAGGTTATCTGCATTGTGTGTTTGTGATGGAGGAAGCATGTAAAATTGTCTGAACCGGGGAATCTTTCTGTGATCTAAATGAGAAAATCTGTTAACTAATCTGGTATCCAGCAACTAACACTTATGTTCTAAGATCTCTTTTTCTACTCTGATAACATAAATCAGAAATTGAATTGTGTAAGTCAAACTGCTTTGTTTCATGAGTCCAACATTTCCCAGGAAGGGGAAAATAACACTAAGTTAACATAAAAGGAAAATGAATGTTTCCATTTTGAATTAGCTGAAGAACAGCAACCTGACCTCAGAGACGAGAGAGCAAATGCTTCAGTGGTTCAACTATGTAGCTCAGATAACAAGTGTTTTTGGAGTTCGGGTGTGCTGGATCTAGAAACTGTGAGGCTTCTTTAATTCATTAGCCCTTACAAATGGGAGGGGGGGAACTTCTGAACTCGTTGTTTCCCTCTGTGCCTGAAGTAAGGTTATGTTTTATAGGAGCTTGTCAGAGCTGTTTCATAAGCAATGTTGTCCAGGTTATTAGGGAGAAAAATGTTTCCTATGCTATGTTGTTTTGACTGAAGTTGATGAATGTGTTTTGCCTCTTGCCCTAGGAGCTTTCACATCTGGTGCAGATGACAACTTGGAGCTTATTCGTGCTTAAAATCTTAGAGAAACCTGAGAGTGCTGAGAAACAAGCTGTTTCTGTGATCCTCCTCTTATCTCTTATTTTGTTTCTAGGTATCATCCTGGACTTGATGCATTTGAAGAAGCCTGGAGGGTTCAACATGTCTTTGTTCTACAGGGATATAATAAACTTAGCAGAGGATGAGAACCTTGGGATCCAGCCTAAGGAGTCAGAGAAACTGGAACATCTCATGAAGAAAGTACGAGCAAAGCAGACAAAAAAGCGGGCTATGGTCAGGTTTGTGCCTGGTTATGTTTCATTTCATGGAGGCACCTGGTGTTAATTTAGACTGCATCTCACCTTCCTCTTCTGGAATACTTGGTCTGTAAAGCCATCAGTGCTTGCATTCCTCAATCTTGATTCCATAGGACAAGATCAGTGTTTCTTCTGTAGGCTCGATGATGTTTGTCCTTGCTGGATGAGAAGAGTGGAGAATAAAGCTAAGGTTCCTTTTTCCCCTCTGTCTGACATCTCCTGGATTTATCTTAGCCATAAAGGATCATTTTTTGAAAAACGACATTATTCCCAAGTAAAATACTTAAAAAAAAAAAAGTGCAACCTGTAAAATGGTAGTTTCTAGTGAAATCTGATTGAAATGAGTTTTTTTCTTACTAGTGTTAACTTAGACAAATTTCAGCTCATTGATACTCTATTTTGCTCTATTATTAAATTGTTACTTGTGGTCAGTCTGTCTAAGCACTTGGTGTGAATTCACACAGCCTTGATATTTCTGGTCACCCCCTGAAAGATTAGAGATACTTACAAAGAGATTAAAGGGATCTTAACAAAGCAGATGGAAAGTATTTTCAGAATCACATACTCCGTAGCAGTTGGGTTTTTTAAGGAGTGAATTCATGGCAGAATGGTGTGGAAGCATAGTTAGGGAATGAACTTCACAGTCTAGTGGTTTTTTTTTTTTTAATATAAAAAAAAAAAAATCTCAACCTCAGTTGTTGTCACTGGCATTTGAGCTTCTGCTCACAGCTTTTTTTTTTTCCTCTTCTGGGAACGTTTCTCAAGTTTTGTAATCATTGAGGAGGAAGAATCCTGTACCAGTGATACCTCTTTGAGGAGAGGAAGTGTCACTGTTCTGCTCTCAGAACTTGAAGATTATCTCCAATTTTATACCTTTACTTCTGAATTTTTCTCTAATTTCTGATAATCTGTGTTCTTAAATCGTGGTATTAATTGGTGAGAGTGATGGAGCACTGGAACAGGCTGCCCAGAGAGGTTGTGGAGCCTCTTTCTCTAGAGTCTTTCGAAACCCACCTGGATGTGTTCTTGTAAGCCTGTCCTAGGTGATCCTACTTTGGACTGGATGATCTCTGGAGGTCCCTTCCAACCCCTAACATTCTGTGATTCTTCTGGGGAATTTTGCCTTCAGCCTGAACAGCTGTGTGAATTCAGAGGTCACATTGCATTAAGCACAAATGAGTTGCCCAAATGTGAACTTGTCCTGTCCTCTGCTTGAGCATAGCTCCAGACTGAAAAAAAGATGAAAGAAATATGGTAAATTATTCACATTTAAATCATTTTTATGGCCAGAAATGACAGCATTGCAAGAATGTTTTTATACAAGTGAGATTATGGTGCAAAGAATAGTATGTTTTCAGAGATGGGTGTGATTTGTGGGGAGGAGAGTAAGAGAAGGTCAGAGAAAATAACTTATCTGAGGAGATGACTTCCTTCTGCAAAAATGACTTCTGTGTTTTAGAAGTCTCAAGTCTGTATCTGCCTTTTTACACAGGTTAAATCTGTATCTGAACAAAGATCTGTCACTTTCTGTTGCTGTTTACAACCTTATTCAAAAAGCTTACAAGCCATATCCAGTGAAGCTTTATCGGGAAACTAATGAACCAGTTAAAACAAAAACGAGGACCTTTAATGGCAAAACAGGCAGCTTGCTCCTGCCTAGTGACACAAAAAGGGCTCAGGTAAAGTACTGATCACGTTCCTGCTGTTTCCTGTCTCTGTGATACGTGTGTGTGAGATGCTGATTCTCTTGCTGCTTTTGTTTGATTTCACTGTCAAGACAAGATGCAGAAATATTTACATGCATATGCCCCTGGGGATAGCCTGGTCACTTTGTAAGCTACACAGAGTGAGAGTGGGTTGCTTCTCTGCCATGTCTGTCAAGGGAAAGCAGAGCTGCTGGTAGAAGTGTCCTCAGGAACACAGGCCATTTCTTTCTGTAAGGCAGAATTAGGTTGCCACAGCCTGACCTTACATGGCCTTGTGCAATCTTTGCTGGTGTTTTCTTTTGGACAGATTTTGTCCATTTTATTAAACATACAAATGTGAGTCATGGAGTGGGGACAGGTTGGAGCTCTATTCAAACAAACAAGCAAACAAAAAAAGGGCATATTATCTTTGGGGTTTATTATTTTGTTCTTTGCTTGATAGTTTGGCTGATGATTGAATGTCACATTTTTATTTCAAAGCAGGACATGCAGTTGCTAGGTGTCTTGTCACAAGTGCACTCTGGGTGTTGTTCCATGCCAGAGGCTCCTAAAATTGTTGTTTTAAGATTAAATACTTGAGATTAAATAAATATAAATAAGTTTATTTATACTGGAAAGTAAATAGAGGCGATGAACAGTAAGCTGAGCATTAAGTCCTGATACATACCTTTAGCAGCTGGACTACAATAAGCTTTCATTTTTGTGATGTATGAGTGATGTGTCGAAAGTGTTGTTTCTCAGTCACTGTTTTTACCAGGACTTAGGTAGCTGATGTGCTGAAGCAAGCTTAGAATCAGGCAAGACCTCTGAGAATGTCTAGTCCAACCCAGCCCAGAGCAAGACTCTCAAAACCAGATCTGGTTGCTCACAGTTTACTTGGAACATCTCTGAAGAACTCCAAGAATGAGATGTGACAGCCTCTCTGTGCCAGGGCACAGCCATTGTCTTAGGAAAGTGCATTTTGCTAATGCCCTGATGGAATTTCCTTTGGGATAGTGGTTGCAGATTGTGACTTGCCATTTCAGTGTGCACTAATGATGAGAGTTTGCTCTGTCTTGCCTGTAACCCACTTTTCAGTAGTGAAAGACATCAGTTGAGTCCTTTTCCTGCCTCCCACCCCCACCATCCCCACAATTTTTTTTATGCTAGCAGCACCAGTGTCTGCTCTTCCCTGGTTTAGACATATGGAAACCGCCAGATCGTGCTGGAGAAAGAGGAGACAGAAGAATTAAAACGGTTTGGTCCTCCGGGCTTGTTTCTGATTGGCTTCAAACCCCTTTCAATGCTTAAACAGCACCACCACATCAGGCAGTCCCAGTTCATCTATCCTGAGGAATCCCTAGTAAGTGGTAAGTAAAGATGGCAAGAGAAGATTCACCATTTTGCATCAGCGTAATCAGCTGATTCATCGTGTATTTTGAGTGGGGATCATTAAGTGTGAAGTCTTTGTGTCACTTAAAAACTTGCTAATAAAGTGTAGAATTAGCTCTTACCAACCCTCTCAGCTGCCATTTTTTTTTTTCTCCAATAGCAGAATTGCTGATTAGGCTTTGTGTTTCATTTGTCAGGGCAAGCAGCTGATCAGCCATGCAGATATAGTCTCAAAATAGTTGGTTTTATCCTTCCTGAAAGTAAAGGATCCTAGTACCTGTGACAGGAAGGTGGTTAAATAAAAAAAACAAAACCCAAACCATGAATCAGTGAATGTAATTGCTGATTTTAAGTCCCTATCAGCTAGGAATGAAAACATAATGCTTGGAAAGTGTGGTTGAATTATTAGCACTGTGAAGAGGGAAGGTGAGGATGCTTAGGACTGCTTTTTTTCCTCATTTTCTATCTGTTTATGTAAGTCTGCTTATCCAGAAATACAGTATTAATCTATCCCAAGCTGCAATAGTAGAGAAAAAAACTATAGCTCCTCAATCTCCCAGTGAATAAAGAGGGCTGAATTATGACCAGATGCTTTGCAGTGTCTTAACTAAAGATTTTACACTTGCTTCTCCAGCTTAGCAGTTTCCTGAATCAAACACCTTACTTAGCTGTCAATCTTTTCCTGATCACTGTATCTGGTAAAATACAAAGCAAATGTGTGTCTCAAGAGAGGAATACTGCAGTCAGAATTCTGCAAAAGGTTCTGTGATGTTCTGCTACTATGATGTCCCACCAGTCCAGAAAGAGGCTTTGCAGAGACCTGTTTACAATTTTTCACCTGTATTGCATTGCTCAGATGCTAGTGATTTCATTTCTTTCACTAGATCACTAAGTGCTGTGGTCTGGAGAGACATTAACATTGTTACTTTCAAGGGTTTCCCCTTCCAGAAGTTGCCTTTTACTTCTGCAGAGTTGGAAGCATTTCAGAGAAGTCACAGGTTTTATAATCTTTTATCTAGGGTTCACAGGATCACAGGATGTTAGGGATTGGAAGAGACCTCTGGAGATCATCAGGTCCAACCTCCCTGCCAGAGCAGGACCATAGCATCTAGCACAGGTCTCCTAGGAACACATCCAGATGGGTCTTGAAAGTCTCCAGAGAAGGAGACTCCACAACCCCTCTGAGGAGCCTGTTCCAGTGCTCTGTGACCCTCACAGTGAAGAAGTTCCTCCTCATGCTGAGGTGAAACCTCCTGTGTTGTAGTTTATATCCATTGCCCCTTGTCCTATCACAGGGTGCAACTGAGCAGAGCCTGTCCCCTCCCTCTTGACCCCCAGCCCTCAGATATTTATAAACATTTATTAACTCCCCTCTCAGTCTTCTCTTCTCCAGACTAAACAGCCTCAGGGCTCTCAGCCTCTCATCATAGGGCAGTGCTCCAGTGCCTTAATCATCCTAGTAGCTCTCTCTTGAGTAGAGCTGTCCATCTGACCAAGACAGTCTTTCCTTTGCAGGGAGTACAACGCTGTTCAGTGCCTTACTGATGAAATGCTTGGAGAGGGAGGTGATGGCACTGTGCAGATACACTGCCCGCCGGAACACTCCCCCTCGCTTCGTGGCCCTGGTTCCCCAGGAGGAAGAGCTGGATGAGCAGAAAGTGCAGATAGCCCCTCCAGGTATGGGAAGAGAGGCTGCCTTTCCCTGCATGATTGGATGCAGTCAACATAATAGCATCTTGTGTTGTGTGAAAATACTCTTAGTGCTGCTCGCCTTAAAACTGAAGAGAGTGCTTTCCAACATCCCTTTCTTCAGTTTTGTCTTTCCTTTTTTTGTCTTTTAAAACCCCAGTTGCACCAGTGCTTGCTTAGATATTACATGGCTGCAGTATTTTCCCTGCTTTCTACCTCTTTTTAGAGGATTCAAGTAACTGACCTAAAAATTTTAAAAGCTTTTAAATTCTGTTTGCTGACTGGATGGAATGTGTTGCCCTGAATTTTATTACATCCTTGGATACATTTTAAAGTATTAAATAAATAATCTCATATCCTGAACCTCACACCTTTTCAACTGAGTGGGGAATGATTAGGGAGCAAAGGCAGACCTTTGCTCTTTTGCTTTTTCTCACCTCTTTAACTGAAAAACCCTTTTCTGGGAGAATGTGAAGTAGGGAAATAACATTGCTTGTGTACAGGAGAAAACATTTCAGAAAAACATAGGCATTTACTTCATTTTCAAACAAGGATTTTTTTCAAACTCATATCCAGGAAGAGCTGGAGAAGGTGAACAAGTTGATCTCCTGGATAAAATGCAAGTCATGAGTATCCAGCTCTTAGTTTGAATCTTTCAGAAAGCCTTTGGTGGTGTTGGTTATAGACATTGATGCTGGGATTGAGTGTCATAATGTAGGGAGTGGGAAATACTATGGATTGGTGTTGTTTACAACAAAATAGCTAGCTATGGAGTCCTCAGACCTAGATAAGCATCTTGATCTTTCCCATAAATTATTGTTTTGTGTACCTGTTCTCTTCCTTCTTCTTTTCTAGGTTTCCACGTCGTTTTCTTACCCTACGCAGATGACAAACGGAAGGTGGATTTTACAGAGAAGGTGCCAGCCAGTCAGGAGCAGGTGGACAAAATGAAGGAAATCATTCAGAAACTCCGGTTCAAATACAGGTACATGGAGACAGTGTGCAGGGGGAGAAAGCACAACACTGTTCACAGGATCACAGAACATTAGGGGTTAGAAGGGACCTCGAAAGATCATCCAGTCCATCCCCCCTGCCAGAGCAGGATCATCTAGAGCAGGTCACACAGGAACACTTCCAGCTGCATTTTGAAATCTCCAGAGAAGGAGACTCCACAACCTCTCTGGGCAGCCTGTTCCAGTGTTTTGTCACCCTCACAGTGAAAATGTTTTTCCTAATGTTCACATGGAACCTCCTGTGCTCCAGCTTGCACCCATTGCCCCTTGTCCTGTCATTGGCATCACCAAGAAGAGCTTGGCTCTGTCCTCCTGGCACTCGTTCTTCAGATATTTATAAACACTAATAAGGTCACATCTCAGTCTTCTCCAAGCTGAAGAGCCCCAGCTCCCTCAGCCTTTCCTCACAAGGGAGATGTTCCACTCCATCATCTTTGTGGCTCTGCACTGGACTCTCTCAAGCAGTCCCCTGCTCTTCTTGAACTGAGTGGCCCAAAACTAGACACAGTATTCCAGATGTGGCCTCACCAGGGCAGAGTAGAGAAGGAGAGGAGAACCTCTCTCAAGCGATTAACCACACCCCTTACCTTGTTGCACACACTGTTCAGCTGTGGTATCCACAAGATGAGATTTTAATGTGTTTTGATGCAAACTGTTTCCCTTTGCAGTAGCTTTATCCAAACCTTATTCTTAATCGTACTTGATACCCAGGTGCCACGTGTTATGTAGCAGTTTCTAGAGTTCTTTATAGACTTGCTCTTGTTCTCTGGACTGCTGTCATTTGTGCAGAGTTACCATATTTTATTGTAGTTCTGCCAATCTGTTGCAAATCAGACCCAGATTGTTTGAATGAGAGCACTTTAGAGAGACTAATTAGGCCTTTTTCTTTATAGGTAGGATCAATTTCAGGAGGTGGGATGAGCTTTAACAAGATTAAGTGCCAGGTCTTGCACTTGGGTCACAACAACTCCAAGCAGTGCTACAGGCTTGGGAAAGAGTGGCTGAAAAGCAGCCTGGTGGAAAAGGATCTGTGGGGTGCTGGTTGATGGCTGGCTAAACAGGAGGCAGCAGTGTGCCCAGGTGGCCAAGAAGATACCCTGGCCTGTCTCAAAACCAGTGTGTCCAGCAGGAGTAGGGAAGTGTTTGTGCCCTTGTACTCAGCCCTGCTGAGGCCACAGTTTGTGTGCTGTGTTCAGTTCTGGGTGCCACAGTATAGGAAAGACATTGAGGTCCTGGAGGGTGTCCAGAGAAGAGCAATGAGGCTGGGGAGGGGTTTGGAGAGTGTCATACAAGGAGAAGCTGAGGCAGCTGGGGCTGTTTAGTCTGGAGAAGAGAAGGCTAAGGGGAGACCTTGTTGCTCTCTGCAACTACCTGAAAGGAGGTTGTAGTAGGCTGCTGTTGGTCTCTTCTCCCAGGTAACTAGCAATAGGATGACAGTAAATGGGCTTAAGTTGTGCCAGGAGAGGTTTAGGTTGAGTATTAGGAAAAATTTCTTTATTGAGAGTGGTGAGGTGTTAGAACAGGCTGCCCAGGGAGGTGGTGGAGTCACCATCCCTACACGTAGATGTAGCGCTTCAGGATATGGTTTAGTGGTTATGGTAGTTGGGTTATGGTTGGACTCAATGATCTTAAAGGTCTTTTCTAACCTTAGTGATTCTATCACTTTATGATTTATGGGAGATTTTTTCTCCTAGGTATGTGGAAAGTAGCATAGCTGTTTCAGCAGAATACCACTGTCTCCGTTTGTCTCTCACAGCTTTCTAATGCAGTTGGTTCATGGCAGCATAGTGGTTCAGCAGGGAAATTGAAAAGAGGAAAAGCAGGTCTTCCTCTAAGATGGATTGCTGTGTGGGAAAGATTTGGATTAAGTTGGTGGTAGATGCTGTGTGTTTTGTCTGTCTTGTTAGCATGCATTAACGTTCCGGAGGTTCTTGACAGGGCTGACGGCTTTGAGAACCCAGTTTTGCAGCAGCACTTCAGGAATCTGGAAGCTTTGGCACTGGATATGATGGAACCAGAAAAAGCTGAAGATCTTACAAGTGAGAATTACTGGTGGGTGCAAAGGGAGGTGGGGTAGGGGATTCTTGACTTTATTCTAAGTCAGAGATGTACTACTACATATGTCCTTTTAAAAATATTTCCGTGCTTGCAGTTCCAAGATATAGAATTCTGGATATGCCTATTCTGAAATATTGAAATCTTATTTTCTATTGCTGTCACTTCTAAGATAAAGGAAAACAAAAAAAAAAACTTTGCCCTCCACAATTTAAACTGAATCACCTTTTGTCTATGGTGACAAATCTTTTCTCTGAAATTCTTCTCAAGAGTCTAATTAGTAATTCCTTAGCATTTATTGTACTAGGAGGCAGTGATGCCACCTTGTGGCTGTGAGGGTTTCTCTATCAAAATATCTTGCCAAGGGACAGAAAGCTGCTACTGGAGGGCAAGTTCCTTTTTTAAAATACATGTTGTGCTCCAGGAATAGGGTTAGAGTAACTATTTGTCTCTTCTCAAGTGATACCTAACACGTAATAACACATTACAGAAACAAGCTGTTTTGGCTCAAACTACTCCCATCCTGACATAGCAACATTTTGTATTTTAAATGTCTGAGATGAGACCTAAGTAACAGTCCAGCCAGGTAGGAGATCTTCTACATCACCCACTGTGTCATTTTTGTTCTGCATATGTATTTCCTGTTCAGGGATATGTGCAAGTCTGTTACATATGATAGTGCACACTGCTGATGTTACCAAGAGCTGTGAATGTCTTAACACAGGTCTTGGCATTTTGCATGCTTGCTATGTGCTTGCATGCGAGTTATTACAGAAGCACAATTGCCTCTGGTGTGATCACCTCATTTAGATTTTTCCAGTGATTACTCTGTTTTTGAGAGGGCAAATCTTTGTCTTTTGACAGTGCCAAAGGTGGAAGAGATGAACCGTAGGCTGGGCAACCTGGTGGAGGAGTTTAAGCAGCTGGTTTATCCCCCTGACTACAATCCTGATGGGAAGGCTGTCAAGAGAAAACAAAGTAAGGAATGATGGTGCAGATACACAATGTGGTGTCTGTTACTCTGTGGAGAAGTATCTGTCTGATAGTTTAAACAAGCCACTTGTGCAACAACTCTCTTCAGTCATCTCCACAACAAAGTGGATTTATCCAGTGATGATCCTTAGGGAGTAGAGGATACTGTGGTATCCAGTTGGAGTATTGTTGGAATGGGAAGCTGCACAGTGAAGTATAGGAAGCAATGCAGGTAAATGACTGCAAAATATTATTTGTTTTAAAAGCTTTCTTATTTAATGACCTTGGGTTTTACATGCTTTCAGTTCATTTTGGTGAGGAAGCAGACTTTTATGCGTGGGCTGTATAGCAAGTCCAAGATGAGCTTAGTTAGGGCTAAATACCTAAGTATTGCTAAAGTCTGAAACTCTGCATGAAGTGGGAGTGTCAGTTAGCTGAGCTTCCTATGGAATCATTCCACTTTGCTATCTTAAAAGATTCATTTGGGAGTAATTTTCCCATCAGAACACAAAGTTTCACACTTGAGTTTGAGATCATTCCTATCAAGGAAGTACTACATGCCTTACTACACGTAGTGAGTGACACCTACTTAAAAGAAAGTGGAAGTAGGTCTGTGAGTGTGTAGGTACCTGTTGAAGTATTGTTAGTGGCTATTAAGTGTGGTGTGTGTAAGAAATGGTGATGTATTTTTTTATTGAGAAACGTTAAAATTGTGTTAATGTAAAATTTGTCTTTCTAGCTTCTGATGGTCAAACTGAGAAGAGGCCCAAAGTAATAGTCTCAAAAGATGAGCTGCGGGGTCACGTGCAGAAGGGCACTCTAGGCAAGCTCACTGTACCCATTCTGAAGGATGCATGCAGGCTTTGTGGCTTGAAGGGTGAGGGAAAGAAGCAAGAGCTCATGGATGCTCTAACTGAATACTTTAATGATCACTGAGCAGGATGAGAAAGCCCTGGTTGACTTCCATCTGCTTAAAATTTTGGTTGTCTTATGTAGATGCTGTGTCTGTTTAATCTTGCTGTGGAGGGGAGGGCAACTAAACGTTGCTGAATCTAGCAATGGAGAAAATTTTTACTCTTAGTTGTGAAACACCTCAGCAAAGTTGGATTCTGTTTGCAGTAGCCAAAGGTAGAATTAAGTTCCCTGCTAACTCGGGTCATCCACTGCAAGCAAACACTGTTGTGCCTTCCTGGTTTCTTAATAAAAGTTATTTTGGACTTGTTACTTTTGCATCATAGACAGCAAAACTCACTTCAATGAGAAAGCAGAACCATCTGTGTTAGTGGCACCACAGGAAGTCAAGAAGCAGGTCAAGTCTTTGTGCTAACTGAGGGTATAAATGTGGTGTTTTACTCTCCAGAACAGCTGCTCAGTATCAGTACTTGGGGTCTTTTCCGCTCTCGGCATTACAAAGATTACCAGCAGGTAGTAAAGGAGAAAATCATTACTAGGAAACAGCAGCCAATCCTTCAGGCAAAAAAGCCAGTACTTCAAAAGGTGCACAGCCAGGTTTCTAAGTTTTAAATAGGAATGGCAAAAGCTGGTTTAAAAGAGGAAGGAAAAAAAAATCCCGTTCCCTGAAAAGCTGAAGGATATACCCCAGTTAAATTACTGAGAGGGCACAGAGCCTTTTCACCTCTTGCCAGTGTGAGGCAGACTCTTGTGCAGGTTGCTGTACTCAGGCTGTGCTTTAGAAAAATAGCAAGCTGTGGAGAGTAGTCCTTGTTACCTCCAGTATTTCCATCTTTTTAACCATACTTAGGGAGGCTGCATCTGGGGCTTTATTTCAAGCTTCTGCTCGGGCATGCCTCACTTGTCTTGCTGCACAAGGTGACCAAAACCAAGTCATTGCCCTTGCTTTAGGAAACAGTACAAATAGCTTAGCTAAATTCACTTTTTATGGGATGCAAACGTGGGAATACATTTTGGCCTGCATGACTTTAGTGTTCAAGGACTCCTGTCTTTGGAAGGCTGTGCCTGAGCTGTAGTGTGGACACAGTGGACCCAGCTGTGATCACTCTCTCAGCACTGTGTGCACCATAGCTGTGCCAGCATGCTGCTCACTTCCACCTCCACAACTCCTCCTCAAAGAACAGCTAGACCTTGTTGAACTCTCCTGTACTGAAACTACAGAAGTCTGTTGTGCTTCCACTCAGCCTGCATTATAGTAGTTACTTTTCATAAAGATTTGTCTAAGCAATCAATGTATTTTGCCCTTTGGCAAAGAAGTTACTGTCAACGCTTGTCTTAGTGAGACTTAACACACAATTGAATTCAATAAAATAGTGAGACTCTTGTGCTTAATTTAGTGAATTTTCATTCCCCAAATGCCCTTGTTAACTTCTCTCTTGGCTTGCTAGCCCCCAGGCACAGTATGTTCCAGGCTTTGGATGATTGTGGCATCTTTGTATAGTTTATTAGCTTTTGGGTTCTTAGGCTTTTTTCTCCTACCACATTAAGTAGAAGTTTAAAAGGGATGGTGATGGAAGGCTTCAGAGCAGAAAAATTAAGACAGTTTTACTTGCTCAAGAGTCCTTTATTTCTGCTCCTTGTGTGCTTTGTCTTACATCAACCGTCTTGGCATGGTACAACAAGGTAACTCCTTGGCAAAGTCATAGTTTTAAACACAACTATCTGAACGGTCAGCATCAGTAGAAAGGCACAGCAGCCTTTCCAAGCCTCATACAAATAGAAGGACTCAATCTTTGTATTAAGTTCACATCCATAAGGGTATTACTGTTACCAGCCATTTAGAAAAATACAGATGGGATTTTTCTTCAGTCTCTGGTGAGCCAATTTAATCTAGTCTGAATGCACTACAGGTATGAAGTTAGTGCCTCTGGAGAAACATTACAGAACTTACTTTTCCCTTCTGCTGTTGAACCTATTGGTCTTTCCATGCTTACTTTGCTTTGGCTTCCTGCAATAGAGGACAGGTTTGATCTAACCCATTCCAACACAGAAGTTTACTACCCTGCTCAGAGCAGAAAGTGGATTTTTTTTATACAATATGCATTTAACTAAGGCTAGCTCCACAAAACCACTACAAATCCAGAACACTATTGTGCTTCATGCTTTTCCACAACATGACATTATTTGGCATTCTCTTCTTGAAGCACAGGTTGATTCCTCTGAAAAATTACTTGCTCTCTGTTGTCTTGGCCATGTCTTCTACTGCACTGCTATGGCCTTTAGGCAATCTCTGAGCAGTTCAGCTTTACACCTAGGAACGCTTCAGTGAATTGCAAATGCTTCGCCAAGGGAATCACAATTACATTTGGCTTCATCAGCAATTTTATTTGTCTTAAAAAGTCAGTATTCAAAAATAAGTGAGATAAGAATTTTCCCTTTGTGCACAGCTGTAAGATTTCTGCTCCCTGTGCACCCCTTACAGAAGTCTCTTCTCTGGCTTCAAGAAGCAAAAAGGTTGTGCTATGTGTACTGACCTTGGCTCTGTTCACTGCTATGCAGTAGCTGCTGTTTGCTTTACAACAATTCTAGGCTGCTCCATCACTGAAAACTCCAGCTGCCTGCACGCACCACTGCAGGAACCACCACACCTTACCCTCAGTAGACAACCATTCAGAAAGTTACTCACACCTGTTAGAGGCTGAAGCTTAACAGAAATTCTGCAACACATAGGAAGCTCCTCAGAGGGTTAAAAAAGCCCTGAGCAGACACACATGGAGATAAGGATGGGATTTTTTTTCCTTTTAAACATCAAATATAAGAAATACAGTTGTAAAATCACTTTTCAAGAAGTAATACAATGAGAATGAATGTGTTGGAATGGAGTAACAGAAAATAGGGGGGAAGAGAGGCAGAAACACTTAAGAATTAATCCATAGTTAAACAATTCACGTGGTGTTTTGAAATGAAACACAAGTATCAAAACTATAATTTCAACTGAAGCTAGACATCAATTCCCTCTGACTCCACCTTCCTATTCCACACACAAACTTGCGGGTATTTAAACCAACAGTCTTTCTATAGCTTGCTGGACAGACTGGATCTGAGGCTTTAGCTGTGATCCCTCCTTGATGGTGATGGAGCAGGCGATGACAGGCCGGGAAACGCCACAGGCCCGGCCCAGAGCTTGCTTGGAGCGCACAAACACGTAAGGTACGTTCTTGTCCTCACAGAGGAGAGGGAGGTGCAGGATGATCTCCAAGGGCTCTGCATCTGCTGCCATCACAATGAACTCCGCTATCCCTCGGTTCAGTGTTTTTGTGGCTATGAAAGAAACTGAAGAATAAGTCTAGGTCCTTCTGGGAAGCACTTCTCATAAAAAGCAGCTTGAGGAGATGCTGAAATTGGCCTGAGCAAGGAGATCTAGGGGTAGCATGAGGACAGGCCAAAGGAAGGTGACAGCTCTAGGGCCAAAGACAGGGTTACTTGCAGGGTTGGCCGACGGTGCCTAGTGCTGCCCTCAAGCACAGCTCAGAGACTCACAAGGAAACAAGGCCAGCCCAGGGCTGCTGATGGGCAGGGTGCTAAGGCACACCACAGATGAGAGGATACCAGGGGAGTTGGGTTTGTTTAGCTTGGAGAAGAGAGGTGGCAGTGGGGAGGATACGCCTACTGTCATCTTCTACTTTAAGGAGACTGCAGAGAGAATGGAGCCAGAACATCCTTCTGGGTCCACAGGAAGAACAAGGTACAGACTGTAATTGTTGCTTCAGCAAGATTCTAGGCACACACTGGAATTTTATTTTATTCCCCCTTATGAGAGGAGATTCAGCCACAGGACACGAGTCCTGAGAGACTATCAAGTTTTTAATCCTGGGGGCTGAATTTTTTTTTTAAAGTTTGACTGGGTAAAGTCCTGAGCAACCTGATCCAACTGTGAAAGAAGGAGCAGGCTGAGCTAGAGGTCCCCTCAAACCCAAATCTTTTTATAATTCTGAACTCTCTAGACATCTGGTAATCCCAATACCACAGCACTAACGTATGCATGAACACAGGACATTTACCAGGAACTGCCTGGGCATCTACCAGACTTGCATGCAAGTGTTACAAAGATTACACCTGCAGGCTACCTAAAGGAGGACAGAGGGACATTAGAAAGATCCAGATTTATGTAATGTTAGTGGCCCATCACTACAGAGAAAAGGCAAACTCTAGCCACAGCTTCTCACAGACTCCTTGCTATGACTGCTAACACACTTTGCAACACGCAGGTCTCACCTTCATTGGCTCCCTTGCGTAGCTGCTTATAGTTGCAGGATTGCTGCACAAGATCCAAGAGTGTTTTGGTGAGCTGTGCATCAGCCAGCGGGTAAGCTTTGGGATTCACTTCTGCCTCACTCTAGAGAAAGAAAAAGAGAGTGTGACAACTGTAGCAAAGAGGGTTTTGTTCTTAACAACACTACACAGTCATAATGTACACCACATGTATTGACCACTGAAGTCACCTCACTGTTCTCAGTTGCTCTGCACATACATTGAAAATCTCACTGCATTTTAGAACAATGGGTTTTTCTCTTATTCAAAGTAGGCAGCATCTCTATTCCCACAGCCAAGTCACACCCCACAAACTAGCAGCAGTGAAGTTACAGGGCAGCCCTCGGGCGTTTCCTACCAAGGATACTACATAAAATGCAGCCTTTCAGCGCACAAGGAAAAAGCCCCTGCCAGCTGCAAACTAACAAGCTCAGACATGAATTTTAAAGTGATCCGAGAAGAGCAGGTGTCAGGTTTATTTCTAAAAATTGCAAGTGGCTTCTAAATATTGATATCAGTGATGTAGTGGAACAGCAACGGAGTCACAAGCCGCGTTAACGAGCGGCACCGGCAGAAAGGCTCCAGCTCCTACCACTGCAGCCAAGGCAAGCGCTCCGGGCACCGGCTAGCGGTGATCCCACGCTGCGCCGCTCTGCCGCCCGCCCTCACACGCGGCTACAGCCCTGGCCAGGCTGCCGAGCACATGCTCCCGCTCCCCACCGGGCACAGTGGGGCTGGGGACGTGGGGCCGGGCCGGCAAGCCCAGTCCCCTGCCGCTAGGTACCCCCAGGGCCGCCAGCTCCTTGGGCATCCTCCCTGCGGGGCAGCGTGTCGAGCAGGAGACCCACAACCGGCCACAGTCCCGCCAGGCCTCCATGTGTTCCCCACCCCGCGGCCACCGGGGAGGCAGCATCTCCTCACTCCGGGGCCCCCCAGCAGGGCGCTCCCTGAGGAGGAGGCAGGCGCCCAGCCCCACTCACCATAGTCGCGGCCCGGTCGTTCCTCTGGGCCGAGTGCGTGGACGAGAAGGAGGTGCGAGCGCTCCACGCCGGAAGTCAGGCGGCCGCGAGCGCGGGGCGGGACCCTCTGTGGCGCCTCCGCCTCCTCCTTTCCTCTCCCGCATGCGCAGGCCGCCGAGGCGCGGCGGCGACCGGCCGGTGATGGAGGAGGCGGCCGCCCAGCCCTGCGGCGAGCATGGGTGGTGCTGGGCTGTGCCGCTCCGGCCGCCGTTCTGCCTCGCCTGCGCTGTGGAGACCCTGGGCGAAGGCAGTGCCTCGGTGGGCAGCGCTTGCTTCTGTCTCCCGTTCCCGCTCATAGCTCTCCGCAGAGATGATCAGAGGGCTGGAGGAAGACCGACTGGGAGAGATCAGGCTGTTCGGCCTGAAGAAAAGAAGGCTCTGGGGAGACCTTATAGCGGCCTTCCAGTACCTGAAGAAAGCTGGGGACTGTTTAGAAGGGCGTGTAGCTATGGGAAGAAGGACAGTGGTTTGAAACTAGAACAGGGTAGATTTAGGTTGGACATTAGGAGGAAGTTCCTAAGTAGTGAAATACTGGAGCAGGTTACCCAGAGGTGTGGTTGAGGCCCTGTCCCTGGAGATAGTCCAGGTCAAACCTGATGGGGCCCTGAGCAACCTGTTCTAGTTAAAAGATGTCCCTGCTCACTGCAGGGGTGGTTGGACATGATGACCTTCAAGGCTCCCTTCCAAGTCAATGCGTTCTATGATTCCATGATAGCGGTCTGCTTCTGCCAGCCGTTGGCACCTTGGCACCTCACAGCTGGCACTGCAATTCTGCTTGGGTGGCCCCTCTCCTACATTGAATTTGGGGCTGGGCCCTGGCTGGGTGTATGGTGGTGCTTGGCTAAGTATCACCTTGGCACTGCGTTCTCCTGGTGTTTTCCCCCCCTGTGCCCACGGTGGTAGGAGCAGCAGGGTGGCTTGTGCCTAAGCACTAACTGGCTGTTGTCTGATCCTAGCTGGTGCGCAAGAAGCATGTCCTTTCCCGCCTCCATGATGCCCTGGCCTGGCAGGCTCTGCCAGTCGTCCAGCTGCTGGCACCAGACGAGAGGGTCTGCATTCATTTGATAGGAACACTCTTTGGTAAGAGCTCCAGGGCCACAGCCTTCACTGCAGTGGAAAGGCAGTTACCTGGTTTTGGATAGTTGTGTACATGTGAAGCTTCTCCACATCTGAAGCAACAAAAAGACAACAGAGGGGACATAAGGGTGAAAGCAGTGCAATTATTGCTTTTGCATGAAGTGCAGAGGTTTTCAGCATACCCCTTTGCAAAATTTATTTTCTGTGCAGGAGCTATGATGGATTTCCTCAGCAACAATATACGACTACTTGCACACTCTAGGATTTGTATTTGTACAGACAAGAGAGAAAATCCCATCCAGAGGGACCTGGATGGGCTTGAGAGGTGGGCCCAAGCCAGCCTCATGAAGTTCAATAAGGCCAAGTGCAAGATCCTGCACCTGAGTTGGGGCAATGCCAAGCACAAATATAGGCCGGGCAAGGAATGGCTCAAGAGCAGTCCTGAGCAGAAGGACTTGGGGGTGTCAACATGAGCCAGCAATGATTACTGGCAGCTCAGAAGGCCAACTGTATCCTGCAACAAAAGAAGTGTAAGCAGCAGGATGAGGGAAGTGACTCTTGCCCTCTGCTTTGGTCTTATGAGATCCCCCCCTACAGCACTGTGTCTGGCTCTGGTATCCACAGCGTAAGAGGGACATGGAGCTGCTGCAGTAGGCCCAGAGGAGGCCACGAGGAGGATCAGAGGGCTGGAGCACCTCCCCTATGGGGACAGGCTGTGAGAGGTGAGGCTGTTCAGCCTGGAGAAGTGAAGCCTTCAAGCAGACTTTATAGTGGCCTTACTGTACCTGAAGGGGGCCTACAAGAAAGCTGGGGATGAACTTCTTACAGTGGCTTGTAGTGATGAGAGGGAATGGGCTGAGGCTTGAGGAGGACAGGTTTAGAGAGGGTATTACGAAGAAGTTCTTTACAGTGAGGGTGGTGAGACACTGGAACAGGTTGTCCAGGGAGGTTGTGAATGCTCCCTCCCTGGAGGTGTTCAAGGCCAGGTTGGGTGAGGCCTTGGGGAACCTGGTCTAGTGGAAGATGTCCCTGCACATGGTGGGGGGATTAGAACTAGATGATCTTTAAGGTTTCTTCCAACCCAACCCATTCTGTGATTCTATGATTAATAGTGAGTTTAGGAAATACATGGAATTTTTGAGAGAGCATATTAGGATAAGTTCAGTCAGAAGAAAGAGGGTTGACAGAAGTGTAATGTGAAGACGTGTAGTGTAAAGTATACCCAGTCTTTGAGGAGATGGTGAATTTCAGGTAAGCCTGAATTTTACTGCAGTGTTAGCTAATCCTGTGTGCAGATCTTTTCCAAACTGTAAGGATGTTAATGGGGATTGGGCAGATGAGGCAGGAAATAAGTAATTTCTTCACCTGCAGTGTCAAGACATCGCTTTAGTTGATCAAATTTCTGAGAGGTCAGGGGGGAGGTAATTTAATTGGGTATGTTGAAACAAGTGGTTTGGTGTGGCAGGAGTGGGGGTCTGAACCAGATGCCTGATGCTGTAGGTACCTGTAGCTGGAAGGCACTGGAAGGTAGAGTTTCTAGTCTGTTGTGCTGTAGTAGGCAGTGGCTTGGTTTAATATATCCAATCTTACCCTCATGTTGTGCAGATGACTTGGAAAGTGGTGCCTTCAGGTTCAACTTAACGTTGGAATCGTTTCTGTATGCTTTGAACTCAATGCTCAGATTTGATCTGAGGATTTTCAGTGCTATGGAGGGAGGAGACTGGTGTGAATGGAAGATAGGAATGGCAAGTCAGAGCTGGGTTCTGACTTCTGCCGTTCTGGAGGGTTGCTTCAGGTGTCTGACGCTGGGTACGAGCAGTGAGATGGTTGCAGTAACGTTTCTGCTTGCATAGGTGGAGCCATTGACTTCAGCTCTGCAGTACAGGCAAAATTTGCAAGAGAACCGAGTAATGCCTCCTGTACTCTTTCCCTGCTTATGGAGGTGCCTTTTGCTGTACTCCCTGAGAGTATCCTTCCTCTGACAAAGCCAGGCTGATGCCCTGTGAAACAGGGAAAACAAAACTGTTCTGAAAAGAAAATTAGAAACCCTTTTTACAAGAAGGCATTACAGCACTTGCAGTCACAAGCAGGAATGAGTTCCATGACTGTGGTTTATCTTTTAGGGATGTTGCATACTGTGGAAGACAGCAGTGCCCTGGACCTAGTTGCAGAAGGTGAGAGTTAGATGCCACATCTCAATTACTGACAGTTTGAAAAGGGAGGCTGTGTCTTGTTTGATAACTATAATAAGATGCTCAGCTTCTGCACAGCTTGAATTGGCAAGAGCTGCTATTTTCTGTCAGAGCAGCAGTGACAAGCAGACTGTTCCAACATTTGGGGACAGAGGAGTGCCTGCAGGTGTAAATATTTAGCATTTCTCTCACAGGTTCTGTGCCATGATGGGTAACAACAGTAAACAACATCTTGTCTTTGTCATCTTTGGACCTGACTGAAGCCTCAAACCAAATGGAAATCTCCCTATAGGCTTCAGTGAGCTTGGGGATCTAGTGCTTGCTCCTGAGGACAGAGAATATTTGGGATTTATCTGTACAGGCTGCAGAGTCCTCTTTGTGTGCAGTCCTTCATTTGAAATCTGAAGGAAACACATTCAGGGCTGTCAGGGGAATCTCTGCAGTCCAGTTAACCTTGGGCATCTCTGCTGAGTCCAGTGATATTAACTATGCAATGGTTTCCTCCTGTCCATCCATGAAAGGTGGCAGGAGGTGTGGCCAGCTCCCTCAGTTTTCAGGCACTTGCTTGAAGTGGTGTTGAAAAGGTGACAAGTCTTTCTGTCATGTTATCAGTCTGTTGAGAGCTGGATGCTCTCAAAGAGTGGAGTTCTACCTTAGTAACAACCTAACTCTTGAAAGTTTTCAGAGATTCTGAGAGTTCAGGGCAAAAAAGAGCCATTAAACCATCTATAAATCACCTCAAGATGTATCTCTGCTAAGATGAGTAGGTCTTTAGCTAGATACACCTCCAGTATTGTCCTGTGTATACCAAGAGAAGTCTCTGGTGGTGTTTTTTTTATGATATTCTCCTAGAACACAAAAGAAAAGAGTGTGTTTTCCAGAGGAGTCTTGCCATGACAGCAAGATACATCCAAGACAGCCATACCAAATCCTGTATAACCATGTTCTGTACAGTGTCTCTGTAAAGGGTCTATTGTCAAACTCTTATTTGCTGAACATTCAGCTGACCAAGTTCTTCAAATACCAGAAGAAGAACTTTGCTTCCTGAAACTGGTTCACTGGTAAAGGGGTGGAGGCAGAGGCAGCCTTCCAGGATCGGGCAACTCTGTCGTGATTTTGTTAGGGAAACCCAGGTGATGTGCAGCCACTGCCTGGTAAACAGTTTCTTGCTGGCTCTTTGTGTCAAGGCAGAGCAGTCAAAGTTCTTAAGGTTGCAGTGAACCAAGAATGACAGCCCTTGCTTGGGGCTGAGGGGGTGAACAGTGCCACAGAGGTGACTGAGGCCTTGCTTTCTGGCAAGGTCTATAGGATATCTGTAGCAGGGAAGAATGGCTGCACTGTAACCTCAGAGACAGTAGCAGCTGGAGGAGAGGCTCTCAATCTACATCTAAGGATACTCAGCCTTTCATTTCTGGTATCTCCTCTGGAAAGATCTATTTGTAGAGGTCGTTGTTCATACTGTAAGAAATGCTATTCAGTTACCAGAAATGTTTATGCTTTTAATCTAGGGCTTTTTTTCCCTTCCTTTCCTGATTCCTTTTGTTTACTTGGTGTGCTGATGCTCAGTTTGTCACTGGCAGTTCATTTCCATGCTTGGTTTGTAGTGCAGCTAGAACAGGGCTGCTGTCACTGCTGCAGGGAGCTTGGGCTGGGCTCTCAGCAGTAATAGTGCTGGGAATGCCAATGTTACCCTGCTCACTCAGCACCTCCATGCTCATTTAATTTCTAAGCTCTTTGCTCACTGGTCTGCTAAAGCCCTGTGGAAGATGGATTGTGACTGCTCCTGGGTGTGAATTACTGATCCTGTTTCTTCTGCCTAGTTCTGGTGAGGCTTCTGGTTGAGCTGAAATCGGAACAGTACTTAGGCTGCATTTTGGATGAAAGCCAAAAAGAGGTCAGTGAAGATGAATTCCCTGCCCTTCCTTTCAGTCCCTCAGAGGTTGAAGACACGGGAAGGAGGAGCACTGCAAGTCTGCAGCTACTGTGCTGGGATACAGCCTCTGCTGCAGTGGGATGTCCTAGTGCCAACTCCCCTGCTGTGATTTTGGCAGCGATGGTGTCAACCACGGAGTTTTCCTATTGTTCCCATGATGCCTTACAGCCATATGGCTTCAGGATGTTCTTGTGAAGCTGTGTAGCTCTCTCAGATTCTTCTCTTCCTATCTTATGGTTTCAGTGATATGAGGAACCTTCCCAAACAGTGCTGTGGGCTCCTGCTCTTTTCATTCCTAAGTTTGTGGTGGTCTCATAGGGTACAAAAAACTGGGAAGTAGTGAAAGTGGGGAGAAATTCAGCTGGTTCCTCTGCTCTTGTAAGAGCTGGAAGGGAGAGGGAGGAAAAGGAGCAAAAAGAAAGAGAGTGTTTTGATTAATTAAAAGATATTTTGGAGACTTAGTGGTGCATTCAGGGTTTTCCTGTGGTGTACATTAAGTGGTGAATACAACCCAGCTCAGGAAAAGAGCCTGTTCTGGAGGATTATGTATCACCAAGAGCTTGCTGGTTTGGCTGCATTTCTGCCTTTGGACAATGTCTTCACCAGTGAAATATTTCCTTTCTCTGTCTCCTTTACAGCTGTGCAAAGCAACTAGCATGAGAGGCAGCCTGCCCACATTCAGCCTCTTGGGCAAGCTGGCAGATGCTATCCCAGGCTTTGCTGATCTACTGGTGGTAGAGCACAGTGAGTAGTGTGTCATGACCTACTGAAGAGTCCTATTCACAGCCCTAACACACATATGCATGCCTGTACTCCCCTCTGTGAATTCATGAAGGTCATACAAGAAGCTCCTCCAGAAGTTGGAGTGGCATTCAGGTCTCCTGGGTTGCAAGTCAATGCCTTCATAGCAGGCTTGTCTTTATGCTTTTTGCCAACTTGGCAAAACCAGCCTTTGTGAACTGGGATTTATGGTCTGCCTCACAGGCAACGTACATTTAGTTTTCTTGGTCCAGCCCCTAACCAGCAACCTTAGTAGTCTGTGGAAGCAGCTGGAATGATGGATCTTCATATGGTGAACAGTAAGCTCCTCTAGCCATTTGTTACTGTGCCTTTGCTCAGAGGGACAAATGGTGATGAGTACATCACCTTTTTTGCCTTTATTAATCTGCATGCACCAGTCTGCCCAGTGGCCTTTTGCAGGTTTTTAAGGGAAATTGGTTGGTGCTTTAAAAAATGCAGTTCATTGGTGTGAATGTTTTCTGCTTCTGTTCTTCACTCTAGGTAGTCTAGTGGATCATCTGCTGATGGGCTTGATGTACCCAAATGAAGCCATAAAGGCTGCTGTCTGCTACTTGTATGGCAAGCTGTACTCCTCTTCTGTTGGCACAGAAAGGCTCTCAGCACACTTTGAAGAAAGGCTCTGTGGTCTCTTCTTGAATACCTTAGGATGTGCACAGACAAAGGAGCTGCAGGTTAATTGTTTGGGTAAGGTGATGCTGAGAGAAACTGTAGGGTGCAAGGGAAGGCTCAGAATGAGGAAGAAACCCTTGGCTGGTTTAGATGCTTTAATGTGGTTGTGCCCTAAGGGAACATTTTGCTGCTTGTCTGAAGCAGTCAATCCTTTCTGTTCCTCCATGGCCCAGACCTGCTGCTGAGCTCCCCCAGCCCTCCATTGTCCTTCAAGCCCCACATTTGCCCAGCACTGACTAATCAGCAGAGTCTCTTCAGAGCTTGCACTGTGGCCTGGCCTGTCTCAGTTTGATGTTTCATCCTAGGAACAGAGCATACCTTAAAATGCCTGAATGCAAACACTATGCATGGACAGGTGGGTTTTAGAGAGCAGTGGGATGAAGTCTGTGGACTATGGTCTTCAGATATGGGGCATCATATTAGTTCCATTAGAAAGCTAGTGTGGAACTGGCACTGCCTTGCATTTATGCTTCCAGCTGCACTTACTAGCCATTGCTGTGGAGCACAATTTCAGCCTTTCTGACATTGCCTGCATTGTAAACTATCCAGAGAATTCCTGTTTGTTGTAGGAGGTAAGCAGGAACTGGATTGCTCCTCAGATCATCTACTCAGCTGCTAGAATGGATGGTGATTTCGTTGAAGGTAGAATTCTATAGCTCAGGCAATAACCACTTGTGAATTTGTACTGCCATGTCCTGATGATTTACATCAATGCCTGCTGCAGGGCTCTGCCCATTTATACTTAGGGCTTTTAGGTGTGAGTGGATATCTTTTAGGTAAATACAGCTGTTTTGATAGGAGCCTGTGAAAGCAGAGGGAGAAGATAAATGCCAGTTTCCCAGGAAGCATTCCAGAGAAAATGTCTGGTTGTTGTTGGGTCACTGATTGTAACTTGGAGAAAAGTGGAGGTGAAGAGCTCTTCCAAGAAACAGTTTAAGGAGTGGGTACTGGAGTGCAGAAGATGATGCAAGTAGAGTGCTCCTGAGATCATCTGGCAGTGCACGTGCATGACTGAGACGGAATGAGGAGCAGACCAGACCCAGCAAAAAGCATCAGCAACAAGTTGTTGCAAGACACAGGGCTCATGGCAGTGTGTGGGGATGCAGTGAGAAGAAGCTCTCTAAAGTGGAGGTGAAAGCCTTTGTTAGAAGTGCAGGAAAGGGGAGGGAGTTGTCAACAAGTCTTAGTCTGTAAATGCTCCTGTGTTAATACAATCTTGCTACATCCAGTATGGTGCTCACTCTTGCTGCTTCTTTTGCAGGTTTGCTAAAGGAGCTGCTGAAATCTGACCATTTTGTATCCATTCTTATGAATAATTCAAAGACAGAGGAGGAGTCTGAGAACCCTGACTTTTTGGAAGGGGAAAATCCACTGCCACTTGTTCTCAAAAAGGTGGTTACTGAAGTAAACTGTTGGTAGACATAAAGAATTTGCTGGCCCATATTGAATATCTGAGGCATTTGAGTATGCTGTTGCCAGCACCAACAATGGAGGTTGCAGTGAGAAATGGGGGCACCCCCATAGACCACCTCATTCCTGAATGCTGGAGGGAGAAAATTTTAGTCCTGGCCTCAGCTGGTTTCACTCACTCACAGCTGAGATCTGATGCAGCACTTTTAGTGCCAGCATGACTAAGCATGGCAGCAGAGCTGTTCTTACTCATAGTCTTCTCTGTTGGTGTTCTCATTTTGTGTTTTTTGAGTGTATTTGGTCCAATGTTTTATCTTGCCTTAGCAAGTTTCATCTGTGAAATATGTGCCAGAGGAGACAAATCTTCGTTTATGTTTTAAATTTTAAAATGCAGAGGAAACTCTGCATAGTTGACTTCCTCTCTCATTTTGACTTTTGTTTCCCAACAGCTTTTGTTGACCAGAGATGAGTTGTTACAGGCAGCAAGTTCTCACTGTGTGGCTGCAGTGCTGGTTCACTCTCCCAGCAGATATGCTCCTGCTTTTATCCATGCAGATGTCCCAGGTGAAGAAATGTAGTAGCATCTTACTGTTCATCTCCCAAGATCAAAGCACTCCCTGGCTCTTTGTTTTAGGAATCAGTCTGGCTCCATGAAACCACTGATGACATGAATGCAGTGACCAGTAAAAATGGCTAATGTGATTTACTGTCCTTTTCTATTCCTAAACTTTTCAACTGAAAGTATAGAAGCAGCTGGCTGTAGTCAGAATGGAGTTTCCACAGAAAGAATTTGGACAAGTCCTTGAGGTCAAGGTCCTTCTTGCAGGGTCTTAGAGGCCTAAACAAACTGGGGTTCCATCTTGCCTCACTGAATATTATTAAGTTTGCACAGGATTTGGTCTAGGATTTAGCTTTAAGATGCAGCTGTGGGCAATGGTTGATGGTATCTCTGTAATCTCAAAAGACAGAAATGCTTCCATTTTCCAAATTCTTTGAGAGATACAAAAGTTCTGAGGGAAAAAAGGGACCACTGCATCTGTGCTGCAGCTTGCTTTGTGGCTTTTCGTTTGTGCCAAAGGCCAGAGCCACACTTCAGCTCCTGCTGCTGAGTCTGAGCAGGTGCCTGTGGGACTCTGCTCTCCAGTCACCTTGTTTTGAAGGCTACCATACCCCCCAGCATCTGCTGCTTTCTCCCTTCCTGCCATTTCATAATACAACTCATCTCCCCGTGGCTGTGGCTGTTGCTAGGCTTCCTCCTTTCCTCCTTCCTCTGCTCTGTTCTAGGAGCAGCTGTGCCATGCTGTGAGCAGACTGCCTCTTACCAGGGTGACCTTATTTGTGTGTGTGTGTGTTTGCAGAATTCCTGTTTGAGTGTCTCTCATGCAACAGTGAAATTCTCATCTGGTCAGTGTACTGCTGCCTGCTGCTGCTAACTGAGGAGCACCTTTTCTTCTCCAAGTGTCACACAGTCTATGGTGAGTCACCAACCTCTCTGACAGAGTGACTGCAGTAATACTGCAGGCATTTGTTGTGCCTCTAGCTGAATTTCAACACTTTATACACATACAGGATGGATGGAGGGTTGAAAATGAGTACCTATCAGACATGTTTATGATGGCCAGCATAGCTTGAGTTCAGAGTGTCACTGTCCTAATAGCTTCCTGGTGAGCATGCATTTGTTCTGATAACCACTTCTGATGACTGACACCACTAGGTTTACTGTTAGAATCATAGAATTGTTAGGGTTGGAAGGGACCTCAAGGATCATCTAGTTCCAACCTCCCTGCCATGAGCAGGGACACCTCACACTAGATCAGGTTACTCAGAGCTTTATCCAGCCTGGCCTTAAAAATCTCCAGGGATGGGGCTTCCACCACCTCCCTGGGCAATCTATTCCAGTGTCTCACCACCTTTGTGGTGTTTCTGTGTTTAGGTGTTTCTGGGAATGTGCCAAGAGTGAATTTAAGAAGAAAGGCTAAATTCTTTCTGTTTTTCTGGTCTTAACATCCACCAGTGAAGGCTGGAGCCTATTAGGGAGCTGAGTGAACACTCAAGAGTTTTGGGCAATTGTTTCTGTCAGAGGCTGAGAAGAAAAACTGTTCAAATCCTCCTTCCTTTTAAAAATTAATTTTACTCCCAGTCTGGAATTTGTTATGTTAAAGGCCCTCTCTTGACTTACCTTGAACATATGCAGGCATTGAAGCTCTAGTGAGGAGCCTCCAAGATGTCCTGCAGCTGAACAATGTGGAGTTGCACAAACAGGGGCTGCTGCTCTTCACTGAAATACTGAAACGGTAAGGGAGTACCCCCCTCAGGCTAGCACAGGCAGAGTTTGGTGCCCCCAGATGGAGGCTGTGCTGCTTTTGCTTTTTAAGTTTTTTGTCTGAGACCAGATATCTACACCCCATCTACATCTTTGTGTTTGAAAGCTGTTGCTGAACAAATGCATCTCCCTTACTCTGAAGAAGAAGGGCCTGATGTTTGTTCCTGAACATTCCAGCTTGTCCTCTTTGTGCATGCATCCATCAGCTCATCCTGCTTTTTTTGCCAACCTGGGAGGTGAAATCTCCTTTCAGCTGTAGACAGAGCAGGAGGGAAGGCTAGAAAGGACCAGGCCAGCTCCTGCTAAGTGCACCTCTGTGACAAAACAGAGCATGCAAATTCCATGGCTTCTAGTCTTGTATCATCACCTGAGCTAAATTCAAACAGCAAAAACAAATTCTTGGCTGAAATATTAATGTGTTCTGTCACTTTTTTCCTCTTGTTTTCTGTTGAGGAACAACATACCCTGCCTTGTTTTTCTTCTGTGCTTCCTGTTCTTACTCTATGATCTTGTTCCTGTCCTGTCATGCTAGTGACAGAGTCTTGTTTTTGCCACTTAGTTCCCCCAAGAGAGCCCTTGAGCTGAATTTTGGAAATGTCAAAGTCAATTTTGTAGCAAGCGGCAGGGTAAAAAGGAGAAGGAGAAGCAGCAGCGCTTAGAACAGTGTGATGATGCCAGTGTAGGATCTGTCAAAAAGAGAAACCACAATGTGGGAAACACTAATTACAGCATTTATGCTTGTAAAACAGAGAGAACACTCTGCAATTACTCTCATTTTCTAGCACATTCATTTTGTTTCTCTCAGCTTTGCCTTAGAAGTAATGTGGGGGAAGGGGTCTCGTCCTGGAACCTCTTCTCTTGGACTTTTCTTGCAGCTGGAATCTCTCATGTAAGCAAGCCCCACATTCTGGTGTTGTCCAAGCAGGATGTACTGCTCCCCTTGGCAGGATGTCAGGAATGATGGGTAGCTTGCCCTGAAGTGCCCCTTGTCCCAGACATGACCAGAACGGCAGGCACAGTTTAGGGCCCAAAGATGAGAAGCTGCAGGTAGCTGCAAGGGTGCTCTCCTTCACAGTTTTCTTCCAGGCCCTGAAGACATAGTATACCGTATTGCAAGTGGGTTTAGGTTTGTGCCTCTTGAATGAGTCAGCAATACTCCTCCATTCCTTCCTCCCTGTGTGAGTCAGTGAAGGCTTTTTTTTCCTGATGTGTTTTACTTCAGAAGGTCAGAGATTAAATAAAAGAAATACAGAGGATTAGTAGAATTGCAGTTAAGTAGAAACAACTTGGAAGTTCAGCACATCATTTATGGCTTGGGCCAGAGGCTGCTTCTGGTCCCCAAGTTCATAGATTATGGAAATGGGTTGGAAGGGACCTTAAAGATCATCTAGTTCCAACCCCCACACCTTTTGCAGGGACACCTTCCACTTCACCAAGTTGCTCAAGGCTTCATCCATCCTGGTCTTCAATGCCTCCAAGGAAGTGGCATCCACATCCTCCCTGGGCAACCTGTTCCAGTGTCTTACCACCCTCACTGTAAAGAATTTCTTCCTAAATTCCCGTCTAAATCTGTCCCCCTCAAGCTTCAATCCATTTCTTCTCACCCTATCACTACAAGCCCTTGTAAAAAGTCCCTCCCCAGCTTTTTTTAAGTCCCCTTCACATACTGGAAGGCCACTATCAGGTTTCCCTGGAGCCTTCTCTTCTCCAGACTGAATAGCCCCAACTCTCAGCCTGTCCCCACAGGTTCCACATAAGTTCCACAAGGCCTTTTACTTGCCTGGCCTGTCTCAGCAGCAGAGCATGAGGTGACTGCCAAGCTGGGCTTCATCCCACTGAGTGACTAAACAGAATGGTTCTGCCTCTGTTCACTTTTTGCCCTGTAGCTGGCCTACCAGTGTAATTTCCACTGAAGTTTGCTTTCTTCTCCCTTTAGTGCATGAGAGCATGTGCTCCTGGTTTGCTTTAGTCAGGCACATCTGTGAAAACTAAATAAGAGGGAATACTTTTGGCTCCCAAGTCTGGCTCCTGTCACACTGTGCTGCTTTTCTTGCTTTACATTGGAGAGCCCCTCTGGCAGGCTCTTGCTGCCTCTTGTTGGCACTCTTGTCTGCTTTCCCCCTGCATTCCCAGCTGTACCTGACTTGCCAGGAGCCAAATGAGCACAGTCCATCATTTACACATCTTTGTCCAATAATGGGATTAATGGTTTGCCATCTCTCTGTGCTTTTGTGCTGAATGCTCAAAGCCATGAGGCCATCAGAACAAAATGCTCACTATCAAGAGGAGTTGTCAAAACTATTGGATTGTATTAATTTTCCTGATTACTTTTCAAGTTCATGAAAGTCCCTATCCTTCTGGCAGCATCTGGCATTAGAGGTGCTATAGGACTGATGTTCTCATGGCATTGTCCTTGTTTTGAGATGGTGGTGGTTGCTTTTCACTGAGAAATAGGAATTGCCAGATGAACTTAAAAATGCCAGAGCGGATGGCCTCAGCATAGAGTCCTAGGCAGAGAGTTCACTGTGTTTTGCAAAGCCTGTTTTTCTTGTGCTTTTCATATCAGTGTTTGCTGGTACAGTCACACAGTTATCCAGGCTGTAGGGTGTTTTTTTCATCACAGTAGGGCTCCAGACCTGCTGAAGTTCACTCTTTGTAGCAAACTCTCCAGCTGCTCACCTTTGAGACGACCTCCTTGAGAGCAGTGGCTCTGAATACTGAAAAGCATGGCTGGAGCCATGTGGCTCAGCTGTCCATGTGGTGGAGAGAGGATAGGGCACTACAGTTACTTAACTCTGAGAATGATTTCCTTGCTTGCTCCTTTTCCTCTTTGCAGGCAACCGGTGGAAATCAAATTGTTCACAAACCGTGGTGCATGCATGGAAGCCATTGATGTTTTGATGAAGACAGTGAACTGCCCAGTGCTAGAGGTGGTAGTGGAGGCTGTGAGAGCTGTGGCAGCTTTTCTGAGGTAGGCAGGAAAGTATTGGCAGGCTTTTCTTCAGATAGATCTTGTTGATTCCATGTTGGTCTCTGTGGCTCCCCTGTGGCTGTGTGGGTGAGCTCTGCAGTGGGACTTCTGGCTGAGACAGGCGTGGGTACAGCAAAAGCAGCATCCCACCACCCTGAGAAGGCTGCCAGGGTAGTGAAGCTGTGGTAAGCAGTAAGTCACTGCAGCAAGGACCTAGCATCCCAGGCAGGCCTGTACTGCAGCTGCTGTGCCCCATCCTGGTAGATAAGAGCAAGCATAAGCCTCTGTATGGTCATGTCCCTGGTGGGAGTGGACAGTGAGTGCAGTGAGGATGCATTTGGGCATGGCAAATGTGGACGAAGGCACTGCTCAGGTATTGAGACTCTAGTGTGCTGAGCTGGAGCGAGGTGGCAATGGCATATTGCTGTCAGAAGGAGTTATTTCTGCTGGCATTGCCTTCCCAGGTGGAATGTCCCTGGCAGGGAATGTGCATGCTGTCTTTCTCTTTCCTGTTCAGGAAGGACCATCTGAGCTCCCCTCCAGTCCCGTATGAAGAGCTGCAGAAGCTGCTGGAGGCAGTGCTGAAGCGATGTGCTGACCTTGCCCCACCACAGAGTAGCAAGAGTCATGCAGTGAGTCAAAAGTTGGTGTTTGCTGGTAGGACCAAACAGCACAGGGATGATCCTCCTAGCACGCCATGTGGATGTTGTATATCCCTTCCCCTCTGACTGTTGGGTTCTCTGGTGTTTCTTTTGATCCCCATGCCTCAAGATGGTACCAGGCTTTGTCATGGGATTAGCTGCAGATGGATGCTGGTGAATGTTGTCTTCCTAAATCAGTGATTTATGGAGCACCACTTGAGCACACTGCTCTATTATGTGTTTAGCATTCTGAAGTCATTTGAACTTCCCCTTCTTCAGGCTCCCACCATGTAGGTTGTATTGGGCAATTTATTTTTTTGGCTAAAAACATCTCCTGCTATGCCTTCAGAGCAAGAAGGCCATCATGCACTGTGATGCCTCAGCAAGGATGCTGGTAGCCACTCTTTGAACTGCAAATCCTTTCCTGCTCCTGGAATATGTAGCTAGTGTGATGTGCTGCTGGCACTTATGCACTTCTGAGGAAAGCCCCCATTACAGATGGACATTGAAAAGACAAGGCCTGAGCCTTCTTCCTCTAGGCTTAGAGCCATGTAGATTTGAATTGCATGTCAGTAGTGGCAAGTGCATCTTGCTGGAGCACCAGAGCTCCACATGCCTGATCTTCAGGCCCAAGTTCTGTAATACCAGATGTCTGTCTTCTCTGCCTGGAGAAGGCAGAACTGCTTTCTGCCCCAAAAGCAAATGTTGGTCAGTCTGTTTGCATGCACACAGAACTTGGTGTTCCATTCAGAATAAGGAGCTTTACAGGAAGGAAATTAGGCAGATAGTGAGGACATCTGTCTTTAAAGGAAAAAAGGGAAAATGGTTATACCTATACTAAGATATCTCAGTGTCAAATGAAGGACAAGAAGGAGATGGGGGAAGATGGAGGAGAGGATGAAGAAGATGGAAAAGGAGGGGAGAGGGAGGAGAAGGAGTTCTGGACTGCCAGGCACCAAGGTATCACCGTGCTCTCCTCTACAGTATTTAGAGAAAACCACTGCAACAGGTTAAGGCTCAAAGGCAGATTTTGAGTTCCAGCTGGTTCCCAGTTTTGGCAAACGATTAACTCCGACACTGCAGTTGGCTTCTGGCTAAACTCAGTAGGATGCTGTGTGGGAGCAAGAGCTAGCACATGGATAGTTACTTACAAATCTGAGCCAAAGCAGAGAACATCTAAGACTGCATTGCTGTGAAGGGAGAGGAACTGTTCAGCGTTGTCTGAAGAGTAATTGGAAGAAACCAAATTCACAAAAATACCAAGATTTCCCTGAAGCTCCATTAGCTGAGCTGTTAGAACCTCAAATTAGACCAAACCATGGCAATACAGACTATAAAGACAGGGTACTGCAGAACTAGTAGCTCTTTAACTCAGTCTTCCATAGGAAGAGCACAAAAGCTCCTGAACTCTGCCCTCCATAGGGAAAACACACTGCTGAAAAAACAATTCTGTGAAAGGAATGAGTGAAATGAAATCTGTTGTTCCTCCTGCTGCTGCTATCAGAGAAGAAAGTAATTTTTTTCCAACAGTCAACATAACACCTAAAAACTTCTCTCCTTTAACAGAGTGATGGCCTGTTCTCAGTGTCTCAAAGTCACCCAGCAAACAGAAATCTCAGCAGAGTTCCTCAGAGACAGGGCCTGATGTTGCTCAACACATTGGAAAGTTTCAGGAATGCTTGCAGGTGAGGACAAGTCAAGGAGGTGGGTGGGTGCATGATGTGTGTGTCCACATGTGTCCATCCTTCCATGCTGGTAACTGAATTCCTCTGCCCAGCCCCACCACTGAAATATCACAGTGAGTTCAGAGCATGGCTCTTGCCAATGAAGCAGCAGAAAGAGGGATAGGGCAGTGATAGTGATGATTTTGTGACACTTGTATGCATCTCCTAAGAAATTTTCCTCAGACCTATCAGTTTATTTCATGTCTTTGGTCTTTGAGGAACTGCTCAAAAATTAGGGCCAAAATACTGATCATGTAAGAACTGTTGGAAGGTGTGTGTGAAACCATATCCCTGTGATCTCGTGGGCAGAGGGGATCAATGTTTTAACAAAGGTGGATTTGCACCAGATGCTTGTGTCTGTGACCTGTCACTGCACGTGGGTTTATAGGCACCAACTTTTCCTGCTTTGCTGGCTGAGAGCTATCTCTCACCCTTAGCTGCATGATGAGTTTGTGCATGAATCCAGATCTGTTGTTAGGGAAGACTGGCCCACTTAGTTCTTTTGCCTTGCATCACATGTATTTGGCTTGGCTGAGATAATTCAGTCAGAAGCAGGTGTCCCTGTCTGCACTGACCCAGTGTCTTGGGGAGGTGTCAGAAGGCACTCAGATTCACTCATGGTTTTTAGGTCAGCTGAATGGTCCCCTGGGTGGTTTTCATGATGTTTGCTGTGTTGTGCTCCAGGCACTCTGGCCTGGCTGAGAACATTTAGGCTGAGAACATTCAGTCTTGCCACACTGGGGCTTCCTACAGCAGATAGTTTCTTCACAGAAGCTAAGTCTTCCTTTCCCAACTTGCACTGTTATGCAACATCACTGACTTTTAATAGCTTCACTCTGGAGGTAACTCCCTGTGATTGCCAGATTGCTCTACTTCCAACTTATCGACTGTTTGTGGGGTCCTTAATGGTGAAAGGAAAAGAAATGTAGTATCTTCTGACTTCCTTTCCAGAGTACAGAGGATTCCTCTCCCCTCTGGTCCCCACTGTGTGTTTGTAGGTTAGCAGTGGAATTCCAGAGTGACCCCATGGCCCAGGAGAATGCTTTCACTGCCCCCAACTCTGAGAGCAAGGACACACTGAGCAATTTCTCTGAGTTCCTGTTGAGGATTTGTGACAGTCTCTGCATCCCCATGGTCATGGTAGGGTTTCCTTTGAACTTTGTCTATTCCTTGAGTACCTGAAAAAGTGCTTCCAACCACCAAGAGTGGGTTGCACAAGTAGGATTTTTTTGGGGGGGGAAGAAAGTGTGTAGAGTAAACCAAGAACAGCTGTGGCATTTGCCACCTCTCCAGAGCCAAATGTGGCATCATGCAGTCCATGCAAAATAGTAGTGCATGGTCTCAGAGGGTGGAGAAATTCATAAAGCTTCCATATAGGTGGCAGTGTCTTTCTTCAGACTGTGCAATCCCCATAGCCTACCTGCCCTGCTCTCTAATCCATGGCAGCTCTGAATGTTGCAGAAAATGAAGAGTCCCTGAAGTGTTGTTTCCCTTTCTGCCACTCTTTCAGAGCTTGCCTGTGTCCCAGAAAGCAGTGGTATTTTCCTCCTGCAATTTCATTTTCACACTTCTTTCCAGAAGGTACTGAGGTGGTTGCCTAATCTACATAGCAAGGGCAGTACTCAACTTTGGGCCTCAGTAGAGCCAGGGACATGGCTTAAAAAGCAGCCATGGAGAGTCATGTGTGCCTTAGTGTTCCATATAGACCTGTCACTGAGACACTTGGAGCAGAATTGTCCAAACAGTGGGACTGTGCTTGTGGTTCCAGGTGTTGGGTAAACCTTGCTTGTGCTTTGCCACCAGGTTCACATCACAGTCTCACAGTATATCAGAGTTTGGAAGGGACTCAAGAGATCATCAGGTCCAAACCCCCTGCCAGAGCAGGATCACTTAGGGTAGTCTGCACAGGAATGCATCCAGGTGGGTTTTGAAAGTCTCCAGAGAAGGAGACTCCACAACCCCCCTGAGCAGCCTGTTCCAGTGCTTTGTCACCCTCACTGGAAAGAAGTTTCTCCTCATGTTGAGCTGAAATCTTCTATGTTCAGGTTTGAACCCATTGTTCCTTGTCCTATCACTGTGAACCACCAAAAAGAGCCTGGCCCCCTCCACTTGACACCCACCCCTCAGATATTTATAGACATTGATCAGATCCCCTCTCAGTCTTCTCTTCTCCAGGCTAAACAGCCCCAGGGCTCTCAGTCTCTCTTCACAGGGGAGATGCTCAAGTCCCCTAAGCATCCTCGTGGCTATATGGATTCTTACAGTTGCTGGCAGCTTGGAGATGTTTTGCGGTTTCCTAACCAGTCTCTTGGCAGGCAGTTGCAGTGGCATGGATGCTCTCCCTGAAGGGAGGGTGCAGTGTGTGTCCAGTTTGGCACAGCTGGCACCTGTGTGCTGTTTCTTGCTCACTGAACTTGGGTAAAAACTAATGGACTAGGAGAAAATTATCCAGTGAGTGATTTGAGTCATTCCATCCTAAACACTTTAGGGATGGACTCTGTAGAGAGCTTAAACATCTGGTTTTTGCCCCCATTCATTAAAAAGCTGAAGGACAGCTGTTGCTGAAGTCAGCTGCACTTAAGCACATGTCCTCTGTCCTATGCCACGCTGGGGAATTGTCCATCTGACTCATAAGAGCATTTACTTCCAGGGCAACATAGGCAGCAGCCTCAGTCACTGTGCTTTAAGACCTAACTGGTTGCCAGCTGGAATCAGGAAGAAGTTTCTTGTTTGATGTAATGTCTTGCAGAGTTAGCAGCACAGCTCATAATGTTGGCAGATGAGAGTGTTAGTTGCTCTCCCAAGTGCTCTGTAAACCTGTGCACTTGCTGGAGGCATTTTGGGAGAAGAACTGTTGCTCTAAATCTAACTTTCTGGGCAGGCAGGAGGCTGGAAGAAAGCTGCTTTCATGGTTTATTGTGTGTCATGCACCTGATCTTTTTGGTCAGGCATTGAAATTGGTTGCCCAGGGATAGGGTGGAGTCACTGTCCCTGGAGGTGTTCAGGAAACATGTGGGCATGGCACTCTGGGACATGGTTTAATGGCCAGAGTGGTTTTAGGTTGAAGGTTGGCCTTGAAGGTCTTAGAGGCCTTTTCCCACCAAAACAGTTCTATGATTCTGTGACCTTTTCTTCTTTTCACAGAGCTACCTGGAAAGGGTTGTCAGCCCATCAGTGATGGAGGTTTTCATCTCAACTCTTACTACCCTCTTCACAGTGGTGCCAAAGATGAGGAATAAGTTCTCCAAAAAGCTGGGTATGGGGACAGTGTTGGGATCATGTTCTCTAGAGTACTCCTTCACTGATGGAACTTGCTGCTACTGCATACCACTGAGGCAGTGATCTTAAGGAGCCTCTCTGTGGAGGATTAGGTTACATGTTTATGTGAGTAAGAAGAGAGTGCAGAGTCATGTTCAGCAGGATGAAATAGTTATTTGGTCTAGCAGTGGTGATGAGACAGCTTTACCCTTTCCTCTGGAATATTCAGGATTGGCTGTTCCTGTAGATAGGGATTATGCTGGAATCGTTGGTGGGATTTTGCTGTGTGGATCCTCTTTGCCCTGTGTATTCCTTACTCTTTGCACGTTGGAGGGGCAGTGCAGAGAATTCCTCTGTTCTAAATATGTGAAGCTGGCAGATCTCCTCCTGAGGAAACAAATGAATCTCAGGTACTCCACTTCAGACCACACTCTGAGTAGTTTGCTTTGGGGCAGAAGGCCTAACAAATATATTCTTAATGAGATGGTCTGCCCTCCTCATCAGGTTTGCATGGAGATGTGTGGGGATGGTTATGGGACCTGCCTACTCTCCTCCTTTATTGTGCATGTTCTGTGCTCCTTTGGCATTTTTGTCTTTCTTTCTAGCATCCTCCTCCTTCATCCGACTGACACTGGAGCTGAAGGCCACATTTTGCTCTGTACAAAGGTATTGACATTATGTATTGGGAGCAAGTCAGAAACTTCCAGATGGGAAGGCAGGTATCATGCCTGATCTAGTGCACCTGGTTAGACAAGATGGGAGCCTGAAAGATTCAAGAGTGGTTGTATCTTACTGCAAAATGTAAATGGTAACTGACAATGGAGAAGTGGGAGCTGGATGTGGGAGAAGGGAGAAGCAGTCGGGTAGGGGTGGGTGGATTCACACAGCACTGTGAGAAGTCTGTGCTCTGTCATGAACTGCATAGATAGGGGTAAAGCAGCCTGGTTTTGGAGCAGTCAAACCAGTGGATAGCTTGAAATGAAGTAACAGTAGCACCAGTTCCATTTGAGATGGCTTCCTAGACAAATCTTACCACTATTTTCGTTCCTCATGGTGTGATAGTGTGTAGAAATGGGAAGGAGGAGGAGGAGGAGATCAGCAGTGGCCATTACAGAGTCTTCTGTAGCAGAGGCTGTGATTTCTAGATTGAGGAACAGTTGGAGAGACTCTCTGTGGATCTGCAGAGGTATTTTACATCCTCTTAACTGTGACTGCATCTTATTAAAAGAGTGAACAAAATACACAGCACCCCTAGTCCAGGAGTGAGGATGTTGATGCCTGTGAATGGTGGGAGGGAAGAGGGAGTGATCTAGGCTTTTGAGTACAGTAGTATGGGGCACCAAGGATGGTGTGTTACAGTACAGAGATGTTTGGTTATGTCCAAGGAAATAATTGAGAGAAATACCTGGAAAGAGAGTTCCTACCTTTTAGTGTTTTGACATTCTTTATTGTTCATCCCTGGAAACACCACTGCTACACAAATCTCCTTACTGGTGTTTGCCAGTGGAATCAGATACCATGAGCCACCTTCAAACACCTCCCATTCTCTGCAGTGTTAGGGATTCTGCCCTGACAGGACTGTCTGTGTACAGACAGTAATCACAGAATCATGGAATTGTTTTGGTTGAAAAGACCTCTAAGATCATGGAGTCCAACTGGTGTGGTGACTGTGAGACTGCCCCACAGTATTCACATTGTCCCAAAGAATGTGAACATGTTCATTGTCATCATTACACCCCCCCCCCCCACTTCTGTGAGCTCACTGTCCTTTGGCAGCTCCTAGAAGCCCATGTTGGCTCCTGGAGTCAGTTGTGATGGGGCACATGCTTGTATGTGATCATTCAGTGAAATGCCCATGTGTCATAAGTATGAAGAGGATGTTTCTAGCCTTCTTCACTGTATCTTTCTGTTCTTCACAGAAATCCTGCCTTGAATCAGGTCTGTTCCAGCTTCCTCTGCAGCTTGTGCCTGAACCTTTATTCTGCCACAGAGAAGGAGAAAACTTCTTCTCAGGAGGGCAAGTCTGGGGAAGGAGGCAAAGGACTTCATTTAGTTTGAAGCCCTGACACCCTTTAGTTAGGCCATGGATGCAAAAAGAATTAAAACAAAGGACAAAGAAGGAGGGAGGAGAGACACACATCAGCTCTCTTTAGAGTTTTTTCCCCCGCACATTTTTTAAGCTGATCCAGCAAAGAGAGAACACCCGGAGAATGCCTTTTGAAGAGTTTGGAACTCTACCTGAAAGAATGTGTTTCATCTGCTTATGGTTTTGTTTACATGGTGACATTTATTAGCACAACTGTGCCTTGCTTAATTGAAACAATATTACTTGCCACAGTCACCTGCAGATTAAGATCCTTTGTTTTTTCCTCTGGCATACTCTATAAGGATTTCCTCTCTATACTGTAACTTTCCATAGTAGTTAGGTCCCAAATAAATGAGATGAAAGTTTCCACATCACAAAAGCCACTTTTCCCACAGGTACCACACAGGCAGCATCAGCAAAGAGCTGGGAACTTCAAACAGAAGTG